>NW_019525109.1:1205670-1220603 GCF_002814215.2 Seriola lalandi dorsalis | reverse complement strand
GAGGGGGAGGGGACGGGGAGGGGGTCACCAGGAGAGAGGGAGGTGGTGGAATACAGGAAGTGACCTTGTGACCTTGCCTGCTGTCCCTGGTGTCAGGCTACAGGGTTGGGGGAGGGGGTCCTCCTTGCTAACTTAAGGTGGAGAGGCCATGACACACAAACAACACACACACACTTCTCGTACTGCAGCAGGTATGTATGACAGGGAGGGGATCCTGAGCTGAAATACTTTCTGCTTGATGGATGAAACAAAGTCAGTTTTGAGATGTTTTGAATGCAGACGGCTCCTTTGGGATTTTGTCTGATTGGTGTCTCAGTCTGTGCTGGAGCCACGGTTCACTCCAGGCCCTAAAACTTCCATTTCAGTGCAGCAGGTTGGAGATGTTGAACAAGTACTGGTATAAACTGAGCCACAGTCCGACTACAGCCTGCAGCAGTCAACATTCAGTGGCAGGGTACTGCACTGGTGGGGGCGTGTTGGTTAAGGTACCGGGGTGACATGAAATCTGATCCAGGGAGTCCAGCCGGAGTAATAGATTCATGTGTTTAAAGACACCAAAACACACAGGATTTTACAACTCTAGAACGCTATCGCAGCGGCAACTGTTTTATCTTTAGTCAACACAACTGAAAGGTAAACAGCAGAAATACTCTGTTCTCTTGGAAAGTAATCTTGCAGGAATGTGCAGATGACGTTAGGTTGCATTGCTGCAAAACCTCAAGCCAAGTTCTTCTTTTTTCGCCTGTCAACCCCACATTGTTCTGCCGCAGCCCTCTGCATTGGATTCCAGCTTTTGCCTGAAAGCACCGTCATCAGATGAAGCGTATTTCTTCTGTTTACGCCATGATCGCCATGACGGAATATAACCTCCCAGAGCAGTCGAATTCTTACTCACAGTATTATAAACGCCTGCAGTGGTTTGTGTCTGAAAAGCCCTCACACACACGGATCTGTTAACCCGCCCTCTTAACACACGGCTTTTTTCAGTCTGATTTCCCACAAACACTGGAGGCAAAGCAGAATACCATTTACTGTAAGGTGAACCTTGAAATAACATCCTGGATCTGCCCACCGCCACTCAGGACTCAAGAAAAATTCCCAATCTGAGGAAATTGAGGAGATTTCAGCTTTATGCTCATGTCCTCTGACGCACAGGAGTGACATCCTGGAGACAACCAGTCATGCTTATTTTGCTTCCCTCGGGAGGCACAGAGTTGTTTTAAGCTTCAGCTCAACTGTGTAAAACAGCATCAAAGAAGATTGAGGAAAAGCTAATTATCGCCATCAACAGATTTCAGTCCCCTACGAGATAACTTTAATGATTGTTCTGGACGTGAATGAGAAAAGCATTACTCTGAAAATTATTTTGTCCTGTGTGTCATACAACAGTTCATGCCAATGTCCCTTTTCCTGGATATTTTACCCTGATGCCTTATTTTGTGATAAGACACAGATGGGTCTCTACAACCTATACTTCCAACTATGATACTACATGAACATAGGGAACATGCTTACGGTAAAGACGTCGTCGTCACCCAGCTCGCCCTCGTTCTGGAGTGCTGTCGAGGAGGTTGTGGAGCCTGAAGAGAGGGAAGCAGGAGCACATCTTGATTCTGGAGGATCAAACTTTTTTACTGGATGATGTGTTCATGAGGTAAACCCTGGCGCTCATCCACTGACAGATACGACTTTGTGGGCGAATTAGCAGAAGTCATGGAGATATTGCAGTGATGCGGGAACATCTGTGTGTCCTATCTGTCATCACTCAGGTGAAATAAACCCTACTTAAGTTTAAAGCTGAAATTATTCCTTCATGCATCTATAAACTCAGTCTCTAATTAACTTTCAGTGAAGCTGCTGAGGAAATCTTCACATGAAAATTTCTGCTTTCAAACAGAATGCAAGTTGTACTCATGCAATTAAGCTGTAACCCACAACATGTGATGGCAAAACATCCTACAGCTGATGATAGCTGCTAACTCTCTGGTTCAAAACCAAATTTTGGGAAAGAGATTTCAAAGCTGTTGTATTTGAATCTGCTGATGCTCAGTGTCAACACCATAATGCTTTAAACTTCTCTGCCTTGATCATTTGTTAATTAGTTGGGTGTTCTCATTTTTATGTGCAACATATCTCTTCACGTAAAACTCCTTCAATATGAACATTTGAAAAGACTTGCACAATGCTTTAGTCGCAGCCAGGACCTCATGACACCGTGTTAACCCCTAGGTCGACTGCATCCGGTCCAGTGGGACCTTGTTATCCCTGACAGCTCACGGATCTATAACCTGACAGTGTGTCCGTGGAGAGCCACACTGCAGCACATCGTACCTTCAGCCAGGTCCTCGATTGCTTTCCGTACCCCCCTGTCGAAAGCCCTGGCGTCAGCTGGACTCTGGAAGGACAGGCCACACCTCCTGTCCTCCACCTTCCAATGATGAAATGTGGGCGTTGCTATGGTGTACACCAGATCCTTCCTCAGTGGACAGTCCAGGATCACCTGTTTGTCCAGCAAGTATCAGTCAGTCACAACGGGGACACTTTCCATCTCTTATCCTTAGATGAGCTTTGATATACTTTAGTTCATCGCTGTGTGTGTGTGTTTTACCTGTTTATCCCGTAGCCGCTCACCACGGATGAGGAACTGGGAGCTGCTGGAGGCCGGGACGGGCGCCAACTCTGGCGGCAGGAGGCGGCAAACGCCCACCCTGCTCAGAGCTCCCCCGTCCTGGGCCAGCCAGCCGCCACTCGAGTCGTCCCGCGTCATCACCACCGCTTTCACACGCACGATGTAGCTGTCACTGGATAGAGAGAGAAACAGAGAGGAGTCATTGTTAGACAGCAGTGTAAATATAATATATATATATATATATACACGACGGGGCTGAAACATTTTGAGAACACTTGTCAGTGTAGTAAAGCCTCTGGAACACAGTTGAAATCCAGGTTAATGTTTTTATCCGTTTTTGTAGCTGGTGTTAATTCTTGGGATTAAAACCATGAATTTGCACGTACAAACATCCATCCATCAATTTTCTTCCGCTCCTCCGGGGTCGGGTCACAAACATGGTATGATAAATGTATAAAAATCCAAAGCACATCAAAGGAGGCAAAATGCAAAAAATAAAAAAGACAAGAAAATGCTTTGAGCTCTCAGACAGCACGAGAGAGGCCACCCCATGGGAGTGTGAAAATGTGTGTTCAAGGCTTGGAACAAATATTTTCTATGCAACACAAGAAACTCTTCCTTGGGCAGCAGCGACAATTTCATCCTGGCGTCAGCTGGTGAAAATGGACAATCCTGTGAACTCAAAACTTGTCTTCCATTTTTCTGGCTAGAGTCAAAGTGTTTGTTAATGTCGCTGCAGTTTATTTTAGACCTGGATTCACACATTGGCAGAATGTTTGAGGGCGTCCCAAGTCACGACTCTGCCTGGTCCGGGGTGTGCTGAGGTGGGAGGTGTTGCACCGGGACAAGTCAGCACACAAACACACACTCTCTCAAACTTTAATGTACATGTAGCTTTGTGTTGTATTCTTCGAGTAGAGACGATCACTGAATTAATCGATTACTTCACCACCAGAAAACGAATCGATGACAATTCTGACAACCGTTTTGAAGCCTATTTCTATTTCAGCAAATCACATGTATTTAATAAACGTGGCCAACTAATAATCATGAGACAGGATGAGTCACAATCTACATGGTTTAGCACCTCGGCTAAACATTCTCCTGGGTTAACCCTGTGATTACATGCAAGAATTATTAGCAGGTCAGATAACCTAGTGGTTACATACCGTATAATCCCTGCCAGGGACCCTCTCTCTCTTTCACCATATTTTTTAACCTCTACTTATTCTGGCAGTTTCACTGAGAGGCAACCTCTCTTTAACAGGAGCGTCCTGATCACATTCACTCACTTACACACATTCACAGCTGCCCACTACAATCACAGTCTGTTAGCCTGTTGCCATTCGTCAATCAGTTATTTGTGTAAAGAAAATTAATGTCAGCCGGTCTGGCTGTTCTAATTATTAATCTCTTATAATGAAAATTAAGGTTGTTTGCAGCTCTGTTCTTCCAACTACACACCAGTTGAGTGTACATGCAACTGTGGATTGGACACACGTAGACAGATAATACTGATACTGATTAGTCTACGGAGCAGCACAAAACAATACTCGACACCAACTCCCTCTGCAGACACAGTGCAGTGGTGGTAAAACACAAGACATTCTCAGGCATTAGAATGACAGCCACCATCCTCACAGGGACACAGGGAACACAGTCACAAGCCACATGAATGATCTGACAATAACAGGATGTATTTCACCAGTGCATGTGTGTGTGTGTGTATGTGTGTGTGTGTGTGTGTGTGTGTGGGATGAAGAGGGAAAGAGAAACATAGAAAGAGAGGGAGGGAGGGAGGCAGAGTTGGAGTGAATGAGAGAGGTGTTGTTATATAATTAGCTTACAGACAGTCCCAGGGATTTGATGTACGTACACACACACACACACACACACACACACACACACACACACACACACACACACACACACACACACAGTGGCAAAACTGGTTCACCAGCTCCCACCCACACACATTCATAAAACTGACTGAATGACAGACTGACTGACTGGGTGACGGCAGACATACAGCCCGTACAGAAAAGCAACCACAGGTTAACCCACAAAATTTGTGCTGCTCGTGTACACACACACACACACACACACACACAGACACACACACACACAGACACACACACACACACACACCCACACACACCCATGCACTTAAAATAAATGATGCTGTGAACTCACTTCATGAAATTACACTTTTCCATTCAGATGTTAAAGGGATATTAAAGACACATTAGCCAAGAAATTAGATTAAATGTAGACATTAAAGATTTGAGATTGACCTAAAAACAAAAACTAGAACAATACAATTGTTATTACAGTTGTTCGTAAGCAGATATGTTTCATTTGTTGTGCCAAACCACAATGAGGAGGTGGTAAATAGTCATTTAGGTTCGACTTTGCCACGTGGGAAACTTGAATAGCAGCAAAGGAAATAATAGAATTTAAAAACAGAAATGTGAGGTAGTTTATTAATTAAGTTTATTATTCATATTTCCATTATTTCAAGATCTTCGAGCCAGCTAGCAAACTAGCTTAGCTTACAGCTCCAGTCGCTAATGAGAGGCTAAGTTAATATGTTACACTGGCACAATAACTGGGGTTGAAATAGTTGTTTAATGTCGTTATGCAAGATTTCTCTGGGTGTGCTTCCATTCGAGATAACAATGCAAATATGCCAATTTTGCATTTTTGGTATTGGTTCCAAAACATTTGCATAATGGAAACAACCAGTGAACCAAAAAAGGATTTAAGCGTATGCTTGAACAGGTAAACTACCTAATGCTAAAAACCGGTGCTAGTTACGCAGATGACTTACCCTCATTAAAATAAACTGCCGAACCGGGTGTATTTTGTGTTTGGATAATATTGGTGCTGATCAGGTTATGCTAACCTTTTACGTTTATGTGACAACAAATAACAGATATTATATTCATACAGGAAGTCATAGTTTATACGTAGGTTTTGTGTAGATGAGTATGCTACATTTTGTAAATCATGCTAGCAATGTGGTGGCTGAATTAACTTGGATAGTAGCTGCCAAACATAATTATTTTGCGATGTATACTCAGGTTTTTTATGAGGTGGATGGGAACAAGCCTATAGAGGGTGACAAAATGCAGAAACTTTTAATTTAAGCTTCAATTTTACCACATTATTTCTGAAGCACAGAAAAATGTTAAGCTTGAAAGTCTCTACTGCAGCTTTTATATTAAAGCACCACAGCAGTTCAACATGACTCAAACACATGTACGACACATACACAAACAAAACCACACATCCAGGCCACTCACATACAGAAATAACACCGAATTCTGGACTATATAAGCACATGTGCTTTAAGATACACGATACCAGCTATCAGCTCTCTGAGATGAACTTGTCACATTTTGGGATGTCTTGTGACCCGTGTTTAGAGCCCCGTCTGCCGACAGGCCCTGTAATCTGTGGCTGGAACACACAGACAGCCACAACCAGCAGCAACGTGCTACTTTAATACACTGGGGAGTGACCACACATTCTGGCATAAATACACACAGACACACACATAGGCTACAGTACATTTGGGAACTGTGAATCTAAATCTGTCCACACGAATGTTGCACGAGGTACTGATGCTGAAAAAGGACTGTGACGCCTGCTTAAAGAAAAGGTGGTTTATAATCTATTTATAATTCACATACACAATCTTTATATTTATACACCATTATGGTTGCCTAAAATTTGACCAAATGAGTTATGAGTGTTATGTTTTAGGCTGCAAACATGTTTCAAAGTCTCTTTTAGGTGGGATACGGATGTAAAGTGTTGTGTAAAAAGTTGAGTGATGACTCAGTGTAGAAGAAAGATAGATGGGGAACTCAACACCGCACTGATAAGGAAAGAGCAAGTAATTCGTGTATCACATCCTCTTTTAATTTAATGACTTCACGAACAAGCTGGTCAAAGGTGCAGGGTGTGTCTGGCTTCTACTTCTTAAAAGACGCCGTACACTGGCGCCTCTGGCCAAACTTTTTGCACATCCAACAATACGTTACGCCCTGTTGGTAGTCAATGTCTTGTGAATGGTTTTTTTTTTAAGCCACATTTCTGGTTTACAGCTTCAACTTCCTCCCACTGTGACTTACATGATCCTCCAGCTAGTGTAGGTGTCATTCAGTTCCATAACAGAAAGTAAGAAGTACACACAGAGGCGGTGTTGATGTGGCTAATATGATAACAAACTGTTACACATCCAGCAGACACAGAGCTACATTAGCTTTCATTTTGGCAAATGCTAAGTTAATATTCACTCCCCTTGTAGCTCTGTTTTGGTCTCCACCAACTCTTGACCATAAAAGACTAGAAGCTCTGTTGGACTAAGGAGAAATCAGGTGATAATTCACTGTGGCTCTTATAACTATGAGCGACCTCTTTTTCTGTGTGAATCTAGACAAAAATGTAAGTAAACAGCTACTGTGCAGTGGAACTAAACTTGCATCTGTCGTATTAGCTCAAATTAGCCAACTGAACCTATGCTCTTTAACCGAGGTACAAACATCTTTATCACACATTATCTTGTAACAAAGGTCTCCTTGGTTCCTGTGTTTCATACAATTATTGCTGTGCTTGACTTTATGTACTAACTTTATTTCTATGCCTGGTCCACACACCTTGCAAACAAGTCTGTATCATAATCAGGAAATGAGCTGTGGGTGGAGTACACACCTGTAGATTCCCTGCCAAGACACATTAGTTGACCGTCAATGAACTCTTAAGTTCCATGTGTTCATTTTGTTTACCTTGTTACCTGCCATGTCAACATTGATATTCTGTCCGTATTTACTATCAAAACAACATGAAATTGTGGCTGAAATAAATAGTCATTTAAATACAGAACTATCAACAGATTAGCCGGATCTTGCAAATACCTGACGTGGTCTGTGTGTCACAATTTTGCAATAAAACAGTAAAGGGGGCTGGGAAGCGGCCTGGTTATCAGGTCTGGAATCCAGCTCATGTGTCACAGATAAAAGGGTCACTGAGGGCAGCCCAGCCATGTGTGATAAGGGCGGCTATACTTCCTCTGATAAGGAATGACTGGCCGCACCTCTGCCTGATCAACAGAACCACACACACACACACACCCGCAGAGGGTCCGCCTCTCCCTGGAGCTCCACACACACAGCACATGCCCTGTCTGCAGTGATCAGGAAGTGACTGAAAGGTGCTTCATAATCATGACTATTTCACTATTGGTTTGTAGGTTGGCACTGAATGCTGACAGTGTTTCCCAGAGACAAACAGCTTCTTAAATATTGTTTATCAGGTCAAAATACCAACCAGGTGCCAGCTCCAGCTGCTCAACTGTGAAGATTTTGCAAATTTTGTCAGTTTCACTTCATTGTTAATTTACCATCTGAGGGTTTTTTGAATATTGTTCAGACTAAGAGTAACCATGTGGTGAGCTCAGCCAACTTCATCTTTTGACCTTTTGCTGACTGTAAAATAAATACCTGGATGGATTTAAGGTTGATATCATAGTGTATTGGGGTGCTAGGGAAGAACAAAGAGGAGAAACTAATCAGAATTGTGGGAAAAATGTGGGATAGTATCATAATTTAAACTCTTCATGTCAAACAAAGTACTAGAAATAAGTAGATTTCCATAAAGTAAAGTGGTTTATGTAAATGCAATGTTTTTTTAGTTCCATAAAACAAAAGGAATTAGATAGTAACAATGTTGTAAAGATTTGTTTTGTAAATATCAATGTGAGAATGTAAAAGAGAGACAGAGACAGAGAGGTGGGGTGAAGTGAGTTCATTCACAACTATTGACATTGGAGGCTCCTGAGGGTAAGTTTGATTGGCTTTCTGTCAATCAGCTGTAGTTATATGAAGCGCTCACATGTCTGGGCAGCACAAGACTGCTGTTGTTAGTGACTGCGGGTGTGTCCGTTGACATGACAGAGAGGTCACCAATTTGCAGAGGAGCGTTAATGGATAACATCCCACAGCCAACTGACCAATCACAGAGTGAGTTCAGGCCTATTCATGATTATTAATCTCTTCAGGAGCAAAATAGTGTCGCTGCAGTCAGTCGTTTTGAAAAGGATGAAAAGATCCTGTCACAGACAGATTGTTCTCAAGTCTACACTATAGAAAAACGTACTAAACAAAACCGATTTCAAATGAGGAGCAAAGCAAAGCCTCAAATTACATTAAAAAAGGGTTAGGTTAGTAAGTATTATTTGTGCAGCATTATTGGCCTGTATGGGCATAGACATCGGGATACTGACATATTTTTGGTACAAAAACAACCATGTGCAAAGAGGTGAATTATGTTGCATCTCCACCATGACATCCAACAGCCTGCGACTGCACTCCAAGAGGAAGCCATCATCCCCAGGTGACTCTGCAGCCCCTCCATCTCTATTGAGGTGGAAACCGAAATGAAAATAAGCTGATTGTTTCTAAACCTCTTATGGGCGAGTGAAAAGCCAACCAAGACCCTCTGTAATGCCTCATATCTTCTTATGTTAGACTTACCGCGTTGGGTCAAACGGAAGTGACTGGGGAGGGGTGGGGGGTTTCCAATGCTCTCTGCATCGGCATCTGTGATCGATGCCCACCACAAAGTCAACCTCAGCGTGTTTGATCACATAGACTTCGTTTACATAAACTGTCAGATGTCAAAGGTTTATCTTGTAATTGGGCGGTCTGTAGTCCAGCTCCAGGGCACCGAACCAACTTAAAACGATTTGCATAATGAACACTAGGAAGTCTGCTCTCTTAGGGCTTCCCTTGTCTAAATATGCCGATATATTTACCACTACACATGATGGGCTGCAATGTTTCCTGATGCTATTTATGGTTAGCTTTAAATAGCCTGTAGTCTTTCCCTATTATGTGTTGTTGGAATAGATTTAAAGATGAAAAGATAAAGTTCCAGAGACGCTTTATATTAAATTAAACGCTGCCAGTAAATTTGATAGTGGGGAAACTTAACCTTTAAGTGTGGGTGAAATCACCAAAGATCTGAAACTAAGTGACTAAACATAAACCAGACTGACTTGTATGTTACACAAATAGATAAACAATATCTTTAGCCTACGGAAAATAAAATAGTTTCAGATACTGTTCGCAGATACTGTTAGCCAAGTCATCACTCACAAAGTTGAACAAGATGACTTCTCAAATATGTCTGATAAAATGATCACCTTTCCTTTAAACGTAATATAATGAGTAAAAAGGGAATTGGTGGGAGTTGACCTGAACTAGAGAAGCTACAGACATATCAGAAAGGGTAATCAACTGAATCAACAGTCTACATAAGCCAATATATATTACATGCGCACAAAATGTACTGTACATGTTGACTTAAGTCAATCGTCCAGGTAGTACTCTGTCAGACTGAGTATAAAGCTGAACTTGATGGTGAAGAAGTGAAAGTTCACACAGTTCATTTACTGAAGAGCTGAAGAGAATGAGAGTCTTCGGTAACCAGCCCAGTGGACTGTTGTATGCTTGGTGTGACAAGGGAAAAACACACTGAGTGAAGTGAATGAAAACTCAAGCTATTATAATCTTGGTCATCCAGTCAGCTGATGAGCAGAGATTAGTAAAAAAACAGGCAAACAATCCGGGTCCATTGTTTGGTCTCCAGATATAAACAACTCAGGCCATTATATAAAGGCTCCGGATAGCAACCAGTGATGAGCTTCTCTGTAAAACACAGGAAACACTGTGAACAAGGATCTGTTCCACATGATGCGTGTGTGTGTGTGTGTGTGTGTGTGTGTGTGTGTGTGTTTGTCTGTGTGTAGGAGGAGTACAGAGAGAAAGAGAGAAAAAAAATGCCAAGGGTCTGTGAAGGAAGTTCATTTGTGGACATGAAGCATGTGTCCATATTCTCTTTGTTTGTGTGCGTACATTTTATGTTTGTGTGGCTGCGTGTGATATGTCTGTTATTAGCACCATATGTCATGTTAATTATCTGTGGTTATACATGATGTATCCACTCTATTGTCTCTGAAATTTTATCATTACTGGTAAAGCACGGTGTCTATCTCCTTTTAACTTATTTGAAAAACATGGTATAAAAGAGAGGTAAAGCTCCCCAAGACCTTCCTCCCACACTCTCTTGCTTTTACAGTGTATGCAAACACTACAGATAAAACACAAGTTAGCTAGTCACAAATAGAGTTAGACAGCAGATAACCTGTCAGCAGCAGACCAAAACAACAACAGGAAATGGCAGTCCTTCCTCACAGAAGAGACAGTCGGAAAAAAACCTGTTTTGCTCTTAATGCAATCAGTCTTTTCACATACAATTACAACTACCAGATAAATGCAACACAACCACGTCCTGGATTGCTTTTGTGGGAAATGTAGGAAATCCCTCAAGCAAAATAAGAGACATGGCCAGTTGAGGGAAAGTGGGTACAAAAGCAAAATAACTTTCAACATACACCTAGTTTCATACAAGTATCAGAGGTATCTAAGGGAAAATTTCTCCTTTAACAAAGTGTTAAAAGTCTCTTTTCCACAGTATCTAGAATTTATTACAAGATATTCTGCCAATTATGCATTGTTTAGGCTGAGCTTGAACTTTTCCACTGTCCCGAAATTCCACACCTGTCAGGTTTATTATAGTCTCATTATCAAATGCTGCTAACGTAGAAAATTATACGTGTGAGGAACAGAACAGTCCTGCTGAGGGAACATGCAGACCTGCTAACTCTTCACTGCTGTGTGTGCCAGTTGATGAGTGCTTTTTGTTCAGGGATGGATTATATTTCGTTGCTACGTTGACCTTAGCTGAATGTCACCGGGCATCTCCTGTCCGATACTGACTGTGCACATGCTGACCCTGCAGCACCACACACCAGATCAATACATCCTCTGCTCGTGCTTTGGCTCTGCAGGGTGTGTGTACGTGTGTGTGCGAGAGAGATCGTGTGCTTCTATAAAAGGTAATAAATGTCCTCAGAAGGACAGGGCAGAGAGGCACATCCTCTGCACTGAGGACATGATGGCTAAGTTATGGTTTAGTTTAGGATATATAGTCAAAAAAAAAAAGATCCTCACAAACAGAACTCTGTGTTTCTGTAATCATATTGCCAACTGATTGTAAACTGACTGTAAATTCTGACTGTTCCATTGAGCTGGTGAGGCATTCGACTCCATAGTATGCGTCATTAGATAAAAGGTTCACTAAAGGTAAATTGAAGACATACAATAGGAAAGTGAGAGATGTAGTTATGTATCTAACCTGTGACACAGGCTACATAATCGGAAGAAAAGCTACAATGCTGCACCTTATAACATGACACAAAGTGTATAAAGGTGTGTCTTTTATTTCCTGACCCTGCCTTAATCCCATAACAGGTTTATATTACTGATAAGAAAACCACAACAGACAAACTCATAGATCACTGCACAATGATTATTTCCTTTCCAGTAATAAGACAATAAATGAGTTATATGCTGTTGAATACTGTAACGTACAAAGTGAAAAACAATAAGCTAACCTACCCTGACCATTGTGTACCACTGCAACTAAATTAAATTCAAACGTTATGTGAAATGTTCTTTTAACATTACAAAATTATTATGACATATCAGTTCAATAAGCCTTTAAATACTCTTTTGCTTAGCAATATCCTATTGTTTTAGCCGTTAGCTAGCCTAGCTAGGTCATATGAGACAGAAGCCAGCAGGCCAAAGATAGATGATTCTATTAAATGCATTAATTTGAATTTAATAATAATTAAACCTTATCAATAACCCATTAATAATACATTATAGTTATAAATGTTAATATGCTGTTTATAAATGGTGTCCCTTTCCTGAAGGTGAGTGGTCAAACACAGTGTGGTCTCACTAATGAATTCATGAATTCATCAGCTAGCTAAAAAAGCTCTCTTTTTTGCATGTGTTTTGCGGGTCACCACATATAGCTGCTCTAAAAAGTATTAGTGAATGATTATCCAGTTATAGAGCCATTAATAACAGCTATTAACCTCTTCTCCCCAGTCTTGTAAACTATATCATGGATAAAAAGCTTTTATTTTGCTAATGAAAATGGACAAGTTTTAGTTCTATTTTTAGTTTTTGAACACGTCCTGGGCGTGGTCCAATTTGCACGTCGCACTGCCAGAAAATAACTGCACGTCATCACCATGGAAACGCTTTCTCGGCCGGAAATGGAGGACAATTTAAAATTCATGGTTCACACAAAACTGTTTTTTTTTTTTTTAAATTATTATATAAATATAAATATTTGACTTAGAACAAGACCATAAAGATACAGCGACCAGCAGTGGTGAATACAGGAAATATTTATACTGTTTCAGAAGGCACCAGACAGAAAAGCGTGAATTAAGGTCAGTTGTAACATCCAGTCTTCTGCATGGTTGCAGCTAGTGCCCCTCATGCTATCACAAACTGTGGGAAGGTTAGTTTGCGGTTCCCTTTTTTTTTTTTTTTTTTTTTGCCTGTGTCTGTCCGTGGGACCGGGGACAGACACACGGACTCTGTGTACGCTGGCTTCGTAGAGCCGAGTACGGCCAGCAGGCATGAATGGGGACGCGCTGAAGGTTAGAGGGCTTTTATGAATGAGCCGGCGTCACGCCACCGCAGCGCAAACATCCCCTCCGGTGCCCTTCGCCCTTCCACCCCCGCCGACAGAGACCTGCGAGGCAGGCATTCCTACCGAGCACAGCCCCGTGCAGTCTGACAGAGAAGTTGTGGATATAAATTAATGAAGTTATATATATTTTTTTTTTTAAAAAGGGGGCAAACTGAGACCTAATTTACATAGGGTAGTTCTGGCGTGCCTGTTCACATTTTCATTTGAGCCTTAAAGCGATTGATTTTGGCAGAAGCTCGCCTGGATATCTACACTGGAAAACTATTAGTGTTTAAAGCTCCGGTGGTCTATTCGTGTTTGTTTTTAACTACAATCGCTCTGACACCTGTCCTGCATTAAATGAAACTCAAGATTAATCTACAGTTCCTTCTCAGCACAGCTAATTTTAAGCTTCAAGCGCTCCCATTTGGGCCTATCGGTGCCATATAAACAGGTCTGTGGGCCTACATATTGTACGGCTATATTAGCTACATTTCGCAAGACGCAACAGCACGATCTCCCGAGTCAGACTGTCAGACAGAACCGGGCAGATACGAGTTTATGAGGCTCGGCTCACAGAGAAACAGACCCGTATGTTTTTTCAGGGCAAGCCGTCGTTTACAATCGGTATTTTTTATGAATGGAGCGCGGCAGGCTATGCAAATGAGGGCGATTGAGAAAGAGATGGCGGATGAGGCATATCGGATATCTCATATCCTGTGAGACTTCCCCCTTCGGTTGGAAGCAAACACACAGATGTGGCCAAATAACGAAGCGAAAATTGCCTCTGTCAACGCCGTCGGGTTTTTCTTTTTCTTTTTCACTGAACAACGCACAAACAAGAGGTGTGTGAACTCGCTGCTGTTTGTGTATTTATAAAAGGTGTAACTTCGGGGCGTGTTTGAGTTTCTAAGTTACACTGCAACAGGGCCTGCTCCCTCGCTTCAGATCCTTTCAGAAAATGTTTCCGATCCACCCACGCTTATTCCCCTCCTCCTCCTACTCCTCTTCTTTCTCTCTCTGCCTTCTCGTCTACACCAAGGTGGGGGCCCTCAGAAACCCTCTTCCACAGCACTGTCAATGCATTGCTTCACAGCAGCATTAAGCATTAAGCATTAAATCCCATCGAGTGAATAAAATAAATAAATAAATAAGCAAAACATTCATGAAAACCAGCTTCGTGCGGAGAGTTTTAGGCTGCACATTCCACCAAGTTGCCCCAGTCATATGCAACTTGTAGGCACTGGCAGAAGCGAAAAAAGGAGAGAGACGGATAGGGAAATCTTTAAGGCACAGTACTTACTCGTTTGGGTGTGTTTCTTCTATCATTTTCTCGTTTCACCTCAGGTATTGTACCACGGCGGTTGCATACTTTTCGCTCGTCATTCTTTCACCGCGGCTCCTCCGATTCTGTCTCCAATTCCGCATAAATCCCCCCTGCGCCTTTGTGCGAGTGTCGGCTCTTTGGTTTGCCTACGACTGGCTGTACCTCCGTCTTCTTTTCCTCACTTTCCCCCCCCGGAGCCACCCAGTTTCTCCTGGATCGCAAATGCCCCTTTTTCTATAACTTTAATAGCACCATCGCCTTCTGTAGGTAATGTAGCCTATACAGACAATTTAGAGCCGAATCCAGCTCTTCTCTTCGCCCCCCCCCCCCCCCCCCCCCCCCCCCCCCCCCCAC
>NW_019525109.1:1136225-1205650 GCF_002814215.2 Seriola lalandi dorsalis | reverse complement strand
CACACTCACTCACACACACACTCACACACACTCACACACACGCACACACACACGGGCACACAGGGCACACACTCCGATTTTAAGTCCTAAGGCGCATGTTTTCACCGACGACTCCGGTTCCAGTTGTGCGTAAAAAGCGCGTCGTCGCTGTTGTTACCGAGGGGTGGCCCCGCTAGAGCCCCATCTCTCTCTACTCCATGTTGGATTGCAGGCAGGCGAGCAGCTCCAACGACGCCGGGGGAGGGAGGAGGGAGAGAGAGGGAAAGGGGGAGGAGGAGGAGGGAGGGGTGGGAGGGAAGGGAAGGGGAGGGGGGTGCAGGGCGGAAGCGGTGACGTCGGTCTACATTTTGGTGGAGGGCCCACGATGGCTGCAAGCCATAAGGGCCCTTGATAAATGACCCCCTCCCTTTTTTCCCTTCCCCGGATCCTTGATTTCAAATCCGGACATGTCACCTTTGTTCTCATATAAAAATCCGACAAGTTCCTATTGGAATAGACTTTTATACTTATTCCATAGGAAATTACTTGCTCACTTAAAACTTAGCACGTTAGGCAGATTATGAATTATGTTACTACAGGTATATATATGTCATTGAGAATAGCAGAGGCATGCTGTAATAATAATAATAATAATAACAATAATAATGCGTGTCTCTTGGAATTTTGCTCATTAAAAAGTATAGATTTAATTATTTTAAAATGTGCATTTGATTGACTGAGAAAAGAGCAAGTTTAAGTCTTCATAAACTCCAACAGCATGTCTGACGAAAATTAAAAGATTAAAGGGGTTTTGTGGTTAATCTTGTTAACTTTTTACCCCCATATCTTTTAGAGTAATCCACAGCAGCTTTGTGTAGTCTCTCAATGCCTTTGTGAATTGAACTGGTCTGCGGATTGAGATCTTTCACACCTATTGATCTCCTACAGTGTGGGGAAGTTAGATGATTAGTCACTTTTGTTTTCGCTGAGTGCTGCCAGATTTGTATTCCTGCCTAAACAGTTGCCAGCATTGTTTTCAGGTTCATGCTCAGGCGAAAACTCAACACGTCTTAGAATGAAACTGTGGTCGTGTAGCGCCCTCAGCTGGTGGTGACTACATCCTACACGTTTGGAGTTCAGGTCTTTACAATAAGAATTCAATTCAACAATAATGCTATAACTTTTTTTTTCTTCTTAAATCATCATTATAGCCCACTGCCATCATTTGTTTTTTCATTTCTTAAAATTGTCAACATTTTTCTGTGTATTCTGAGGATCTTCTTATAAAAAACAGATTAAAGATTTGGACGTGTCAGAGCTGTTTCAACAACACTGTTTATTATACATCAAACATGAAGACATTAGGGAGAACCACAGCGACGGCACTGTGACTGCGGCCTCTTAATCAAAGGAGCAGCTGAGTGGATCACAGGCCTGATTAGAAAATCCTGCAATCTTTCCTCACAACTGGAGTTTTAATTGCCATCTTTCACTGTCTGTCGGAATATTTAAAATTCACTCTCAGGCCACATAGTTGCTTTGGATATTTATATCATTAAAGCAACTCTAGGGAACAATTTCTACATTAACATCCAGTTAATCAAAAGCTTTATCAGCATTAACCACAAAAGGAGCCACAACATCCCCATTAACAGCTACAGATTCACTTTTTATTATTCTATTTATTACAATAATATGCAGTTGTTTGTTTACTTCTCAGCGACGGAGCAGTTTATTTGTAGAAGTAGGAATTGGACCAACCAGTGTGTTTTCCCCCCATGTAGTTATTTTGTAGAAAAACACTTGCAATGTGTGTGTTATGTGCAGTTTATTGAAGTTACATTATGGGTATTTTTGGATATTTACTGTAGGTTTTCAGCTGTATTTGTAACAGAAGATAACTCAGTGAGTAGTTCAACAGCTTTTTATGTCAAACAGTTTCACATTTTACAGTAGATGGCTTATACTCATTTATTTTTGTCTTCAGAAACATTTGGAGAATGCCTGGCTCTGTCTGAAGACCTGGATGTTGGAGTACACCGATCTGTAAATATGAAGCAGGTGATCAAGTCCAAACTTGTTTTTCGATTCATCATTTTGTAAAAATACAACTTTGAGGCGGGGTGGGAAAGTTAACTTTTTTTTCTTAAACAGAAAACTGAAATTGTAATACTGTTTAATAGAGTAAAATGTTACATTATCAATTTTAATATATGGACAATTGATTGAAATTTGATATATTGTGGCATCATCTTAACAATCACATAATTAGTTCCAACAAACATGTTCCCAAAATAATGAATACATGAATTCAGTGAATTAGTCATTTGGGTCTAGACTGCCACCATGTGGTTTAAATGTAATAATTCATACTACAGTCAATCTTAACAGTTGAGTAACCACTTAAAGGGAAATGTTTTATCATGCTGCCAACCTGTACTGTTTTTTCTCAGGAAACAGACAGACGGATATTCTTGTACACAGCTGATTCAGTTGAATCTCGATATAAAAACCAGACTTTTTTTTAATGAAATGTCCAATTTCACTGTGTCCCTGGATTATGTATAATATCAGCTGTTTCCTGTCAATTTATCAATATTATTATCGTGACAGTTTATGAAATAAGGTATAAAAGTATTAAGAGAGGCACATCAGTTTACAGCATTTCAAATGATCTAGACCTTTATTGTTGGGTGGATAAATGTGTTTCTAACTTGGTATTGATTTTGAAAACTTAGTATTCATCTAAAAACATGGAAAATGTGATTCAATTATCAAAGACCATTTTCTTAGGTTGCATTTTGTCTTTCTTACCATTTAACCTACAACTCAGTGGGTATAGTATTTTTTTTCTTTTACTGTGTCTGGGTTCTGTCAGTGTGTGTGTTGTTTTTGTATCGCTGTGCTGTCCTAATATTTGCTTTATATTGTGTACGTACTTCGTGCAACAGAAATTTCCTCTTGGGGTATTGAAGGGTCATTCATCCACAGCTCTCTTGTGTATATAAATAGTTAATGAGTCCACACACACACAAAGTCAGCCTCCCATTCATCATCAGTGAAGTAAATACCACAAATTTAGTCTCAGTTTTCTGTTTCCCATCTCTGGGAGACCAATAGTATTCTAATTTCACAATAATATCACATAACACAGTCCTACTCCAATGCCACAAACTAGTCGAATTTACCATATCAGGATAAATCACCTGAGATATACAATCTTGTTTTCAGTGGGGTCCCAGATTTATATGTGTGCACTAGAAAGCTGCTTTTACATTAATGAGTTTCTCTGTACTTACCTTAAATCTGAATTTAGCATATGTGCATATGTATGACTGTGATTATGAGACATCACAACTAATTTGGAAACCAGTCGTGGTCCAATCTGCAAATGTGATGTGGAACCTTCAAACCTCCAGTGCACATATGCATTAGATTGGCTTTTATATACAGTTTATATTGTAGATATTTTAATGAGGGCATACTTGATTTAAAACAATAATACAGCAGCAAACCCTAACTCTATGTAACAAGTAGTGGTTTGCAGTGGTGTAGTGGAGTAATGGCACCCTGAGCACAGAACTAAGTCACAGCCGCCCCTGCATATGTTGTAATCTGAGTGTCTCTGTTCTTTGTTTTGGTCTGTAACGTGCATGTTAGTGCATGTGCATCTTAGTGAATATGAGTCCCTCCAGGTCCCTGCGTGCAATCATCATGTAATTTACTGCCCCCTTGTGGTGGCAGCAGCGGGGTATCGTCTCTGGAAACTCGCTTGACTATCAGCTGTTGTACAATGCTTCTGTCCTTTTCGTGGGGGTGGGCCTGTCCCATTGACAAAGGCCGGGGCTGGTCAAACAGAGAGGGCAGGGGTCTTTCTGGAAGGTTTGTGCATGAGCATTGAGGACAGTCCTGGGATCGTTGATGGGTGACTAGCGATAGTCAGTGTGCTTGTCAAGCTGTCCTTAACTCAGCTTCTACCGTTCTGGGATCAGTTATACTATTGCAACATAATACGCATGCGCAGACGTGTGGCAACAAAGTTTGCACGCTAACCCTCATGAGGCAGTAGTAGCAAGTAAACCGGGGAATTACACCAATCTTTCATCTCTGGGCAAGATCCGCTGTAAATTAGAGAAGTTTTAGACTGAATATTGTTATACACGTAGCTCAGCCCCTTTCAGGAATATTTCAGTGTCCATAGCGGGCGAGAGAGAAAGAGAGAGAGAGCGCGGTGACGTTGGCGACCGGAGCAGAGTTAGCTAGCTAGTCAATACTTAACTACGTAACTGTGAACGTACAGTGTGATGTATGTGAACTTCAGGCTGTCAGTAAATAAAAGCTACCGACTCCTCAAGACCCAAGTTCCCGCGTTTCCCCTGTGCTTCCCAACTACAGTCCATTATTCTACACTGTCACTGGAGTGTGTCGTCGTCAGTGTGTAAGTAACTCCATGGGTGTTATGTTACATGTATGTTTTCATTAGTAACTGGCTATCGAGGGCGTGGTGATGTTAGCTAACATGCTGCTACCGATATTAGGAATGTGTTCAGTAATTGTTGCTATGGCTAGTTGGCTTACTGTTGACACTGCCGTGGAGCATATCACTGCAATGCCAGTTTGGGTAAAGAGTTGGTCCTGGATTATTAGTTTTTTGGATCTCATGTACACAGGTTAACACGGTGAGCTGGCTGACTGTTAGCTAGCTAGCTAACTATGTAATCGGGGGTTGGAAAGCTAAGGGAGCTACTAACCGGCTCATGAGCCAGACTCGCTTCGCCTGAAGTCAACATTTGTTGTGTTGTAAAATCTTAGCCACTTATTTCACGAACTTTAATAGTAGAACCAAAGGTTCATTTTTAATTTCTGTTTGCTGGCCTGAATTTCAAAAGTCAACAAAATATGTAATTTGCCCAAACTTTTGCATTCAACTGCACTTACAAGGATATATTCACAGTTATTATAACCATTTGCTGTATTTCCTTGTTTCCAGCTTCAAAATGTGAGGCTTTGTCAATTTTCTCTGTTTTGTATCACTACAAATTGAATATGTTCAAGTTTTGGACCTTTGTTTGGACATTTTATAGTCTGAAGATTAATTGATAAATAGTACAATTAATCAACTGATGAACTGTTAAGGAAGTCTTAGTTGCAACCTTATGCAAATTTCTCAAGATGGGCTGATTCTGTCATTTTGCTTTTGAGAAGACTGTTACTGACGTGTAATTGCTTTTGCTGCTTTTCCCCTGGCATGTTGTGTGAAACATTTTTTAAAGGGTATAAATTAATTTAGTCACTGGTCACTTCAAGGCTGTTTATACATTTAAAGTCTTAAAGATGTAACTTGGTTTTAGGTCTCTATTATAACTTAAACCTTAGGAACCCAGTTTTGAGGTTTGGCAGAATAACATTAGGCTTGTCTTCTCCTCGGCATTAACCTGGCTTTGTTTGGGTCTGTGCAAGTGTCCCAGTAAGCCGTGACAGTGAGCAAACATACACAATGCGATCGTTCAACTATCATAAATTTTAATGTTTACACCTGTGCCTCTCCTACGGTGACATGTTCAAATTTGTGTAAGGCAGGGCATCATAGGACCTCTCTGTCTCACCCACTCAGTATAGTGTTTAGCTGTGTGAAATTTCTGTGGCTGCTTTGACATGTGTGTTGTTCATGTTAGCATTTTGTAGTCCTTGTGTGTAAAACAATCTGTAATGGGTAAATTATCTTAGCAGTAGGCATCTAGTGCCCTTTTGATTAATGCAGCCTAGAAAACTTCTCTGAAATGGGAATGTGGCGTGTTTGTGTGTCCTTAGGTCAATATGAGTGCATGTGCGAGCAGTATGTGGCAAAGTTTGCGGTCACAATGCATTTTATAAAAGAATTTAGTTTGAATGTTATTTGTGAAAATTGTGCAGAATCTAAAGGTGAATGGTATGTTTCTGATTAGGAGTTGTCACATTGTCAACTTAAACGAAAGGGGGGAGAAATGGGTATAAAAGTGTTTTAGATTTTTGCCATTCAGTTGTGCCAGAAAAACAAGTTTTGATTAGAGCTTTTGTAGAGGAATAATATTGGTTCTCTGAACTCTGTGGGTTGAAATGTTCATGTCTTTTGCATTTTAAACTACCTCTCCTTGGCGTTGAGGGGTTCACTTAAATATCTGATATCCAAGGTTGGCAGGGATGCAGTAGTGAAATGGGTGTTCCAAATTGGAAGAGAAGAGGGGAACAACTGGCTAGAAATAAACACAAATGAAATTAAAAAATTTTTTGGTTTCCTTAAAAAGCAGATCTTTGGTTATGATCTTTACTCTTAAAAATATGTTTCGCAACATTTTCTCTATAGACTTTTTTAAGAGGGACAATTTGTCTCTAATTCAAACCACACCACACTATGTTCCCCCCTCATAGCAACCCCTCCTGAGTATCACAAAACATTCATCAGGCCTGACTCCCTGACCTCTCTGCATCCCCAGCCCCCTGGCCAATCAGAATCAAACCAGACAGCGTCTCTCTGTCTGTAAGTTTTGTACACGTACATAAAAGCCTTCTTTCCCCTCAAGAGTGCTTACACCCCCAAAGCCACACACAGATGTGTATAAGAGACAGGTGTGTGGTATCAGGTCAGAGGTCGACTTAACAGTTTTTGTGGGGTTTTGAGGGCAAATGGAAGTCACTGGGACGTGGGTTACCAGTCTGGTCAAACCGCTGCCTCGTTTCCCAGTACTGCCATCATAGCTCTGTGCCTGTCTGTTCCAGCAGAGGGGGACAGAGACTCATTTAATTGCTCATTCCTCCCCAAACAATGGAGGTGTTTCTTTGACATAGTATAAAAGATACTTTGATGGAGTGCAACAAACATTTATCAATAATTTACAAAAATTACAAATGTTTTACCCCCTGGGAAATGCCACACTTAAAGATCTTCACAGTGTGCCAATTGGCATCAAGGAAAATTCCAACCAGTAGCAGTAGATTATTGGACATTGGTAATTTGGGGGTTTTAGACTGTTGATTGGGAAAGAACAAGCTATTGAAAGACGTCAACATGATATTTTGGAAATTGAAGGTGCATTTTTCATTTCATCATTTTATTAAATTGAAAGCAAAAAGCAAAGCATGCCAAATGTTTTCCAGCTTCTAAGTTTTGCCTTTTTGGTGGTTTTCTTAGGCTTCTATGATCGTAAGTTGAATATCTTTTTCAGATGCTGACCTTTTTTTTAAAAAATTATTTTAAATTTTTTTTTACAGCAAAGTAAGTATGTAAAGTAATTGCACTTTTTATTTATTTATTTATTTTTTTATAAAGTGAACCATTTTTATGTAGTACTAGAAATTTGGTTGTGCAAAAGTAAGAATTATAGTATCAAAGTTATAATGGCGTGTACAAACAACTGTAATAATTGGTTATTTTAACTGTATTTTATAGTCTTTTGCTGTGAGGTTGGACATCTTCATGCCAGCTGTGTCAGAGTGTTCATCCATCCTGTATTTAGTGGCCTGCCAAAAGCCAATTTTGTGAATTGTAAATTAATCATTTAGTTGATTAAAAAAAATAGATAATTGGAATCTATTAAGGTAATGGGTTAATTGTCTAAGTCATTTTATAATGACACAGGAATGGAAAACAAATCATAAATGTGAGGATTTGCTGCTTTTCATTGTCTTACAAAAGTCAGCTTGGATTGTAGGAATTTATGATGGCAGATTAATTGATGATGACAATAACTTTTAGTTTAGTTTTTAGTTTCCCAAAATTTTCTCCTGCTTTACCTTAAACCACAAAATTGTTGCTTAAACCTAGCTAGAAAATGCTCATTTGTGTCATTTGGCTGTGTGTGTTTGTGTGTGTGTGTGTGCGTGTGTGCCTGTGCGTGTGTAAGGTCAGCATTGGGGTCATCAGTGTTTAGTCTGTGGGTTTCTCCAGAGTGGCGACTCCAGCTTCCTGTCCACATTGCCGAGATTTATATGTAAACCTTCTCAACTGGGACCTTCTTGGTAAACACACATATATACATGTACAGTACAATAATTTTCAGTATTACGAGTGTGATTGTAATACAGACAAGATGCTGTTAGTGGAATTTTAAATTCGTAGCTATCACTTTGGAATAGATTTTGCTACCTTACTGTAATTATAACTGTAAAGAACTGAGATTATGGTGGAAACCTGAGATAGAGATGAAACTCTAAAGACAAAGAACAAGCATACATAGAGGTTGTGAAATTTTTAATTGGGTAGATTCAAAACAATCCCTCCTCATAATGGCATTGCCTTATGACAGTATCTTTGACAGAAGTGTCAACTTTAATAACATTAACTCTTTTTTCCAATCCAGATAGAATATTAACACAGGTATCTACAGCCTCAAACTCAATACACAACTCATGTCCAGCTTGGCCCCCAAAAGCCTGCAGTACTATCAAAACACACACTCTCACACACAGCTTGGCCTCCATGGCTCCAGCAGGCATAGTAATGGTTCTGGGAGCCAGACTGCGTCTCCGTCGCCAGGGCCCGGCTCCAGCCCCTGTGTGTGCGACAGCAATTTCCTAAAGAATCCACAGCAAGCGCAACACTTCTCCTTTTATTTTTACAAAAACACCACTGCCCCCCACCACACACGTGCACACACGCACAACACTACCACTTCTGAGAAACACAGAGCAGTCACTTGCAATTACAGCTCATCCAAGAGTATGATATACAGTCCTGTCAAATAGCCAGCGGGCCCACAAGGGAAGCAGAGGGTCTTTCTTTTTTTCTTGTTTGACCATGCTCAGTCAGTCTATCTCTGCCTGCACCAATGCTCAGTGTACTTATGAAATTCAAGAGCACAATGCATTGATTTTACCTGAAACACGGATTTTATTGTTAAACTCTTCTGTTGTTAACCATGTCTGGCTCAGTTCCTGCCTCGGCTCAGTTCACAACTTACACAAAATCCAATTGCAAATTTCAGTGGCTTGTGATCAGTACAACCAATACATAATTCCCTTCCCACTTCTTTCATTTGAAGAATTTTTAGATGCCCAAAGAAGTAAAATGATCCATAATTCACATGGAAAAAAGCACTTTCCCTTGCCCTAAATCGAGCACTTTTGGAGATCTGGAGGTAAATTTCTGTCTGAATGTGCATCACAACAAAAAACACCCACCACTCCAGGTGAACAGCCTGATGGTGAAAGAAATGTAAATAATGTTGATGATGCATGTTGTTGTACTCTCAATTTTAAGGGCCAAAATGGTAAAAGTAATTTCCAAAAATGATACACAATTGCTGATTGCTTATCTACACTGATGGAAGGCCCCATCACATGTAGGCTATCATGTTACACACATCAGAGGGCCCAAACATTTGCAATTATTCATGACAGATCTGACATAAACAGCTTATCATCTCTGTCTAAAGCTTTCTGTAAACAAATCCACTGGTGATCAACCAACCTGACTTAATCTCCCACTTAGATTTCCAAACAAACCCTGTGTCACACACACACACACACACACACACACACACACACACACACACAAATGCGTCACAGATCTTAAATCTGAGTCCGTCAGCAGAGAACAAGCAGAAGTTTATGAGATTAGACGTTTGGCATCAACTATCAAAGCGAGCAACAGCAGAAACAGTGTTTGGTAAAAAGGGATCTGTGTGTTTGTGTGCATGTGTGTATGTTGTGTGTGGGAGGGTGGGGGGTGAGTGTGGCCCCATCTAAACAAGCTCCAACAGCCGCTTTGTTGCCGAGTTGCTCCAGGAGAGCGTGTTGATGGAACCGCATCGATGTTCGGATTAGGGCACGCCTCCGTGATCAAGTGCTCAAACACTAGATAAGAGCGACAGAAACACCCTTTAATCCTGGCTAACCCTTTTCTAAATAGGATGGGATCCTAGCAAGATCACTGGAGGGGAGGAGGGCTGTAAAAAGCAGCTCAAAGTTTAGCTTGGTATGGACACTGTGATTTATTTTATTTTAAACAGCAAAATAGAGCTTGTGTACATATATAAATGTAAATTACCGACTGAGGTTAAATACGAAAAATACAAGAGAAAAAATATCCCACAGACTTGATTGACGCTATTGTAAAGGAATATTTTGACATCTTGGGAAATATGTTTATTTGCTTTTTTGCTCACAGTTAGATGAGCTCAATACCGCTCTCATGTCTGTGCAATAATATGAAGCTGGAGCAGCTGTTAGCTTAGCACAAAGTCCGGAAATGAGGTCCAAACGTAACGCGATCCACCTGGCAACATCTCCCAATGAACATGATATTTCTTGTTTGTTTAATCTGTGTGAAAACTTTGTATAAATAATCACTTCTGCGTGTTATGTGACAGATAATTCATTGACTAGTGAGCTTTAAGGTGCCAGTATACTCCATCAGAGCTGCTTGTTGGATGGTTGAAAGATGCCAGCTGTGCAGAGGTGGCAAAGGTTTGAACTTGTCTGTCAAGCTCTTTTTACTTTGTTATACAACTATTTGTCACTTTTTATGTGCACAACCGAGTGTAAGCTTATGAATACCTTCCACAAAATGTGCGGCATTACCTTCACATCTAAACAATATAGCGTCCCTCTCCTCTCTGTGACAGGCAGCTTTTCACCCGAACTTCGAGTGTGGCTGTTTGAAACGGCTATAAACACTTTCTGATTTGGTCGAACAACAAATCGTACTAATCAGTTTTTTCCACCATAAAATCTGCAAGCTTTATAGGTGCTGGTACTTTTTGGACAAAGCCAGACTAGCTGTTTCCCATTTTCCAAGCTTTAAGCTTAAACAACGTGTACACCCATCCACCACTCTGACCTCCACACACTTAGCGGGTGTTCAGACTGAATCAAAACAATGCAATGACAACAATGTGCTGTATTTACAGTGTAAGATGTATTCTGTCCAATCTTGGTAATTTCACATCAGCTAAATGTAGCTCCTTAAAAGTTTTTCTAGTCTGACAATCATGTATCACGTATCGCTTGGACCAGTACCATCCACAGCTCTTTTAAAACCACTTCCTTTCCATTTCAGTGTAGGTGAGAAATGACGGGAGGGAGACACACACATGATTAAAGGTTCTGGCGTGTGTATTTTGAAATGACAAAAGAGAAAACCGTCCATCCGTTCCCAAGTTTAGGTCCTTCTTTCTCTCTCTCTCCATTTTCATTTTCACCCCTTGTTTCGCACGATTGTGCCACAAAACTGTTGAAATTGGATGTTAAAATACCTTTGCTTTAGCAACCTGTCAGCTTCAGACTGACGTGTGAAAAGGTAATACAAGCTAGGCTTTTACTCTCACTGAGGACCCCCCCCCCCACTTCCTCACAGCTTCAATGGCTGCACCAAATTCACACTATCCTTTTCCAAACCATCCTAAACCAATGAAGACCACAAGCCAAGTGTTTTAACACCTCATTAGAGCAAAAAAAGCCAGCAAATCTTTGTGGTGATTTGCCTTATTTGTCTGACAAAATATCCAAGAACAGGGAGTAAAAAATATTAAATGTGATAAATTTATTTCCCGCTGGCATCACGCCTGTTGAAAGGAAATCTGCAGGGGATGAACTATGAACAGAACCACCTTCCAATCTTATTCAGTACAACAACTCCTGTTACGTAGATTTTTAAGCCTGAAAAAAATTTGTCGATTAATGATTAATGAGTGATTTATCCAACGAAAATTCCAAAAATTCACTTGTTCCAGCTTCTCCAGTGTCAAGATTTGCTGCTGTTTTTATATCAGTGTAAATTGAATAGTTTTGGTTTTGGGCTGTTGGTCGGACACAATAAGCAAGTTGAAGACGTCACCTTGGACTCTGGGAAACGATGAAGGACGTGTTTTACTTTTTCTGACATTTTATAGATTAAATGAAGAAAATAATCAGCATTTTAATCAATAAAGAAAATAATAATTCGTTGCAGCTTTAAATATTTTGGCGATTTCTCTGATGTTGTAATATCTTTATTTCCATTTTTTCTGTCAGTTTGTGAGGATCTACTTGTAACCATTTCCATTTTCTGTCTGAGTCTGAGCTGTTGCACACTGTAGTTGCACTGGCTGCTAGTGGACTGCAAAAACACCCAATGTGAGGTGAAAATTGAAGCTTGAAAAGGAACATTGTGTTCAGTCTGAACAGTCTCAACAAGTGACCAGGGAGTTGGGTTAACCCACCTTTAATGGTGGGGGCAGTAGTGGCCTTGCACTTGGAGAAGTAGGCTTAGGGCTGTTGCCAGTTTGATCCCCCAGACTGGCCAGAACCTGGGTGAGGAAAGTAAAGTGTTCCTGCCTCATTATAAACACTGAGGTGAGACCCTTAACCCCCTCCTGCTCCAGTGCTGCATCCCTGCTCATCAGATCAGTCTGTGGTTGTTCTTCCAGGTGTGACTGTGTGCAAACAAGGCATTCCTGAACAGCAGGCCATTGCTCTCAGTGAATAGCGTGCGGTTGTGCACAGTTTACCAACTTAAGGGCTGTATTAAAATGTAATGACACACATCCATAGTGAACATCCTAGTTAACGCTGAGGGAGGGCATGTCCACTAGATACAACACTCACTAATGAAGCATTTCTTTTGCAGATACACCTTGTTCTTTCTAAATGTATTGACTAGAAACACTCAATTAGGATGACATGAGTTGTTGACAAGAAAAACGGCAAGTCATTACATCTCACACATGACAACAACCCCTGAGTGCCCCCTTACAAACGAGGATTGTTAATTCCTGTGTCTAGATTAAAAACACCTGTTGGTAAACAAGACAATTATTCTGTTCAGTCCAATGGGGAGTGGTGCGTTAATCATACATGCATCCTCCCGTGTTAAAAGGCAACCTGATATTCCCCCACAGGATTCTCACTGATTAACTCGATACTCCTGACTGTTTAAAATTCATCCCACCAATGAGCAAGAAACTGATCTCCTGTGCGTGCGTGCGTGCGTGCGTGCGTGTGTGTGTGTGCGTGCGTGCGCGTGTGTGTGCGCGCAATTGTGCTCTTTCTCCCAAGATCCTGGAAAGTGTATGCATAAAATATCCCAGTCCCTAGCGTCAGCACAATTAGCCGTTAAATAAAATGCCTACTCCTCGATGCTTTTGCAACATTTTAATTAGACAAACCAGCTGAAGTGAGGGCCCGTTTTAGTAAAATAAACAGCCCTGTTTGCCAAGGAAAAGCTCCCTGGAGGGAAAGGCACTAAGTTAGGTTGCTTGGGGCAGGAAATGGAGGGATGGCAGCAGTTTACCCGAGGAGATAAAAGATGTTTGCTTCTTTGAAAAAGAGAAAATATCTAAACACTTCCTTAAGCCACCAGAGTACCTGTTCCGTCTCAGCACCCTGTGTCTACTTTAGTATTGCTGCATGTATCTGCCTCAGGTCTACCGAGGGAAATTCCTGGAAATTTACTGTGGATCAGAGAAAACCCCCTTCTGGCTTATGACTGTTACGGTCCTTGTATACTTGGATTGTATTACAAGGTGCAGTACTGAGGAATAGTGAGGACTCTCAGTGTTAAGAGAATATCTATTATCTAACAAATACATAAGAAGAGGGTCCAAACTACTGTATAACGTCAGCTAATTGCTTTTCATTTACCCTCATTATATTGATTGTTTACATGCAAAGATGTCATCTTGACATTGATGCTGAATTAAATTGAAGGTTTTAATTGCTGAAGTCATAGAAATGTCATAGTTTAACGTGGAGAGAACTTAATTACAATAACTCATAACTGTAATTGAGTAGCCCTTTCTTGTATTTTTGAATAATTTATTGCAAATTTTTTTGCAAAAAAACCCAAGTTGTTTTTAAGAAAGCTGAACTGAACATGGTCGCTGCTTTAGAGCGCATCACTGAACTGAGAGAGGGTAGGAGGGATGAGTGTACACGCTAATAGTTATAGTCAAGATGCCAAATTGGCCCTCTCACAGTGACCTTGTTTAATTACATTTTTTATGGTGTCTTTGGAGGAGCTACTTTTGTACTTGAGGAGCTGTCAACACAATCTTTCTTGCACTTAAGCAATATTTAAATTAAGCAAAAGTTCCTTTTTTGTGTGTAGGGTATTCTACCTAACAGAATATTAATTTTGTGTAACTCGCATCCACCGGATTGAACTGAAATGCACTGAATTAGATATTTTGAGACACAATCAGAAGCTCTGCCACAAAAGCACACGTTGATATTTTGCTGTAAAGTTTTTTTCTCCACCAAGAGCCACGTACCCGTTCCATGTTACATTTCCTGTCCCACAATCTGCCTTTTCACCAGTGTCTATCCTCCCCTTAACCCCCGTATTTCCCCATTGTATACACATAATGAGCCAAAAGACAAAAAAATCCATAGAAATGCTGGAAATTCCAACTTTTCTTTTCCTCCCCTGTTCAGATACGTCTAAAATATCTGTCATTTCAAATGTGTATCCTGGTAGAGACAAGTAGTGGAGCCTGAATGGGGATGTAAATTTGCATCACACAGTTTGTGTTCTCCTAGATAAGAGATCAAGATTTACTTGCACACATCAGGGAGTGGCTCTACACTGTGCTTTATTGTCATGGTGCTTCCTAATGAGATTGCTCCTCCTTTTACCCTCATTCCTCGTCCTTCCTTCCTGCCTTTCCATCTCCTTGTCCGGCTGTGTCACTGTGGCAAAGGGAGAATAACCCCCCCGTCTCTCTATCTGCCTTTGTATTAAACTTGTATTTTAGCCCCTTAAATTTTCCATTCATACTTCTCTTATTTCTCTTCTCATCCTTTATCCTCTCTAACTTTTGCACTTCCGTTTAAAGCATGTCATATTGCCGTCCTCCATCTCTTGTCAACTATTCTCATTCCTCTTCTCCACTGTGTTCCCATCTCTCCCCTTTTTTTCCCAGACTTTTCTTGAAGTTACAACTGGCATACTGTCATATCTGTAATCATGTTGTCAGGGCCATTTTCAAACATTGTCAGACGTTTTGTTCCGTAGAGGCTCTAAGGTGGGAAATATGTCAGAGCTCTAAGAATCAAACAAGAGTATTGCCAACGAGGACAAAAGAATGACTTACACTATCTTGGGCATTTTTGACTGAGGTGTGGCTGTGTGTTGCAGAAATACAGTGTATTTATTTAAATATTTGCATTTGTGATTTCCTGATACAGGGATATCCAGTGTTACCATTTCTATGTTCCCTCAATGTGTTTGTTAGAACATGCGATTAAATTGAGTGGGGAATGGGAAATTCCTACATTTTCACCAGTTCCCCACAGTTACAGTATATTTTGTCAAAATGTGACTAGGACAAAATGCACGTGAATAATCAGTATAATTCAGGTTAATTGCACGTGCCATTTTTGTTTTAGCTTCACTTTGAACACTCACTCTCTATTTAATGTTGAAGTGCCCTTGAGCAAAATCCTGAACCTGCTCCAGGGTTAGCACACCTCCCTCCTCTGACCATACAACTTGTAACATGAGACTGAACACACTCATAACTTGTTCATACTGACCATGATGCTGACTGTCTTTCACTCTCCATTGCAGGGAATTGTGTTCACAGTGGTTCCACTGGGGGGCAGTATAGCCCCAGTAGTAAGCTGCTGGAGCACCGACAAGAACTCCTCCTGGATGTCCTCAAGTGTGGTGTTGCCCTCTGAGGGAAGAAGTGGAGGGGAAAGTCACCTACACCAAGTATGTCAACTTTTTTATTTCTGAAATGAAAATAAAAATTGTTCTAATCTTTTCTCAATGAAAACAGTCAAAATACGTAATTAAGAATAGTATCAGACCTTCAAGTTATACGAATTCTGCAAAAGAAAACAAGTCATTATAATTCTATTGAATTGATAGAAGTGACACAAGAAACTAGAAGTCAGATTGTTTAGCTGCAAAGATGCAGAGCTCTTGCACCACAAATTAATTTCTTACTTAGAATTATTTTAATTATTAATTAGTTGTTATAAAAAAAAATCTAGCTATTTTGTTTGTTAATTTTTTGTATTTTTGAAGATTGCACCGTCTGGTTTTAAGCTGCTGGAGGAGCCAGTAAAAATCTTTACCGTCTGTCTTTATTTTCTTTACTTCTTTCTTCTGCACTTATACTTTCCCAGTGCTCAGTCAGTGTGTCTTGTGTCTTTGCTGCTGCTATTTACAGCCACATAATACTAGCTAGATAAACTCTTTTGATGTGCCGCAATCTCAGATCTCTTCTCTCTGTCTTTGATGGGAATAGGTTTAGACATGGCAATCAAGACGTATTCACGTGAAGGGCATTGATTGATTCTTAGATTATCTTTCAATGCAAAGTTTAGATTTCTTTCTTTAAAAGGGTTTATTTTGAACATGGTCACAATCAGCTGTGTTTTCAGCCAAAATAGTTTCCATGATGGGAATTAGCTACACAGACAAAGTCAGGATAAAGTGAGTGGAGTTCAGGGCTGCCCAAAGAAGGTTTGTGGCCCTCTGAGAAATTATTCTTGGCCCTTAGGGTCTCTGAAGTGTAATAGGATATATTATTTAGTTGGCTATTATTCAAAGTAATCATTTTTGAGAATTACCAGGCAGCTTTAAGTTAAGTTTTGACACTAAAATTGACATTTAGATGTAAAACCCGGATCAACTACAATAAATGTACAGAAAGTTGCCTTGGCAGTGATGCTGAAAATAAACACATACACACTACTTTAACTATTCATATTGAGACAACAGGACTGTACACAGAAGCTGGGAGGCAAGACATATACCAGACGATACAGCAGACATATCAAGCTGCAAGCGTAGGTTCAGCATCCAGTGACAGATATTGTTTTTCAATACCATGTTCCTGAGAGAGAATGAGAGAGAGATAGGGGTGTGTGATAGTTCGTCAGTCCAAACAGAGTCATAAAGCACTGCATGGTTAAGCCTGATGAATTAATAACAGGGAGGCAGATGGGTCCCAGGGGCACTGTGGGAGCAGAGCAGCATGGAGAGCAGAGAGAACGCACGTCGCACAGAGAGAGACACATATGCATGTACAGAATACAGACAGATTACACATGCACTCACTACTCTGCCACAATCACTCAAGGTTAAAGTGAATCAAACATTTGATTCATAACTCATGTCTCCCTTTTGTAAAACCCACCCTTTGTTTACTTGACACGTACAAGTAATTACAGTGACAGCTATTCATATACTGATGAAAGTGTTGATCATTGCTTGTTGAACATGATCTGTTGATGCTTTGGCAGACCTAATGAAGGCCAGTGCAGGTCACAACACTGATGAATAAACCCATCAAAGAGCATCGATGTAGCATGAAAGCGTATTTTTCATGTTAATTGTTTTGTCTTTTGCAAGTTCCTGCTCAGCATTTCAGTTTTGTATACACGCAGACGTAAACGCTTTGTCTCTGTACCTGTTAGGTCTTTATGTTTGGGAATGAGTGAGTGTAGCTGGTACTCAGGTCTAATGATCAGCATCTGAATCACTTTAATTGCCACGTTCAATTAAAGCTGCTTAGGGTTACAATTTATTGTTGTTAAGATGCACCAGTCTTGTCAGGGTAAATCATAAAATCTTCCATTACACTCTTATTTTCTCATTATCTCCTCCTTTCGTGACCTGGAAGCTGTTGTTTTCCATCTTGCTTACTATCCCAGTACTAGAGGAACAAGTAACTGTGGTGGAGAAAAACAAGAGCTCGTTTTCTGGCTTTGGTTCTTTTTTTTTCTCCTATTGCATCTGAAGAAGAAAAGATTTTGTAATATAGTATATTCTAAAATCAGGCGTCATTTGCTGCAGAATCGGGCCCGTGCAGGTTCAGCATCACAGAATGCTGCTGCAAGGACGACAGGCGCTCACTTACATTACGAAACACGGTGTAATACATACAGTGGACTCACCAAGGCACTGATGTAGTGTAATGGTGATGGTGGGCGCGAGCTGATGACACACCACAATGAGTTGCCAGCAGAGGCTGTGTGGTAATTTATGATGGGCAGACAGGTCAAGGTTGCCATGTAATCTTCTGTCTAATGGAGAGCAATATAAGTGTGTATGTGTGGTGAGATGGGAAGTAGATGTTATATATATGTGTGTGTGTGTGTGTGTGTGTGTATACTAGTGAAAGAAATTAACTTTTGGGGGGCTGGTGTGAGATTTAGGGATGTTTATTTTATTCTTGCAGGCGAACAGTATTAAAATCTAATCTAATTCTGCTTTTTTGTGGTTTTTGTTCGTAAACTTTCTCCTTTACTTCTGCCTGATGTAATTCCCTGTTGCTTCAGGCTGTGTAATCTCCTGCTTTCTGATTAAAATGTTCTATTTTTTCTCATCAAAACATAGTACCTGGGCATATATTGCAATAAATAATCTAGGATGATTAATGGGGCCTTATGATTTTATGTACATGGGAAAATTGGATGGCTCAGTGAAGGCAGGCAAATGCAAAAATATCTGTTCCAGTTTAATTCAAGTCAAATCTCCAATTATTTACTGTTGTGAACTTGAAAGGAAATATTTTGGCCGAGACGTCTTATTTTCTCACCCTGGCAGTGACAGTATAGTTACATTGATTGACCATTTAATAGCAGGCCTGTTGCTGATGTTGTGTTGATGGATTAGATGATATGATTTTAGGCAGAAGCTTCACAATTGGCGGTTTATAAAAGCTGTAATGAAGCTTATCTCACACAGGTTTAAGAAGTCACGACTCCACCTACAACCATTTTAGTAGTCTGTTTTTTATTGAGAACTTTAGTGTTTTATGCAAAAATCAGATAAAACTGAATACAAAACTTTATCCTCGTAATTACACTTGGCTTAAAAATTGTGGCGTGAAAAAGGTCAGATGTCATAGATAAAAAGCTTCACTGTAACTCATAACACTCAAACCCAAAAGCACAGTTGCGTGTTTTTGTGTAATTACTGCCTTCCTTCCCTGTTTCCTGGTTAATCAGATTATATCTAGAAGTTTGCTGCCTCAGTCCGTCACTCACCAGCTCTCGTCATTTTCCTCTCACCATTTTTAATAGGAGCGGATCTCAGCCTTCGCAAAAGCAACAACTTGGTAATGGCAAATTAAGCCTCTTGGAAACAAAACAAAATATCTATATTTCATCAGGCGGTGGTGGAGGTCGTTTAGTGTTGTCACAACAAGTTACATTTTAAAAGGCCTTTGCTCCATCTTTGGCTTCTCAATCCGCCAAGTTGAATAATTGAAAATATTTTCACCGACTGTCAGGCCAGGAGATGAGGAGCCGAGGCTCCATCTCTGTGAGTCTCGCAGCTTCTTGTTTTCTTAAGCTCTGACATGGCGTTGCCTCATGCCCCTACGTTGGCGTGTGGTGGTGATTTCTCAGTTGGGTTATACATGGCATGAGTGTGGGAATGTACTGAGGCTGCTTGGCTTTGACTTAGGCAGCCACATTTCTCCGCACAGCCTTGGATAAATATGGATGGGCAAATAAAATGCATACAGATGAACAGTATGAATAGGGCAAAGCAGGGAATACACTCTGGCGCACAGTCAGTTGGACGTATAGAAGACTATTGCCACAAGCACGCACACAGTCACAGGGACTCTGCTGCACAAAACCTACATTTTTGTGAGACTGTGTTTTGGCTGTCAGGCTGATGGCAATCATGCATGTATGCATTTGTGTGTATTGTTTATGTGCCTGTGCCAGTTTCTGTGTGTGTATGCATATGCATGTGTGTGTGTTGGCTGCCAAACGTGGAGAGCAGGAAGAGGAAGAGGCTAGATGGTTGGAGGGGGTGTTTATTTATTCATTACCCAGCGGCCTCCGCGGTTTCAGGGGGACATGGCAATACTTGTCCTGGGCCCTTTAGCACTGGTCTGTTCATGGCCTGTTTTGGCCCTGCCAAAGCCTTCAGCTCTCACTGCTCTCTGCTCTCTGCTCTCCTCTTGTCCTTCTGTTCTTTTCTCTTTTGTCCTTTGGATTCTTTCTTTCTGCACTTGGAAAGATTTCTTATGTAACACATAACATTTGTGAAAGCCGCAAAATTTCTTTTTGTGCAGATTAAACAAGATATAACATTAGATTAATGAAATTTAGAGGTGGTGGTAGATTGATTTAAAAATTTTTTTTTTTTTTTTTACCTTTGTACAGAGCAAGGCTAGCTGTTTCCAGTCTGTATGCTAAGCTAAGCTAACTAGCTGCTGGATGTAGCTTGATATTTACTGGGCAGATATGAGAGTGGTAGCTTCTCATAAGCTTCTCATAAAACTCTTGGCAAGAAAGAAAATAGATGTGTTTCCCAAAATGTCAGTCTATTTCTTTAAGGGATCACTGTCTAAAAAATGTTTAATGTGTTTAAAAAAACTTACTGTCAGTTGCCAAATATAAGCCTCAGAATTCCTGTATTGGTGAAGTTTCGGTTCATACCATTTGCCAGAATGAAAGTGTAATGGATGCTGGACTCAACAGTATTTAATTCTCTATTGTCTGTTTAGTTTTAAGCATCACTAAACAGCTTGTTTGGTATGTCTGAGTGTAACAATAGCACTGAATATGATCTCTTTGTTTTCAAGTTCAGTTTTTTGTAGTATAACATGATTTTATACTGTAAAGAACAAACACATGTCTGTTTTCTGAGAAACTAGTTTGTGTTTTCCAGAGATGCATGCACATCATTAGACAACATGCTCTATCAAGCTCATTTACTCGACTTTGTTTCCTGGCAAACAGTGCCTGTACTTTTAAGTGTCAGTGTATGAACTTGTAGTTGAGATAGATGGCACAGAGATAGTTTTATTTGGCCTCGGGGAAAATGTGGGCATGTGTGTGTGCCTGCTTATAGTCTCACTTTCCAACAAAACCAATAAGCATCTGTCAGAGGAAAGCATACTTACGTAGAGGAAAGGTCACAGGCACAAACAAATGCATGCACACTTTTGTTTTAACCCTGCATGAATCTCTTCACAAGGAAAACAAAGGAAGAACACACACAAACAAATTAGATTAAAGTAAAAGACCAAGTAAAAGATGGAAGGACATGCTCGTAAACACAGGTCAGAATAACGTACTGGAGACAGACACGTATACAAACAGTGTAACATAAACTCATGCTGTGCTCCGCACATGACCTGACTGGGCTAATCTCCCCCATTGTGACAGAGCATCGATTCCCGTAACAAAAGAACTGAGCCAGGCTCACATCTTGCTCCTGACCCTTCCCTCCGTGCTCGGCCCGAGCGCATGTTCAAACCCCAACCCGATCAATGGCCATACTGGGGGATCAATTTCTCAGGCTTTGGGGTGTCAGATGTGATACGGCATCACTTTTGCTGGGTGGCGTAAAGGAGCCCGACCCGACTGCGGCTTCAAAGCTTTTGGTTCTCCTCATCAGCCGAACCATTCAAATCACAATTCAGATTGGTGTGCAGGGTGATGAGAGGGAAAGAGATGAGAGGGGTTGATCCACCTGCCCGCTCTCTTTTGTTTTGAGAAGCTTTGATTGATTGATTGATTGCTGTTGATAGAGTTTGTTGGAGAGGTGATAATTTGTGGAGTATGTTGGTGATTCGTGTGCTCTTTAGTTTGTCTCCATCTTTGTAGGAAAGCGATGGCTTTTCTAATCTATACTTTCTAAAAATCTATTTGAATTAACGTGCACTCTGTGATGTTCTCTGTCCTGGATTTTCTGTTGACATAGTATAAGCACTGCTGGTAGCTAGCACTGCTTATAATAACTGCTTCAAAGAAACCACGCTGTTGCTGCACAAAACACAAAACACTTCCTGTGTGCAAACAGTAAACAGTGCTTTTATTATTGTAATTGTGGTGTACCACTCACCAACACTTTTCCGCATTTCAAAGTGTCCTTGAGATGTGTATAAGAGACAGCGTCCTGTGTTTGGGCTTAACAGTAACAGTTCATGGCACTGAAAACGAAAAGAAAAAAAATCAACCGATGGTTTGGTATTGCAGTCATTTGTGGAAAAAGTATTTGCATACTTTACTTAAACAAAGTTAAACTAAAATAAAGGAAGCAAGTATTAACAGTAGAAGGCAAGCGTGAAAGTGATCCCTCTTTATTGTGAAGGAAAGTTTTTTTTGTGTTACATTATAAATGATTTATTAATGTCTGTAGGTTTTCTTCCACCTGACTTTTCTTCCAACTATTTGGCTTCTTTGAGCTGCTTGATACTTTAAATCACAGCGATGCATCACATTAGCTCATTATCTTATTTTTACAAGCCCAAACTTGTATACAGTCAGTGTCCTTTACTAACTACAGCTGTAGATAAATGTAGTTAAAGCACATTTAAAATGATTAGAGGTACTTAAGTAAATCAGCAGTACCTGAAGATGGTACTTAAACATGTACCTACAGTAGTTCATTTCTTTCTGTGATGGCGTGACACAACTACCACAGGAAAATGTTTTTGCTTTTTTCAGAATAAAATATCATAATTCAACTCAATAGTCTTTAAATATCGTATTGATTAATTCTTTCATTCTTGTTTTATTCCGCTAGATAAACTAAAGTTTGAGTTTGAGACCAAAACAGAGTTAAAAACCTGCATTTCATCTAGACAAAGACAGAACAGAGAAGAGAGAGCAGCACATAAGGAAATTGAATGAGGAAAAATAGCAACCCTTAAAAGGAGAAAGGGGGGAAAAACACAAAAGTATAAAAATTTAATTGAAAAATAAAAACGATGTTATCCCATAAAAACATTCTAAATGGGCTTGGTAGGGCTGTGTATGGCGGGAAGCCGCATGATGTACCTAAGGCACTGCAAAGTGTTAACATGAAAAACACATCAGAGAAGAGGAAGGAGGGAGGGGCAGGCGGCCTGTGGGGGTGTGCATGCATGGAAATGCAGACATGTGGCCGATAAGCCCCACTTTGCAATTAGCGTGCGTGATATGACGGCATGTACAAATGATGTGGGTCAGGGTTTTTCACTTCAGGTGTGGTGACTTTGCTCTCAAGATGGAGCAAGAACAGTTCAGAGAGTAAATTACACATTTGGCACATTTGGCATAAAAGCATCATTAGAATTAAATTAGCATCTACTATTCATGGTTTTTCTATATGTACATGATAGACGATGCTTCTCACCTGGGTGATGCATCGAAGAGGGGGAGGTGAGGTGTCATTCTTTAACAGGAAAAATAATATGAATGAGTAAAACTCTCAGCCTTAATCACAGACTGGTGCTGTAGTTGATAAGAGCATTAAGACGAAATAAATTTACCCTTTTTGTTCAGGTGAAATATTTTCAGGAATGGTCATGTCTTTACTCAGAGGAAGTGACAAATCAAAACTAAATTTTACTGCCATTTAGAGCTGCCAGTGTACAAAGTTTTTGTGCTGCTTTCAAGTGCAATAGCATGTACTCACTTTATACAGTAAGTGTCGTCATCACAGGGATAAAATATGATCATTTATATCATATATGTATTTTAGATTAGGAAATATTTAATATGCTAAAAGCACATAAGCCCTCTTACTTTTTTGGTGAGTTGAATGAATTAATAAAACCAGTCGAACTAACATACACCTCATATTACTACTATTTCATCTATTCTATAAAAGAAATTCAGATTTAGTACAGATAGGTAAGCAGAGCCGAAGAACCAACTACAGTTTCCACAGGCATCTGCACATGTGTATAATAATGTGTGCAATATCATAACTCATTTCAGTGGAAGCTGAGTCATCAAAGATCCGAGGATTCTCCACAATGTGTGTGTGCAAATGACCAAAAAAATGCTGCCCCCCCCCCCTCAGCTTGACAAGCCCCAGCCTTTGTCAACGAGACATGACCACACCCACAAAAATGACAGAAACGTTAGATGCAACGGCTGGTAGTCGACCTAGCTTCCAGAGACAGTAGCCTACTGTGTCCACAACAAGGCAGTCAGTTACGAGATGAATGCGAACAGGAAATATTAGATCCTTTATGGGACATAACGAGATGTAAGGAGATGGATATCGTTTCCACTTTGTTATCGTTTTAATTTATGTCCATTGGCTTTAACTGATCAAACACTACTTGCCTTGCTTGTTGTTATGGCCCGTCACTGCTGTAATACTGTACTAACGATACACACTGTTTTGTCCAGTAAAAGCAAACGTTACTCATTTGGCACCTAGCTTGAAGTAATGATACAAAATCGAACAAAGAGATGATTTTATATTTTGAAGGTTGAAGGTTTGACTCCTAAAATGGAAAACACAACAGTCAATCAGACATGCACAATTCATTTTTTTTTTTTGGTATAAATTGTGATTAAAAACTCTGTACGTTTCTGTGCCAAACAGCAGTCACGCTGATGTTTTTTCCCTTCTCGGTTTAGTTGGAAGACAACAGTTTCAAATATAGTTTTTAATTTCCTGTCTGCTGGAGCAAACAAAGTTGAGACTTGTCAGGCCCTTGACAAGTCTAATTGGAGAAATAAAATGCCTCGAGCAAAGTTTTAACATAAAGGTGTGTTTGTTAGATGGAGGTGTGTGTATGTGCGTACTTGCATGTCTGCTCGTCTGTAGCACACATACTCACACATTTTTCTTTTCTTTTTCTTTTTTTTTGATGATGAAGGAAAAGGGCATGTTTGTTTTGCATATCCCGGATTCCCAGATTCTTCCGCCACAGAGGATTGATTGAGGCAAAGTAAAGAAAAGAGACGAGCGGAGAGAAAGAAAAACCGGTGGAAGAATTAGTCAGTTAAATATCTCAGGGACTTTCCCATCTTTGTCTCCTCTGAGCGTTTACATCAAACCCATCTTAGCAGTAAAGTTTGCAGGAAGCCACAAAGGACCTGCAATCATACAGTAACACTGACAGGAATGCCCTAAAACTGTTAGCTCTTCATCTCTCTCAGACTTTCTCGCTGTTTATCTCTCTCTCACACATCAGTTTAAACAGAATGGTTCAACAGTGGTAAACACAGGCAGATGTGTGCACAGACTCGTATACTGTAAGCACACACATACACGCACTCACACAACCTTTTAAAACAACATTTCACCCAACATCTGTGGTGTGGTCTGTTCCTTAAGAGTAACTAGTGGGCTGTTCCACATTTACTACAGTCAATACATCCATTTTAAGTAAAATATGTCAAACCAATATGAACCCCTTTGACCTCTTGTTAAAAGCTCTGATCGTGGCTGTTTAGTCGCCACTGAGGTCATATGAACCCTTAACCCTGCATATAAACTCAGATTACACCACCTCTCATTCAACCCATCACTCTTACAAGATCAAATAATATCTGAGGATCTGATCCAGAATCTGTAGCTAATAGCCACCTCGGCCCGCTCGGCTCCGGGATCCATAATGGAATGAACAGAGCTGTGGACTTACTGCCGTTTACAGCCCGAGGCTGTAATCAATTTCCCCCATGTGAGGGGCCGGGCCACAGAGTTCACTGTTTGCAGGGTTTGATAAGAGGAAGCTGAGCAGGGACCTTTAGTTTGGCCTAATGTCAGGTTCACCATCAGATAAACAGACTGATTTGATCTCAGTGCTGCAGGGAGATGACTGCTGTTGCACTCAGTGGAATTCTTAGTGTGTGTGTGTGTGTGTGTGTGTGTGTGTGTGTGTGTGTGTGTGTGTGTTTGTGTGTGTGTGTGTCATTAACCAACACTCTGTGCGATTGTGTGCAAGACTGTACAAACGTGAGTGTGTGAGTTTAGGTGGATGTGTGCAAACATGTCTGTATGATTTATTGAAAATGCCTTGTGTTGTATTTTTAACAAAGATCTGTCTGATGATATCTCAACATTACAAAATATCACCTTGATAAACAGGTTGGCTGTATCTGCGGAGTTTATAGCTATTATCAGACAGCATTTCTCCAAAACTAGTGCTGGAACAATTTACTCGATTAATTATTTAATCCATCAAAATTAATCACCAACTATTTTGATGATTGTTAATCATGTATCAAGCATACAGGCCAAAACTGAGCAGGTCCCAGCTTGTCAAATGTCAGGATTTGCTCTGTTTAATATCATTGTAAATGAAATATCTTTGTGTTTTAGACTATTGGTTGACAAACAAGCGGTTTGACTGCAATTACTAACACTACAACAAAAGATGAGAGATGAATTTGAATATTAAAAGAGGTCTGGGGGGGGGAGCTGCAGCGAGGGCATACTTTAACCAGAGGGTTCACATACTTTTTCTTGCCATTGTATTCGGCCCAGCAGTAATTGATTTAGTGACATCAACGTAATTTCATTGTTTACATTTCTAGCCTTGTACTGTCTTGAAGCTCTAAATGAACAGCGCCCTCCCCCTGATTTGTGTTGTACTTCAAAATCTGACCTGATGGGAGGTTGTTGGTTTTTTTCTGACATGACATGTTTGTTTATGATAATTATACCTAGCTGTCAAATTGCTGTCATCATTATATATGTTAACATACAACGCACAGCACGTACAGGTTGGCAAGTTAAATGTTGAATGTTCAGTACCTACTTCACACTCTGGCATTTCATTATTATTCATCTGCAGCACCACTGCTGAAGGAAACAGTGGAACATTTTGACTGATGGTTCATATTAATCTTTGATTCCAGTGTATTCAAAACACTTTAAGAATGCTTGAACAATTTATGAATGATGATTTAATCTAATAATTGTCCGTATAGCAAGCACCTTTCTTTATACTGTAATGTGAAAACCATGCCCTGGGTTCTGTGATTTGCGTTGTGAATCTGTTTTTCTTTATTACACGCCTTTTGTGTTACTCATCTTTCCATAAGTGCTTCTTATTATGAGACTTTTACTACAGTGCCATGAATGTCTTCAAGTAAAAAGTATGGGTCATGTAAACTCTTAGTGTTTTGTCTATTGCTCTCATCCATCTATCCCACCATCACTTTCCCCTTTTAATTGCCTAAAACACTTCAACCACTAAACCCTCAACCTGTTCACATTAGATGAGCCCTGTTTGTGCTCTGATAACCTCTCTCAGGCGGCTTCTCAACAGGAAGGCTGATGAGAGGGTATATTAAGGCTGTTAAACAGTTGAGGAGGGCTAGGGGCTTCTGGGAGCCCAAAGAGACAAGAACCTTTATTGGAAATGTAATTTTTGTTTGTCTGCAATTACCTTCCTGCTCATTTGTTTTACACACGCTGTTGTTATAGTGAGGAGAGAGTACGGCGGATTCTCCCAAGGATTGCTCTTCTGAGAGGCTGCAGTTTATTACAAATGGGAAAGCTTTCATTGCAGATTGCCCCCAGCACAAGTGACCCATCTCAGGTGCACTGGGGTTGGCTCTATAGGGCTGAATTTACTCACAAAGTGAACTGACAAGAAGTCGATTGTGTGTGTGTGTGTGTGTGTGTGTGTGTGTGTGTGTGTGTGTGTGTGTGTGTGTGTTTGTACGTACACGTTTCTAAGTTTTCAGATTTACAAATATAAATTTTACATGTAAGTATTGTGTTTATAAATGAATAACTATGAGCTAGGGAGCGAATGCGGGTTAGCTGGCATGAAACGAATGTAGGAAAAGTCTGTTTGTACAGCACACCGTGAAATATGTGTATATGGTTTACGCATCCATATGGTGCAACAGTGTACTATTGTGTTCAGTGGGCTGGTTTATATTAAGCATGCTTGAATTTCCATTTGACGTAGCTATGGTATTTTCATTTTAGCCACGATATTTACAATTACACATCAATGACACACGCGGCATGTTACAAAAGGAGCCAGCAGAACTGAAGCGCTTGGTTTTAAAATGTTTTACATCCTGTATGGAAAATAAAGGATCTGATGTCCACTGCAAAATATTAAAAAAACACAGTTTATTGTAACATGGAGCATGGTATTGTTTTGAAAATGGTTGATATATGAGTACTACTCAACAGTCAGAGAGTGAGTCATTCATTCACTAAAAACAGAGTATGACATGGAAGTATCACATGACATTTAACAGATTCAGTAATTGCTTTATTTGAAGCAGTGCTAATCAATAGTTTTGTATTAACAATGGAAGAAATGACTGTAATGAGAAAAGGGTCACTGATAATGACGAAACTGAAGAAAATTATCACCCGACTCTGCTGGTCTCGAGCTCTATTGAGCATTTTAGGTTGATTCAGATCATAGTTTTGGTTTTTATGGTCCACTGTCTTACTCTTTTGGTTCTCAGTGCTCTGATCAACCCTGTTTCACGCCATTGCAGGCACTGAAAAATAAGTGAATAATTGATAACTAAACTATTCTATATTTATGTTGGAACACCAGAGTTCCCATAGACACTTGACCTACTCAAATAAATGGACAAAAGGCTGACAAAAGGTTCTAGACATAAATAAACACAAATAAAAAGAATTAATAACTTGTACAGAGAGCCTGTTTTTCTCCACGTAAAAACAACTCGAGCGTATGTGGCTCTGTTTCCTTACGTTGTGTCACTATATACATGTTGTTCAGCTCGTACCAGTTAATGACTTAATCATGAGCGAAAATTTCTTTAATAAGGCCACTGCCCCCTGACCTCTGCCCTTATAAAAGAACAGGCCAGTTGTAGCTTTTAGTCTGCCCCACACTGGGAGGCACCATTATCGCTCATGGGTTGACGGTGGGTTTGGCGAAGGGGGTGGGAGGGGGGATGGTGCTGGTGGTGCAGTAGTCTGGGGAGTAGGTAATTTGATTGGAGGAAAATTAGGGACTCCTCTGCTGAGGCATTGTGGGAGAGTTCCTGGTGGGTCATTTTAGCTTCACTTCCTCCATATTTCTCAGCTTGATTAAAAATTGATCGGCAACGGCAGTGTGAATATATTATTGGGGCCATTTTTCACCCCTGACAGATAATTGGATGGTACACACAACTCTATTTTCTTTGGGGGCAATGCCATGGCTTGTGTGGCTCTGGTCTGTGTGTGTGTGTGTGTGTGTGCGTGTGCGTGTGTGCGTGTGCGTGTGTGCGTGCGTGTGTGTGTGTGCGTGCATGTGAAGGAGAAAAAAAAAGAAGATGGAAGCAAAGTGAAAGAGAGAGTGAGTGAATATTGTGCAGATAGATGGTTTAGCTGAAGCCTTTTTTTTTTTCATTGTAAGTCAGTAAATCACTACCTCTCCTCCCGACCATCCCTCCATCCCATTCCAAACTCGCTGTCACTGTCTGTGGCCATATATGATGGATATGTTATTGAAACATCATGCAAAGCATGTAATCATTTCCCTGGTAATCATTCATAACCTATTCTCATAAAAGTTTGGAATATGGCCATGAAATACATTGTTAGATAAAACCAACATGGATTTGGATTTGCTTTTTAGTTTGTGCTTATGCTCCATCTCAAATTCACTTATTACCAAAGATTGAATTTTGCTCTAAAAAGCACTAGAGCTGTGGAAAATATCTGTGAATAAGCCAGTCTGATAGCAGTTAGCTAGCATAGCTGCAGGCACAGATGGATATTGGAATGAGCAAAATGCAATGTCTGCTCAGCGGCTAATGCTATTTGCTATTCGCCCAAGGCTTAGCTTGCTGCCGTTTTCATGCCTTCTTAATGTCTTAAACTGCATGAAGAAAGAGATGGCTTACACAACATGGTATGGACCCGTGCACAGTTGTCTGTTGGTCTGCAAATAACGGAGGGTGTATTATCAGCAGCGTGTTGCCTTTAAGGACTACTCTGACATTTTGCATTGTTGTTTTCTTTGCAAATTAAATTTAGTTGTGAGAGAAAAAAGTTTGTGCATGTTTTCCCTCAGCTCACTATGGTAGTGTTTTAGAGTTGTTGTGTTGCATTTCTTCGGTTGCACTGTGGGCAGTTCTGTAATGCATTTTGATTAAATTTTCCGCTACTGAAGTGAGTTTCTGTTGCTGGTGCTCGTTTAATTGTCTGTTCAGCCATCATAGCTATTATAGTTTATACTAATTACACGGCTCTTCTCTCTTTTTACTCTGCCACCGGATATGCAAAACATATCCTGTGTGGAAGGATCTTGCCAAGGAATGTTCTCTTACATCAGTGTGCAATAGACATGAGCAGCACCTGCCTGGATGATGTCAGGCTTTCCAGGCCCACAGCCAGCAAAGGCCCATATCATGATGCTCCTCTCACTGTACTTCAAAGCTGCTCTTCAGCTAACTTCCTCCATGGTGTCGATGGCAGGACACCATGCTCCATGCAACCATGCAGCATGATTTGTGTATGGTAGACTCAAGATGTTTACCAACTCAAATGATTGTTTTAAGCCTTTAGCTGTTACTCTGGACTCAATTTTTTTTTTTACGTCATAGATCATTCTGCGCTGTGCTTTTAAAGTCATCTTAGCTGGACACCCACTTCTAGGGAGAGTAGCCACAGATCTAAATCATTTCCATTTATAAACAGTTTGTTTGACTGTGAACTGATTAATATCTAAACTTTGAGAGATGACTTTGTAACCCTGCAGAGCAGATCTGGGTCTGTCAGTTTCATGCAAATAAACAGTTCTTGATCGTAGGTCTTCTGAGATCTCTCTTTTGCGAGGCAGATGCATCCTGTGAACAGCAAACTCAAAATGTTTAAGTGTTTTTTATTATTCAAAGTAGCTCTAACCCACACCTCCGATCTGCTTTCATTGATTGAACCCCTAGTTTACCAACTCCTGACTCCAGTTAGCTTTTGTTCATGTCATTGGGGTGGGGATTCACATACTTTTTCCAACCTACACTGGGAATATTTTAATGATTTCTTTAGAAAGGACAAGAACAAAGTAATTACTCGTGTTTTTATTGGCTAAAATAGTGTTTGTTCATTGTTGTAACTGGGTAAACTGATACATAAATGATGATGATTCCAACGGACTCACTGTAATTGATCATTGGATATCTCCAGTAAAGCCTCATTACAACAGCTGTGGATCTGTTGCTTTAGGAGCAGGGCAGAAATCACATCATGCCACAGCAATCTAAAGCCAGACAGAAAGATTTTGTGTAGGTAAGTTTTGATTGTTCCACATGTCTGACACCACAGAAGTCATGATTGGCAGCTTTAGCCATTTAAACTAAGTAAATCTTTTTCTACAGAGGCAGTTGTACCACCCCCTTCCCATGTACAAATCAAATTACTAGCTATGATCTCACTGATGGAAAGGCCTCTCAGGAAATGACATGCGTCTGTAACATAATTTGCAGCCGTGCTCGCTCCCACTTTATCCGTTCAGTGCTGCTCAGTTAACTTCCTATTGTCTCTCTTTTCCTTTCTCATTCATTCTTTTTATTGTCTTCCTCGATTTCCCTCTCTTTGACGCTCTCTATCTCTCTCTCTCTCTCTCTCTTTTTCTACACGGTTAATTCATTTCTCCTCCCCTCTCCCCCTCATAACTTTAATGTAATGATGGCACTTCTTCAGCATCACTCCCTAATTCTCCTTCTCCCTCCATCTTTCCCACTCTCTCCTTCTTTCCTTGTGGCGGCAAAAACACTGCTTTCCCCCTCACAAAGACGCTTCTCCTGAGTGGAAATTACCGGCGGAGATTAATAACGACATTAGGCAGTAATGATGCTGCGCCGAATGAAATATTTATTAAAGATCCCTCTGCTAGCAATTAGCATGGCATGTAATCGTTCAGCACAAGAAATCAAGATGATTGTGCCGCAGTCCCCCATCCCCTTATCGCCCTCTTCTCAAACCCCCCCACTGCTCCCCACACAGTTGAAAACAACCCCCTCTACAGCCTCTACTCTTGCAACACAACACCCCCCCCCCTTGTCCCCTGCTACCATCACTACAAACATTTGCAACCTCTTCCTCTGACGTCTTTTCTCCATGACAACAGTAGCTCTGGGAGGTGGTGGAGTCTGTGTATGTGTGTGTTGTGGGGTGGTGGTGGTGGTGGTGGTGGTGGTCCTGGGCATCCAATCTTAATTACAGGCACTCTGCCTTAAGCTGGGGAGAATACTCCACCAGGCAATTACATTGTCGGGGATGCAGACTTCAGGAATCGCTGTTGATTGGCTCAGGAGGACGTCGAAGTCAGACTGCAGGCACGTCAAAATGTGCCGTCGTTTCTTCCTCGTTCCAAATTCCTGCCAAGTTGTCCAGGGCAAGAGCGAAGTGAGAGAAAACCTTATTATTGGATGCCTGTCTTGGGTCTTGGAGTCAACTTACTTCAACTGCCTAAAGGGACAGGCTATCACAAGTTGCATAGAAGTTTTCCATCCCAGAGCTTTCACTTGCATAACTTTAAAAAAAACCAAAAAACTTTTTGATGATATCTACGCCGTATCTATGTAGCAACGAAACACCAGTTATCGTTACTAAGCTTTACTAAATGCTTATTTTCATATTTGGAAGATAATGTGTCTTATAGTTAATGGCATTAAAATGAAATTCCCTCTGCATCTTGTTCTTCTCAGAGGTGGTAAAATCCTGCTCCAAATCATTTCAAGGATGAACTGCCCTTGAAGATGTGCGTCCTTGTTTGTGTTCACACAAGCATGACCTCATTTTCAAGCCATCACCTGAGAAGGACAATGAAGTGAAGGAGGCATGAAGGGGGCGATGAGGAGGAAGAGGAAAGGCGGGAAGGTGGGGGTGGAGGGGGTTGTTGTTGTTACAAATAAGGTCAGAGGTCAGATAATCAAAAGTGTCCGTTTATTGGCTACATCATCAAACCTCAAGGAGTTCATCAATGCAGTCAGTCAGGCGTGCGGCTCTGCTAATCAGCTCTCAGACCAGTGTTTAGCCATGCCGATGCCATCCTCAGAATGACAAGAAAGAGACAGAATGAGTGAAAGAAAGACTCAGAGGGGGGAAAAGGGAGAGGGGTGGGGTGGAGGCACGAATCGGGGAGTGGGCTAATGTAATAGTAGTTCACTTCACAAACCCTGACAAAAGGTGGCAGGGAGAGACGGATCAATTTGCAATATTGTCGGCTGCGGCCCTGGCAACAAAGGCTGGACATGAAAGCAAGCACATTAAGTGATGCTCTTGTATGAACTCTGGTAATCAATAAACATCGGGGGCGGGGGGAGAGGCAGAGTGTGTGTGAGTGGAAAGAGAGGGAAGTAAAGGAGGAACAGAAAGGAAGGAACAAGGAGTGAAAGAGAGAGGGATGAGAGAGAACAATAGACGGGGACAGAAAAAGAGTGATGGTTGAAGATAAAACGAGTTCTTTGTTTGACAAACTTTGTCACTGTTCTTCACTCGTATTGTTAATTAGATAGTTATCTTTAGCCCTTTGATAGATTAGATAAGCAGTTAATTAATCTTTGAATCTAATTAACTGTCTTGCTATTAATAGGTTTGGCCACATTATTGTACCTTTGACTGTCAAAGTACTGAAATGAGAATTCCTATCAACAATTCAAGCACGAGTGCACAGTAAAAACTCTTACTTAGAGAAGATAAAAAAACAGTTTTGTAAGTTTAGTGAACTTTGAGAGTTGAGAACTGAATGATGTAAGTGTAACACTAAGAACTGAATCAAGTCTACATGAAAACACAATTTTATCAAGCATTAACACAATTCCACTCTTGACCCCACATACTGGAACCCACAGTACAAGCCACGTCAGGCCAGCGGCCATGTTTGGTTATCTACACTGGGCAAATGTACCTGGAGGTTCATTTTAGTCTCAGGAGTTTAAAAGGTTTGGCAGGATACCTCAGACTGGGGATGTATGTCAGGCTGAGGAGAGGCAGTCAGAGTACTACTATTTAGAGACCGTGTCAGAGAGGAACTGGCTCAACTCTGCAGCCACAAAAATGACTGTAGTCTGTGTGAGGCCATCAAGTCAATATGACTTCATGTTTAACAGTAATGCATTAAAATCTACATTCACAAATGGAAAAACAAGATCTAAACAAAGATCTAAAATAAATAAAAAGACAATATACAAAAGCATTTCCTTTAGAGCGCCTTTTTTCCCCCCAAATGTTTCAAATGTTCTATTTTCACTCTTTATCCCAAGAAAATAACCCTTTAAACACACACACACACACACACACACACACACACACACACACACACACACACACACACACACACACCAAACAATGCAGGCCTGAGTTGTGGCTTGGGAGCTAATGGTGTAAAACAAATGGCTGCTTCACCTGCTAGTGCAAGCTACCAAAATAAAACACATGCATTGTTAGTTTGTACTCGCAGGTCCGTGAAGCGTGGACAGGAAACAGACAATGAATACTAAGGAACAGGCTGTGGGTGGGTTTCAGTCTGGACGCTGCAGCAGTCCAGCAGGGTGCTCTGGCTGGTGTCGACGGCTCAGACTGAAGCTGTAGCAGGAGGGAGACAACTACTGCTCACAAGGGTCCAGGAGAGTTACCTGGCCCTTTCCATGTAACACATCAAAATGCTCGTCTCTTCGGTCACTTTAATCAACCAAAATGTAATTCTGCTACCACACTGAGAGCAATGTACACGAAGCTAGCATACTAATACCATAATAACGTGCTATTCGCTATGATTTACCCGGTATGCTAAGATACGACTTTTACAAACTGCTTTGAATTTGTATTACACACGTGTATTTACCCTCTGAAGATTGCAACGAGTCCAGTTGTATTACTCTCCGTTAACCAAAGTTATGGACATATTGAGCTGTGCTCTGCCCAGCTTTTCTCTTCCTCTTGAATGCTTTGTCTTTATGCCATCGTTGCAAATCAGGCTCATTTTCTGATGTTGATCACTGACGTGTTTTTACATTGTCTCCCTCTGCATTTACTGTACGGTACAACAATAAATTCACAGTAATTACACAACAGTGAATCAACACAGTGAATGCCATGTTTTAGAAAGTATGTAGCATTTAACCTCAACAAAGGGTAAAGGAATATCCACTCCATCAGTCTTCTTCCCAGCATGATTTACTGCAGTGTTTTAACCGAATGCACATCTCTGTCTGGAAAAACCCACTGTGTATATTTCTTTTTTCCTTTGTTCAGTATTGGCTTTAGCTTGTACCCACAAGATATATTTCTTGTTGCCATGTGGAGACAGTTTTTCCTATAACATTGCTACAAAAGTAATTTCCCTTTGGGACAATAAAACTTACCTTGACCTTGATCTAAAGAATGACAAACAAATGGATTTTTACTCCTGCAAAAAAATAAAGTAATGGCCTGATTCTTTTATCCAGATAAATCCTGTTGAGATCAAGGGTCACATTAACAAGGGAACTTTGAAAGTGTTATTTACGGAGAGGCCTTACTCTCATTTTTAATATTACATATATCTAAAACCTTTGTTCAATAAGGCAATGACTGTAGCTCTGTGTGCTTACATCTACTGCAAATCCACTACATGAAAATACATATCATTGGCAGCTTTTGACTAGTCTGTGTATGTGCTGCAATTTTTATGACAATAAAATTGGGTAATATCAGATGTCAAAACTATGTTTAGCTTAAAAGAAAATTTGTAGTGAGAAAATTTGACAGAATCTTATGTTCATATCTTAAAAATACTCTACCTTTTATAATTATTCATGCTGTATATTTGCATGATTATAATTACTGTACAATGTGAATATAATGACAAGTTAAAAGTGAAGTAAATTTTGAATGAATACAATTTTAAATGCATCATAAAACAAATTACCACTACTTTAAAAAATGCATGTAATTTGTGATTTCAGAGCTGCCTGTGGAAGAGTGAGTGGGGAAAAGACCGGGACAGAAAAGTGAAAAGGATAAAGTCAGGGTAGAATTAGTAAGTTAACTTGTAATTCTACTAACGTGGAGTTTTAAAACAACACCTCTATCCCTAATATGAAAGTTTTTAGGCCTCTGTTGTTCCTCCAACTTGAGTTAACTCACTATTTTAATTTAGCTGTGACACAAGAGGAACACGCTTGTTTTAAAATTAATTCAGTACCTTTACAGAAGCGTTTAGAGCAGAGAGAGAAATACAGGATCACTGTCATTCCCCCACTTCACCTGCGTGGTGTCATATCACTGTCTGCTCCAATGGAGGGGAGAGAGAGAGAGAGAGAGGGAGAGGGAGAGAGAGAGAGAGAGGGAGAGAGAGGGAGTGTAACTGAACCTGGTCCTGAGCCATTGTGTTAGTGTGACAGAAGCCTTTGCCCATTCTTTGATGCCCCCTCCAGAGCTTTCCAGCATCCTCTGTCAAGGGCCTGGCTATTCCACAACACACACACACACACACACACACACACACACACACACACACACACACACTCACACACAGAGTATTTCCCCGCTGGGACCAGGGAGCTTCATTTGCATTATGATGGCAGGCAGATTAAGTACATTCCACTGCACACTAAAGGGACTCGGGAACAACACACACTCACACACAGTACACACACACACACACGCACACACTTGTCTTTGGGCCAGTAAGACAGGCTTCGAACAAAACTGGTGCCCAGTTCAGGGTACCAATCCCATTACTTGCCCCATCCTCTGTTGTCCCCTCCCTCTCGAGAGAACAAAGGACGGAGACATCGAAAGGATCTAAACTTCTCCGAATCAGGGCGGGAGGAGGAAGAGAAGAGCCGAGAGATGGGAGGAGAGAGGAAAAAGATGAGAGGAAGGGAGGGTGTCAGGGTGGGGCTGGTGTTTGAGAGGGAGAAATAACTCTGACAGGCAGCTAGAGGGACTAAGCTCATTTAGATAAATCGACATCCCCAGCTGAGATAAAACCAATGATGATTTGTACTGTATCTTCAGGGGATAAAAGCCATGCTATTGGATTTCATAGGACTGCGGCATCCTGGGATTTCACAGGCCCCGGCGCAGAGCGATTGTGTGGGTCTCAGCATGGAGGGCCAGGCCACTGGAGAGGGGAGGAAGGGTGACTCTTGCTAGGAGAGGGGAGAAAATTCCCATCATTACTGGGAAATGTCAAACACAACACATGAGGAGGTGGAGGAGGAACTGTGAGAGGTGTTGCTGGGGTTTCTCTGTCTCTTCCTCTTTCTGCCAGCTCTCATTCAGGGGGAAAATACTCATAGTAGTCAGTGCTGCTGTAGAAGTGGTCTGTAGGGATTAACATTCAGTCATGTTGAGGTCCCACTTAGGAAACTTAGCTTCAAAACTTCAATACCTTTTCTGCAACATAAAATATTTATGGCTAAATAAGGAACTATGAAAGTTTGGAAAGAAAAATATTCAGTTATTTATTGAAAGAGTGGCCTTCTCCTCAGATTTTGCTTTGCAGTTAAAAAAAAAAAAATTGATTTTGCAGAACCAGAGATTCTGTCTTTTTCAGTTACATGGATGCCTCGTCCTTGTCAAAACCTGGCACCTACATTACCCACAATGCAGCTTCACCACTAACAGTTTGGACAGATGGTGCGTTCCATTTGAACTGGGAAGTTGGAATTTCGAACGCTGTGATTTGGTTTGATCAGAGCTCTGCCCACTCAGAGAAAACAGAAAATACAGATCGTCTTTCTTGACAAAAGACCTCAGATTGTTGTAATTGACATGAATGTTTGTAATTGTGTTCATGTGGAAGAATAAGGCGCCTGAGAAAATAGTTTTTTTAAATTTTTGTCTCTGCAGGTCAAACAACAGTAAACACAGAGAGTCGGCCTCTAGGTTAGCAGCTATTGTAGGTTACAGTATGTCGGAAAATATTTGATGACTAAACTGAGTTACTTTTAATATGTTGCCGCTACCTAGCCTTAGCATCACCTAGCAACATGTGCAGACTGTCATGATGTAATTAGCAGGTAACAACCTAACACTAAACACTGACATGTGGATGAAAAAGATAGTTTGTAGATTGAAGATATAAGAAGACATGAGTGTAATTTTGCAGATTCTAGCTGCAACTGAGCACTGAGGTAAAGTTTAAAAAATAAGGTGTGTTCCAGATGTAAAATTAGTTAATGGAATTGAAAACTCACCTCATGCTACACACTCGACAGTGGATAGTTCCTCTGGGTCTATTTGGTTTTGATGGCAGCGCTGCTTTCCACATTAATAATAGAGACAGCTTGATAGTTCTCTACATTAAAAACTTCTACATTTAGATGTAGATCTTCCCTCCCCACCATTCGTGGCCTCAGGTAAAGAGCCCCGAGTCTGAAAAATTTAAGAGTCTGTAAAACCTTCCCTACAAATTAAAAAGTAATTAATGTCTCTACCTTGAATGTACAGTACCAGCCTCACTCTATCCTCCCTGAAAATATGGGTGCGCTGTAAAGTGGTCCCTTCAGTCCTGCATTTAAGTAGAGGCCTGGAAACTAGCTGGCTCCACCTTGCTAGGAAAAAAAATCAACTCCATTGCATTAGGGCAATTAGACCATCTTGGCCTAAATAATAAACTTAAAACCCCACAGTCTATGTTCAATATTTCATCTTTTATTCAGGTACTGGGAGTGCTTCTATAGTGAACACACTTTCTCCACAGCATGGCTCTGTAATGCAGGTATTTTTCTTGGAGGCTTTTAGGGCGTAGTTAGGTAAAAGCCATTGCAAAGGCCCTTCCCTGCCCATTCCTGGGGCTGAATAATGAATCTTTTACCTGCGTCCTGCGCAAAACGTTTCTTAAGCATATCTGGCTGGCCAAATGGGAAGGAGAGTTAATATTAAAGGTCAGTTTCTCTAAGCAGCAGACTGAAAACTGCAGAAGTGCTGTGAGCAAACTAGTGCTCTATTGCCATTTACACTTAAGGCAAATAAATCCTGAGTGATTTACGTTTAATTTGGAAGGGGTGCAGTGACTTGGGCCTCATGCAAGAACGAGTGATGTAAACAGATTCAGTCTTAAGTGGCACATACAAGTTAAGACCAGATAGACTGCCCTTCTTCACAAGGGGAAATTTGATTTAAGAATGACAGTTGCTTAATCTGGATTAATTTAGAGTTTAAATATGATACTGAAATTGATTTAATTAAAACAATCTAAAAAAAAAACTGAATGCAAAAAGAGTATTCTTTTCAACACATCATCACCATCACGGCATGTCAATTTTCTGAGAGGATTTTTGATGTTAGATTTTACATTTCAGTAGTTTTGGGGAAGATTCTCTCATTTCTCCTGCTGCCTCGGGGCCTTTAAAGCAGGTCGCAGTCGAGTGTCACCCTCTGTTATACTGTAGCTGCCTCCTTGTTCTTTGTGGCTTTAAATATTCCTCGTCTGTCAGATTGTCAGTTTTGATTTAGAGGAAGGTGGAAGAGAAAGGTCACGTGATATATAACAAGTGTCACCATGGACCAACGTGCTTATCATCACCAAGGCCACTGACTGCCTTTTGCAGGGTCCCCCAGGTCCCTTGTGAACTGTGGAGGGAGGACCTGTGGTTCTGAGCGGCCCGGTTCGAGTCTCATGCAGCAGGCCTAAGCTCTCTTGCATAGTTAGTCATGAAGAGGAATTTGTGCTAATGCTTGAAATTGACATCAGAATTGTGAAACCTCAAACTAACACAGCCGGCAATCTTTTCACAGGGACGGTGACCAAACTAACATGGAGCAGTAAGCGGGGTTAGCAGTAATTAGCACTGGTGGGTGCCCCGTTAAATTGAATTTAACGACAACACAGCAGTCTTACTGAGTGCGAACTAATCCTGGACTCTGGAGCATTATGGTTAATGGGCCCGAAAGAAAATGATGGCCTTTCAAAAGCAAAACCAATTAACACAGAGTGGAGATGTCTAGTGCTGAGCTTTCCAAATCTCATAAGAACTTCTGCCCTCGTATTATATAACTGGATTTCTGTTCATTTTGAATAATGAAGGAGGTAGGGAAGCATGACATAATATAGCTATCATAACTCTGAGTCCAATGAAAGAAAGTGGAATCTGTTTCACAGAACAGCAGCAGTGGAAGGCAGACAGTAATGTTTTACTCCTGCAGACGTGCTGCTTCTTCACTTAAGTTTTAGTATTTATCCAGAGACTTGAGAAGAATCAGGAAGATTCTCTCATAGATGTTGTACCTTATATTCAGTAGAAGTCGAACAGAACCGTGACAAAGTATTTGAAATTACCTTTTAATAAAACTTTACATTGGGCAGTTAAGTTCAGGATAGATGTTTCTTTTTAAGATGGGAAAGTATACTTTTTAGATTATAGTTTACTTTAGGCACATCTTACCTTAAAGAATTCAGGTTTTCAGCCTGTGTGCTGCTCCAAGCAAGCAAGATATTATTTCCTCTTACTATTTGACTCCAAAGTCCAATGCTTTGCTTATTCTGAACCCCCTCAAGGGCCTTTTGGAAACCCTTCTACGCTACTCAGTTGGAGAATACATAAACTGAAGTAAACTCATGAATAGTAATGAAACACAACAGTACCTTTTTCAAGTGTGTTGTCATCCAGTCAAGTTGCTTTTCCGATCTCACCAAGACTTGGCCTCAATTCCCTATCTGTCCTGAGATTCTCTCTCCCACCTGCTGTGCAGAGAAGCATGCTGGGATTGACAATACTATCCACACTTTCAGTGGAGGGTTTCAGTGTCTAATGATGGTCTTAATGCTGTTTCAGGGGCGCTTTCACCCTGAAAGGAAGAAGTCTGCAGCACATTTTAGAAATACTTTTGGGGTTTTGGTTATAAACAGTCAAGGCGAAAATAAGTGTGATGGAAATTTAAATGCAGTTTTGGCACAACACAGAGACACAGTGAGTGTAATTCTGAGCCTTCCCTACATGAAGGAAATACATTTAATGTGTGTGATAGAGAGTAAGAGACTGAAGTCCGGTAAGACCTGGTGAATGTCTGTGGTATCAAGGCCCGTCCCAGCCATATATCAACGTAATTAAAGGCTGGTGTAATGACGCAGGGCTTGGCAGCATGATTTCTGTCTGATCGCCACGCTGCTTCATTAAGACCACTCAAGCTAACGAGCTGTGGCTGTAATAAAGTCCTCCCCCCGGTCTGCCGCAGTGATGAAGGAGCTACCGTGAGTGAGCTGAGCCAAGGCCTGAGATAGAATTGGTACTGGAAAGGCTTCAGCTGAACTTACTTTGTGACTTCGGGTGGCCTGGTGATGGGGTCAAGGTGCTTTTCATATGAGTCTGTTCTGTTTTAGTTTTTAGCTACTTGCATAAGTGAACTGAGCCAGGTGTCTGAACTATTTTATACTCCTGGATATGGTAGAAGTGTACTGATAAGGCTTTTAAGCACATTTTCTAATGACCTACTTTGAATGGCTGCTGGCAGGTTCATTTGGTGTGTCTGCACATTGCTGTCTAATATCAGCACGATCGCAGAGGCATCAGATACCAAAAACACTGGAGTTAAACACTGATGTAATCTGAAAACCATTTATGAAAGTTTCATTTCTGAGAATAATTGAAATTAAATAAATTTGTGGCTCCTCATTCAATGTAGAGTATACAACAACAGAATTCAATGCAATTTAGCTTGAGTGCAAATTGCAATTAGTGTACCTCATGAATGATGTGAAACAGTAATTTTCATATAAAGCTACTTCCACGTTGCTCCAGTGAGAATAGTTTGCGATAACTGATTATTCAAAGGCCAGATTCCTTATTTTGACTTGGGGATTCTAATAAATCTGACAGTCCTTACGTCCCTTAGTTTAAAAGTTTCTCCAAACCGGCAATAACTCTGTCCATCCGTCCATCCGTCCATCCTCGGTGGCACCACACTACACACTCTAGCCCAGGCATCCATTTTCCCAGCCACGTCCAGCTGCTCCTGGGGGATCCTGAGGCGTCCCCATGCTGGCTGGAATATGTCAACCCCTTCAGCATGTTCTGGATCTGCCCTGGGGTGTCCTTCCTGTTGGACGTGCCTGGACTACCTCCACAGTCAGGCAAGCATCTAGTGGCGTCTACTGTAGTTTGATTTTTCTGTGTATGCTACTGGATGAGGCCAAATACGAACAGGAAACCTTTAGGTGTTCAGCTGTTCGTTGTACCATAATCAGAAGTTCCAGATACAGTCTGGTACTCCAACTGTGGAGATAATGCAAGACAGAAACAAGAAACATTTGTGGTAATGGCAATCTTGACTGTTTATATTCCTCTATTTTGCTCACAAAGGTCTGTTGTCACTATGAATCACATCACAGAAACTTTACAAAAATGTTGTAGTTGGTTTGATTACACTGGAACGTTTTAGGAGCAACAAATACAGGAACAAATAATTTCAGGTATTGCTGCAGGTAGATAATGAAAGCAACACTATACTTCTACGTCTCTTATTGTAATTAAAGTAACCTGATTACATATTCGCATTGGATTAATTATATCTTCTGTAGTGCATTATTAATGATAGCTTGAAGTAATAATGTTGAGTCTGATGGATCGTCATAATTCCATTGACTGAAGTACTACACTTTTGCCTGACGATAATTTGTGAAATCTTTTTTGTGTTGAATGATGGGATGTCACGGCTGTACAGTAGTGGTTTCAGGTCAACATATTCAGTATGTTGTAGCGTCCCTCAATAATGAAGCTACGGGTCTTGAGCTTGTTTTACGTTATTCGTTCACTTAACACAGGCTACTGTGGGCCGTCGCCAACGCCAAAACAACAAACCTTAACTGCTCTCACCTTGTCATCAGCGCTATTCACAACTTCATCAACTCCCGCCGTAGGCTAGCTCCTGCTTCCCCACTAACAGGCACAACAACAACCTGTCCCCCACACTATCAGCCAATCACAGGTACGTTGTCTCACATCAATCACTGTCATAGGTTGTTGAGATAACTGACAAGGCTTCACAGCCTCTAAGCATAACACACATTCACTGACAACCTGTAAAACTCAGTATCTGCAATTATGAGCCATTTCTACCTTAACTGCACTTAATATCCTTAACACAGTAACCCTATAAAATAACAGTTACATTAACATGTCACCCAGTCCGTTATGATATGTTATAGTTTTGTAATGTATATTAGCGTATGTTGAATTTTATGCAAGTGTGAATGTAGTTCCCACTTTTCCCCTGTGGCCACTAAAACAAAGGTGGATTCCTGCAACTTCTGCTGCTGAAGCCAGGTCTCTCATGCTTTGAATGGATAGTTAAAGTCCCCTGTGATCATCAGAAAACATTACTTTTACTCAACGCAGTGTATTTTCATCAGGAACGACTACACACAGCACTTCCACTTTGTTGCAGCAGCCTCTGATTTCCCCGATTTTCTACTGGTTCATTGAAACGGTTGGCTGTGATTAGTCACACAATACGACATTAACCTGTAAATTAAAATTCCTCCTTGCAATTTGATGGGTGATTTAATTCCAGCATCGTGCCACCCCCCCCTCCCTGCATCCTCCTGCCCGCCCTCCCTCTGCCCATTCCTGCCTGTCCTCGTCCTCCAGACATCTACCCCCACACTCTCTTGTCTCTCTCTCTCTTTCTCCATTCGCCGTGGGCTAATCCCATTATGAATTCTTTATATAGCCTTTTCCCTTAATGATCAGTGGGGCCTGCTCCAATCCTGATTACTATTGTACACTTAGCACTACATAAAGCAGGGGATTAATATGCCCCGCTAGGATCGTTGCTATGGATCCACTCGTTGCCTTCCGAGGGATGTTGCTGCCGCTTCAATTGGCCATAAATTGCTCTCCCCAGTGGCTTCCCACGTACCAGACGGGGCATGGAAGAATAGAGGGTGAATCTCCCTCTCTCATGGTCTCTCTCTTTCCCTCCCTGGACCCAGACGAAAGTGATCTGCTCTATAATTCATGACCCAGCGTTTTCTCTTTCTTCTCCTCTCAAATTTTTTCTCTCTTTCCCAAAGATGCTGTAGTAACCCTCCTCCTCTGTAGCCTTTGCCCCGTGATAAGGTACCGCAAGAGTGGGTGGGCATCAGACATGGACACAGATTGTGAAAGAGGGGTTTTGAAGATGTAATGTATTCTTAAAGAGCTGTGTGATGTCAAACATGGACAGAGAGGATGGAGGCGTGCAGGGTGTTAATGGGCTCAGCTGTGTTCCTTGGTTTCAGTGAGGAATTCTGTGTGTGCTAACAAGCCGTTGCAAAGCAACAGCAGGCAAAAATGTACAGTCTTTAGTCTTTTTCCCACGAGTTTCTACTGAAGAAATATCAAAATGCCTTCAATTTGGGCATGGAGATGTACAGGCTAGACCCACAGAGGACGTGACATAAGTAATTCCAAAAAGCTACTTTAGCCCTAAAAAATTTATGACTCCATATTTCAAAAATGCAGGTAGTTTGATCTTCAAAAATGTGTTCTTTAGATAAAGGTTGCGAATGTTGACTCATACTCCTTAGAGTTACACTTTCATGTTGGCAGTTACAGTATTTTGTAAAGCTATTTTTACCTCTCTCAGATGGAGAATGAGTCATCCCGGAGTGAAACTCTTTATAGGGGAGAAAACAGAGAAAACGAGGAGGAGGCAAAATACAAATGGGGAAAACTGAGAAGACTCCTCGAGCCTTTATGGCGTCCTGTTGGCTCCGGTAGCGGTTCAGGAAGATTTCTCTTTTTCATTTGACGCTAACATATCCCTCCTCTTTCTTCTCTGGTTTAAAGTGAGCAGTGAAACAAGTCAAACAGTGTAGTTTGAGGCAAGGCTCAGTGAGCTCTGGGGACACCTGCCGAGAAACAGCGAGAAACACCTCGTTTTGATTCTTGTTTCTTTGTAGTTACAGTCTACCCTGTGAGTATCTTCATCACAGACTGACTGCATCCTACTGTTCTCTCCTTTTTCTCTACTTTCCCTGTGAACCTGAGTGGTAACAGTTTGCAAACCCTATTATTGCCCAGCATTCAGCTCTGTTGTTGTTCTGTGGGAAAGGATTGTGATTGCATAATCTTTTTCCATTGTGATCCTACGGTCATTATGTACTTCCATGTCTGTACGATGTAAAGGCTCTATAGCAGGCATCTCTGAAACCCATTGAATTCATAAGCTACCTTTTTGTAAAATCAAACTTGAGTTCAAATCTTAAATGTCTGGGTTTCACACATTTACTTAAATTAAGCAAGTCTTCAAAGTTGTGCCTACAGTCAAGTACTGTACCATGTGCTTATAACATACTATACAGCTATGTTTATACTTGATGCAGGGAGGAAACGGGACTGATTTACAGTTAGCGTACACAGATTTCCTCGTTGACCTGGAGTCACATCCAGGTAACTTCACCTGGTCTTATTTGAGTGAAGAGGAGACTGCTGCCATACAAACAGCCGTGTTTATCTTCTTTCATTCGTCGTGATAGAGAGCGGTGATCAGACAGCAGAGGGTTTACAGAGGAGATGGATCTGTTAGATGTGCGTCACTGAGAAGGAGCAGATAACTGAGCCTTTCTTCAACTCGCTTGATTTTGTCTTCACTCTCCACAACATACACCAGCATCGGAAAACACTGGCAGCCCGAGCTGACCAATCACAGTTCTTTGCTTCTTAACTCCCAACTTCTGAAAAGTGAGGTTATAATTTTCAGTTCTTTGCTTTAGCTACTTTAGCTTCTATTAGCTAAATCACTGGAGTTGTCCGTTGTCTGTTTGTCACATTAGTGAATTTACGGTCTTCACATTTCTCGTGTCCACATTTAATACGTGTTCCAGTAACTGCTCAGTTCACGACATGTTGTGAAAGTTTTGTGTGCTTCATGCAACCTTGGGTTCCTCTTTGCTGGCACCTACAACACCCTTCTCGCTTCCTCGTACCCTCGTTTTTCTTCTTCCAGTGGGGAGACTGGTTTTCTTGGAGTAGGGGAATCAACCAAGGTACATTAGCTTTTGAGCGATGGCCAGAGCAGCAGCTGTGTGAGACTTGTCTGGCTGCCTCTCCCTGCCACTGACACGCCAGGTCACATGTTCAAACAAGATGGATGCCCGAGATCAAGTGAATGAGCGTGAATACGAAACGCGGGGGTTAAGTGCACATGTGCTGTATTATATTTGATTTACTGTTAAACTCTAAACTGTACGTAATTACTATAACTGCTTTTAATCCGGTGTGTTCGGGTACATGAATGAAAATATCAAGGTATGTTAGTTTTTGTGCTCGTTGCTTGGGTGTTTTGTTTCGTATGGGTAGCACTGTGGTTTAGCATATTTTCCTTAGATTTTCTGTTAAAGATAGATTCTGCAGGTTTCTCTTCACTAAATATAGATGTCACTGCTTGTGCTAAGTACATTTCTTACCTTCATTCCAAAACAAGCTGCTTTGTAAATACCATGAAATGTTAAATGCACCCAATCTTGTGCACCACAGGATTTTTCTCTGGAAAAGTATTTAGAAAGACTTTAATGAACTGAGTGTAGGCTGAATCACTCAATTAGATATTCAAAGCAGCCAAATTGATACTGTTTTGCAAAGTTATTGTTGGTTGCTACTTTAATACCTGATATTTTGGCACAGAAACACAAAAGCTTAACCTGCACATCACTCAGTTTGCCCCGACTCCTCCCTCAGCTTCCCTGCCTCCATCTTCCCCTCCATCCCTCCACCCCCTCATCCTTGAACCTCTAAAGCATCTCTGTACCTCTCACCCTGACAATGTCAAGCCTCATTGCCCTCTGTGGGTGTGACTTGGTGTGATGACTCTGGCGCTAGATTGCTAGGCTTTAGAGTTGTGGTTATACAGTATGTTTAATACCCCATAACACACACACACACACACACACACACACACTTTCACACACTGTCATCCTGGCCACATCCACCACCTGCCCTGGCCTGCGCTGCCTTTCCCCCAGCCAAGGCTGCTCATGCCTGGGCACTCTGGGCAGCCGCCCAGCCTTTCACATCCAGGTCCAGGGCCAAGAGACAGGGGCCAACAGCTGGCAGTGTGCAGAAGGAGCCTGGAGGCTTCCACGGCAGATGAATCACCACGGATTAATATTTAACTCCAGACTCCTGCCTCCCTCTAGCATCTCTCCTTCCTCCCCCTCGCTTCATACCTCCTTCCTTTTCCCTCTATCCATCACTCCCTCCCCCCAATCCTGCAGGTGAGTTGGCGTATGTTCGACAAACCTAAACTGTAAATATGTGATTGGGATGCTCTATTCGAATATAAAAGCATTTCTATTGCACAATGTTCCCAACTTGAGCATGATACCCTGGTTTTTGGATATCGTTGTATAAACTAGTTGCAAGCCAGGTTTTATAGCACAATCAAAACATCTGACCTTTGTACTTATATCAGATCCTGACTGTTTTCATACTTTTGTCACATTCAGAGCATGTAGTTATAGAATACACAAGCAGTTTCATTTGCAATGCAACACCATCGCAGCCCGGGGATCGATGAATGCTCTGATATTAAGCAGGCACAGTTTTTCAGCAGGTACTAAATGCAGGTCATGGCTGAGATAGAAAGCTTCAGTGCTTGTGCTGTAAGCCCAGTAGCATTAGCCACAACCAGAGCCAGGCCTGTAATAGCATTCTCAGATGGGATCCGTTATGATGACTGCATGCCTGCCTCGCTCCTTCAGCTCTGATTTTGCGATTAAGGCACCAGACTGCTTTTCTTCCAGTTTTTTTTTTTTTCCTCCAGACCGTCTCTCTTCCTCTGTCTCTTCCTCTCTCCATCATAACCTTCTTTCAACCCTCCCTTTTCATTCTCTGCATCTTTCTCTTCACCATCTTGCTTACTTTCTCATCTCTCTTTATCTCTGTCTTTATATCTTTCCCTTTTCTGTCTTTCTCCCTTCCTCACTGTCTCTCCATGTGCATATATTTTGGAAAGATATATCGGTCCCCTGTGGTTCCCTCTCATTCGCATGCATGTTCTGTGAGCCTCAGCCATTCGAGTGTACATAAAACCCGCTCTTTATGGCCAGACATAAAAGAGAAAGGAGGGAAAGAGAAAAGACATAGATTTTCTTCTGTTCCTTAAAGAAGGGACGCTCTGATCTCGCTTGTAACGGATTAACCTTTGAAGCACCCTCTTTTCGTTTGGCTTTTTGTTTCTCTTTAGCTCATGTAACTTTGGACACAAAGGCAATTTTGTCCTGACTAAAAAGGGCAATCTACTGTTATCTGGGTCATGTTGTGACGGTGAATGAAATATGATTTTTTTTTTTTTTTTCCCGTCTCTCTCCGTCTCGCTCTTCACCCCCCTCTTGTCCCTTTATGACTGCGTTCAAGGGGAGCACGGTGGCGCATCGTTGAATAAGTAACCAACCAACGGGCCAGTGGAATTGTGGGAATTCATGGGAATCGCTGTGGGGACTGGGGGTTCTCGCAGGACCACTTCCTGTCTGCCTGATTCAGGGACACTCAGGGGTGCTTGAGCTTCCCTCCACGCCATCCCTGACAAGGCCTCAGCGGAAAATTTGTGTCTTTGTATGGGACGGAGCTGAATACACTCAGAGGGGCCAGCAAACTTCGGAGTCCCCATTGTTTTTCACACCGACCAGGGTCCAAATATGAATATGCATATTCATAAGCAAGAGTTCAGTTTTCATGGCCCCCGCAACTCCTCCCCACCCTTCTTTATTCATCTTTTTATAATGTCCTTCCATCTCATTTTCAATTCCAAATGAGGCGTTCGGCATATGAAAGGTTATTGTGTCACACCCCTAAAGGTTTTACAGTGGTAGAAAAAGAAAAAAAATTATAATTACATCCTTTGCCTATGTGATTCTGTGATTAGTATTGGATGATTATTTCTGGAGATTGTGTGGGTTGATACCACGAGGTGAGTCTCAGTGGGCTTTGAAGAGACAAAAGTACTTAACTGCTCAGTTTTTCATGAGGTCAATATGATATTATTTCCTCTGAACTCGTCTCTGTAGTTAAATTGTGAGAGACCAAATCCCACGCTGTCTGGCACAGGGAGCCCTCACTTTCTTGTCAGCACTCATACTCAGCGCAATCACAAACGTCCTAATAGACCCTGATCTCTCGCTGAATGTGAAATGTGCCCTTTAAAAAAAAAAAAAAAAAAAAAATCTCTGACATGTTTTAGTTGAGCGTGGAGGATTGGAGCAAGTGTTTGCTACTCAGTGCAAATCAGTGGCGCTATTACTAATCATAGTTAGCGTGTTCTCCACCGAGTGATGAGAAGCTGCTGGGTAGGCCCTCGTCGCCCGAAGGGATACAGTTACATGTGAAGACAAGGCACGTCAAACTTACACAGCGCAGACAACCGCGGGGAGTCATTAGATCTTTGCATGTAGGTGGATACGAAAGGACGGGGGAACATCTTGTTGAATTTCATTTTAACACTCAAAGTCGCTTCAAAACCCTTCGTTAAAGATGATTTTTAAGGGGTTTCTGCTTCATTACACAGTGCAGGATGACAGGAAAATTGGTAGAGAGAGAGTTTATAGTCTGAATTTGAAACGACTACATGTGCAGGAACATGGTGCTGTATGTAGCTTTGACTGTTGGTCCCCATGAACTCAGCGCTGCTCTATACTCTGAAGTAGGTACATGCTGTAGTTGTGTCCTGTGCTTATAGGAAGTGAGCTGAATGCATTTCAGGGATGACTGTATAGGGAGCAATTGCATGCGAGTGCTTGTGGAGATCAGATTACTGTATTATTGTGATATCTTTATTTCTTAGTTTATTGCAATTTCCCAGAAGGGATAACTATAGTTACTTTGTACCTTGAATCAAACTCTCCTTGAATCCTACACAAATATGTGGGATTCATATTAAAATGGCTGCTTGTCTTTGGTTGTTTCTTGATTAAACTAATCCATACCATGTACAATATGGCGATATCAAGGACATTTGAGTATTTATGAGATGTAGCAAAGTAGCCATCAGTCTCTCCCCACCTGTAGCCTTTTGATATGACCAACTCCTGCCACTTTATACTGAGTTCACAGCAGAGAAAAGAATCAGAGAATCCTCAGTGAAGACATCATGACAAAGAAGCACAAAAACAAAGATGTATACAAATATACAGATAATTTCTGGCACTTTTAAACACTTCGGGTTGTTGATCTGACACAGTAGTTGCTCTGGCAATATATATAATTCACAGTAGCCTTTATATTTTCTATTCCCATAAGTTTTTGTCTTTCCCTGGTAAAATACTGTGACATCAGCAAGATTTTTGTTGAGAAATAAATAATAGATCTGACATGAACAACAGGTGCCTTGGCTGAAGAGATTAGGCCTGCCTTACCATATGTCAATCTCAGAAAACTGAAAAGACATCCTTACAGTGGAAACTGATTGGCAAGTTTTCTGTGGGAATTGAAGTTCAGAAACACCACAGCATTGAGAAGAAAGGTCTGGTTCCTCTGCAGTGGCTTTGCAGCACATACAGCCATCTTTTTCCCTCTTATGAAACAGGAGTTGCTTATACCAAGTATTTGTCTGTGATAATCAGCATTTTACATTTTCATGCCAAACATGGTGATGTTTCAGTGACAGAGTGGGAGACACAGAAACAGCATTTTGACTGTCACGTGATACTAAAAATCTCCAGTGAAAAACAGACCACTGAGATTCTTTCAGGTTGGTTTACAGCTCTTTAACCCTCAGTGTCCACCGGACCGTCTCATGTACAGCTCGCATGTCAGAAGTGATGCTTGTAGGACACAAAAACAAAGGCCCTTTGAACACTGGAGGCTTGTAGTGAGATGAACTGTGACAGAGCTGTGGTGCATCCAGTGTAGCACGCCCGGACCTTCAGTGTAGCTCTGAGTGAAGACCCTTTAAAATGTAACTGACCAAATCAAGAAGTGTTAGCTGTTTTTTAATGTACAGTAGCTGTGGTTAGGGAGGGATCTCCCTGTGTCTCATCCACACACACTGACAACAACCTGCTTTTGTGGGTGGAGTCTGACATCAGTGTGTGACACTGGAAATCTGGACGTGATCATTACCAAGGCCCGGAGTCAAGGCCATTAGCTCCACTCCCCCTCCAGTGAATTATGGGTCGTCTGTCACGGGGGCCCAGTGTCCGAGACCTGTCATGGTGAAAGATGAAGGGGTCCTTGCACTCTCCAATGAGCCGTCCATGGAGATGCCCGCAACAAACGACCCATGAGCAGAGACACACCTTTCATCAGTGAGAGCGATGGGAGCAATGGGACGACCTTGTGTGTGTGTGTGTTTGTGTGTGTGTGTGTGTGTGTGTGTGTATGTCTGTGTGTTCAGAGGCAGTGTGTGTATTTGACCTGACCCTTTAAATACCCTTCCCCCTTCTCCTGCAATCCATATTTTTCCCTCTTCTGCACGGTAGAAAGGCCTTGGGGTTGCTCAGGACATTTTCGTGCTCCCCGCTGACAGAAATGTAATCAGACACCTCTGTCTGGTTTAAGAGCGCAGTATCAGTGATTCATACAGCAGGAGTCCTCATTATATCACTTGTGTACTGTAGGAACAGAGGAATAAGCAGGATGCAGATAATTAACCGCTCTTTTGTCAGACTGGCCTGATTGTATTCTGCACCAGAGGCTGGAGTTTGCATTGAATCACAGACCTTCAGTCATTGTTTGTCTAATATTAACCGCAGTCACAGTCTCTCCTTGACACTGGCCAGGTGTTTTTACCCCAATCAGACCTTAACCGTAGTTTATTTGCCATAACCAGGGTTTCCCTAACGCCGACCACATCATTTATAATGTGTTGGCATCAGATTAAAAGAAAAGTTGGCACAGAACAATGTGGAGTTGAGCCGAATTTTCATTAACATTCTTGCATGGTGACAAGTTGTAGAGTCATATATCTGAGCCTCGCTCATGATGTTAAGAGTTTTTGTGTCAGAGAGCTGAGCCTTTTAGAGACCATAGTGTGTGGTGGAGTTGTGCCCTCTGTATACAGCATGCATTGTATGTAGAAACATACAAAAACAAAAACAACACAAGGTACATTATTTTTTACTCCAGAATAGATGTGTGACATTTCAGATTGATACTGCATGTAATTCACTGTATGTTGTCCCCGCCCTTTTGTCCTTGATCTTAGGTACAAGCTTAATAATGATTATATATTTCACGACAAATCCCAGTTCATTTGATATATAAAACATCTTTTTTCATTCCGTGTAATAACATGCGACTTGCCATGGCAGCTAATTTGGATTCAGGAAACAGAAGACCACAGATGTATAGGAACATGATTCATTAAATTATTTCGTACAGTCTCTGGATACACACAGTAATTACACCCTGAGTCAAAGCAAACAACAACTAAGGCACCCGTACTTCCTGGAGGGCTGCGCCATACATGAATCACCTCTGCCTGAATATATGAATTATCAGTTTATTTACAAACATACAGTATACCCTGCATGCAAATAAATAAATATGACTGCTTTATTATTTTCTGTCCTGATTCATGTTCTGAGGTAATAAGAAATAGGCATGTATGCGTTCACGGTGGTCGTGTGTGATGTAATCATTTGTTTACATATTCCAGGTATCATTTTTCATCCTGTCAATGGGAGCCGAGTGAAAATATTCCCTGGTGCGGTTTTGGGCTTTTCAGAACATGCAGCAGGAACTCCCTGCAAGAGGAAGTGGCACTAACTAATGCGCTTATTTGGAAAAGAGCAGCCAGGCCCCCCCCCCCCCCCCCCCCCCCTTTGTTTGGCAGGAGACTCCGCTGTTGCACTGGTTTCTATTAGGATCCACTGACTCTCTCCAACCCTGTTTCTGTCGGTCCCTCTCATTCTTCCAATGTCCTCCTGTCATTTTTCCTTCTTTGTGTCATACAGCTTAATTCCCCACCTTCTCACATCCCTCCCTTTCTGGTACATTCTGTCATTATCTCATCCTCTTTAATTGCCCCTTACCACTGCCACCCCCTCTAGAAACTAGAGACCGATACTACAAATCCCCCCTCTCTCTCTGGTCATTCCTTTCCTTTCCATCACTCCTTCCAATTTCCAACCACTCTCTCCATCTTCCTTCACCCTTCCAACCTCTTTCTAACTTCCCCTCCATCTCCTCTCATTCTTCATTCACCCCTCCTGCACCTCCTCTCCCTCCTCTGTAGCACTAGTGTGTGTAGACGGTGCTGCAGTACGCTCCGGGCAGAAAAGTAGGCCAGGATTACTCTTGCTGGCTTGTCCCCAGTGAAGCGTGTGTTGCATGTGTGTATGTGTGTGTGTGTATGTCTCTGTCTGGCTGTGTATTTGTGTGTGTAGGTGTGTGTTCAGGCCTGAGAGAGTGGGCATACGGGCTGGCCAGCCAGCAGTCAGCCAGCAGTCAGGGTAGAGCTGGGCATATGGAGCCTCAGTATTGGGCCAGCAGGTATTTTTCAGCGTCTGCTCTCTCCTCCTTTGTTTAATATTTCCCCGCTTCTTGGCGTCCTGGCCGCAGAATCCTGTTTGTGCTGCCAGCGCAGACCCACAGTATAGTATAATCTCAGATGGAATATCACTTTTGTCAGATGTATGCTCAGAACGTAAATGTTTAAAGAGTAGAAAACAACCCCCTCCAAAAGAAACCAAAAAAACCCCCCCAAAAAAAACAAAACTGCCACCTTTTCAACATGGGTTTACAATAGATTTGAATTGTTTTGACGGGACCGTACAGTGGGTTCAGGAAAGTTTCATAAACTAGAAATGATCACGCAAACTTTGAATAAGACAAAGTTTTAAAACCAACAGAACTTGCTGGTGTCAGAAGCAAGACGATGAGAGAAAAATTAGGAAAGTATTAGAAAGCTGTTTTAAATGTGTCAGGATGTGTGAGGCATTATTTTGCTTTTTAATATTTGCTAATTTATTTATGCAAATTATGACTCTTTACAAATCTATTGACCCTGCGGGGGCGAAGCAATTAAGACAAAACATAATAAAAACATGAGGCGATATAAAACATAAATACATAAAAAAGAGTGAAACGAAAATAAGAATAAGCTAAACATGAATAAAATATCTCAAAGAGGACAATAAAAATTACAGTGTGGTTACAGTGCAGAGTAAGATATGTGTGAATAGTCCCAAATTTAATTTGCTAATTGCAGCAGCAGACAGAAAAGTTTTAAGCCTCGATTTAAAAGAACAGAGAGTTGAGACAGACCTCCGCTCAAGGGTAAGGGGGCAACTGTCTGACGTCCTGGCAACAAGCTTAATTCCCTTTTCAGATGCTATATGGTCTTGATGATTACACACACACACACACACACACACACACACACACACACACACACACACACACACACACACACACACGGAGCAGCCCTCATTTCCAATCTTCGTCGCCTCAAACTTAATTGTTCTCTTAATTAGGTTGCAGAGCAGTGCTTATGGCTGCAGGGAACATGTGTATGTACAGCAAGTGTGTGAGTATGTGTACGTATGTATCTGTGTGTGTGATAGTGTATCCGTATCTGCACGCAAGAGTGTGAATGTGTGTGTGTATAGGTCCGTATACATGTATTTCTATCACCTCAGTGTATTGCATGGTGTGCCTGGAGGAAGTGGAGCTCTGATCTGTGAGCACCAGAAGCTCCATAGAGAGAGATGCTTGCCAAAACCCAAATTCCCCTGTACAGTCTCCTGTTCATCACCTTCCCCCCTCCTGAACATCATCTTCTTTGCTGTAGATAGCATCGTTCTCTACCTCCTTTCTCTCAAACTGCGCCTCTTAAATTGTTTTTTGTCCATTATCCATCCACCTATAATCCACTGCTTTTCGTTTTAGCATTATAGTGTTGCATATCATTTTTGCCTCTACATTTAACTTGCTGTTTGTCTCATTTTGAGAGTAAACATGTCACTTTTTGCACCATAAGCAATGCTGGATGTTTCAGTCAGTTTCTGTCTTTGCCCCATTTTTTGAGGTTTACCTTTTGCTTTGGTCTTGAATGTATAAGTAGCAGCCACAGTAAAGATAACTCATGACCAGCAATCGAGGAAAAGAGTAAGGCAGCATCAAAACAAAATCTGGCAGAAAAACTCTGAAAATCTTTTTCTTTTGTATTTCAGAGCAAATGAAAAGGGATTTCCCGCTTTGCCAGCCACCACCCGTCTCTGAGAGTCATCACCAGAGCTATCTGAGAACTGCCACCTTACCTCTCCAAGAATCCCTACCTTACTCTGGTTGAGTGGTTTGTGATGCTTGGGGCTGTGCTGCTGGAGGCATCAGCTTCTGTTAGTGTCTCCCAGGGCAAATTTGTTCCCAGGTGTGGAGGCCGGACTCCGAGCTGTTCAGAGACCTCTGTGGGATGATGCATGTGGGAAAGAGGAACTTCACCCCGATACTGAGGGATGAGTCAGGCCATGGAAAGAAGATCTCAGGACAGCATCAGGGCCTTTTAAGAAATGGCATTGGATCAGGCAGTTGCCATAAAGGCTCACCACCACACAGTTACACGTAAGGGTCTGGTGCATTGCAAGATGGGCGGCGGCCTTGGGATCCTGTCTCTTGGTTACGAAAACTTGTGGATGTCGATTGACACCTCTGTTCCGGGACGATCCAGATCTTGTGTGGTGGGTGAAAGGACACCGAACTCGATATTGTTGGGCCCACCTCTACACACAGCAGTGAAAAACCTCGGGAGGGGGTACGGAGGCAGGAGAGATGGACGCCAATGTTGCCACCACTACCCTGACTGGAATAAGAAGCAGAAAATGGATTGATTGATCGATGGATTGACAGACGTCTGTGCAGGAACATGACCAGGCCACACACCTGATACCTTAAGGTGAGAAGATTGTGACCTCATATTGCATTCAATCTTATACTGTTGATACCACATAAAAATAGCTATGAGAGTTAAATGAAGCATACGAAGCATTCCTCTGCCGCTGCCATTATTAAGCCTCATTTTCCTCTTCCACTTTCTAAAATCTGATGTGAAAATTGCAGTTAAATATACCGAGTACATTCATGCTCCCCAGGGAAGAAACCTGCTTCATTTTAGGGAACCCTTTTGCCATGTAAGACGAAATTGTTGCCACAGATCGGTTAAAACAGATTATTGAACCAATAGCAATGTCTTTTGCTCTTAAAGAATTGCCCCTCAACGCCTCCCTCAAATTGTCTCATATCACCATTGTAAGTCTAGTACAAAGTCATTCCTACACAGTAATTCAGCTCCTTGGTGGAAATATGATTAAAACTTGAAAATGTGGCTCCCTCCAGGTGAAAGTGTTTAACGCGGGGTAGCATAGCCGCGCAGGTGAAAGTGTTTAGTGCTGGGTAATGCAACCTCTCTTGGCCCCCCGCTTCTGCAGCTGCGCATAATTATAGTTTTTCTCTTTCTCTCCTTCTCTCTTTTGATTGCTTCCCCATGTATGTGCAGATTAGCCAGGAAAAGGACATGTTATACAGTATAAAGTACAGTGTGCTCTATTAATCCCTTCACTCAGATAACCCCGCTGCAGCCAGCTTTCTCTTAGCTAATCAAAGAATAGCTATTATTAGAAGTAATTATTATTCATAATAACCCTTCATACAGTTGCCTGTTATTCAGATGTGTTGGATTGTATTTGTTCCCCGCTGACAGTAGTGCAGAAGATTTTAAAAGCCAGTGAAACCTCTTCAAATTCAGTTAAAAAACAAAACAACACCACAATGAAAACTATAATAAACTCTTTTCTAGCTCCGTCTGTTCATTCTTCAGTGTTTAAATGAGTTCTGCTTCCTCTCCGGTCTCTGTGTATACACAGATCTGTGTGTATAACAGAGGGTGGAAGCTTGGGAAGGGGGTGGTTCCATCAACCTCCAGCCTGTAGATTTCTGCTGGGTAATTAACCATCATTTTACCCAGGGCCTGAGCTGCACTGATGGGGGATAAGCTAGCCTTTGACGGGGTAAGGCAAGCGTGGCGGTTCCTAATCAGGGGGCCTGCAAGTGGGGCGGAAAACACCTGTTCTGGGTACAGGTGTACACCCCAGCACATGGTTGCACTCTTCTGCCCCGTCTCTCCCTCCTTCCCGCCCCACCAGCTATCTCTCACTCCCCTTCTCCTTTTACACGATTGCTGACACACATTCCTGCACTCTGTTTGACTCGCTTCTCTTTGTACTCATTTTCAGCATAGCTTCCCTCTACATACACAGCGTAACCTGGTTGCTGGTCAGTGTAAAGGAATAATCCTCCCTAAAACACTTGAACATAAAATAGCTATTAATGAAGAGCGTCTAGATTTTTCTGTTCATATTGTGGTCGGTGTGATCTGTTGTTGCATCAGAAATCAGAAAAATACTCAAAAAATAACTGTTCCTAAGCTTTTGGAAATCAGTCGTACACTTAGAGATACTAATTTCTGCACCCAGTGGAGTCTCATTAAACCATATTTCAGTGCAGTCAACAGGGTCACAGCTGCAGTCACTGACATTGCCAAATATTCACAAATGAGCAGGTGTGCCACTTACATTTCTCTGCCCCCATGTCTGCCTTTGATTGAAAGCAACAAGTTCATGCCCCTTCACTTGGGATTGTTGAAAGGTCTTCAGGGAAATGTAGGAATTAACAAACTGAGCTAAAAATAGAAAGGGTAGGTCAAGGAAATGAGGACACACCTAAAAAATAAATTCGTTATGGCATTTTTTTTTTTTTTTTGTAATACTAAAAGACCAAAAAATGTGAAAGCTTTAAGATGGATCTAATGTTGGAGTAAAACAGCCTTTAAGATCTAGGCTAATCATTGTCAACCTGTTGTAGTTACTCTAATCCTTTCATCATACAAATGTAACATTTACATGAAGGAAGTGATCTCCAGCTTTTTTTGGCTTGTGTCAAATGAAATGAGGTTTATTTTCATCGTGTTAATGTGGACACGAGTTGAGAGCAGTTCTATTTAAAAGTGATTTTTCCTTCTTGGATTGTTTAAAAAATGTTAAATCTCCAAAGAGAAAAAAAAAAGAAAAGAAAAACACAGAATTAGAAAAGTCAGCCAGTATAAGCAGATTGCAGATGTATCTGTGTTTATGTCAGCTGATAAGTAAAAAGAAGTTTCAGGACAGAAATGCCAAACTATGTTGGAGGTTGTTGGGGAAACAGAATCACTGTTATAAAGTTTGTCCACGTTATTTCGCAAAAGTAAAATGTCCCGTTTGGTGTAGAAATAATTGATAATTGTCAATGTGTTAATATAAAAACAATGAATATTGGCCAATATATCATGATCACCTTTTTAAAACTTGAAATTGACTGTTTTAATTATTCCTTTAATCATTTTACATTAAGTTCTCATCCAGAGCAAGTTCCCCTGAATGATACTGTAAAATTAATGCTCAACAATTATCTTAGGATAATAACCACAGAATAGTAAATTTTATTTATAAAGCACTTATCTAAATGTGGAGGCTAAAAAAGACGTAAAATAAGATTAGAAAAATACATTAAAGGGAGATAAAATCAGGAATGAGAATCTAAAGAAAATGGCTTAAACAGGGACTGAAACAAATCAGACTTTTTATGTTGCTTTGGTCAGAGACGATGCTTCATCACACCATTTACTGACAAAATAAATGGCCAATAATGATTCTGTAAATCAGCAAACTGATGTGTTGGTCTAGTTGTAGTGATCTAAATCAAAGAAAGAAGAATGTGGAGAGAAGATTTAATTCATCATTCAAACTTCAGCTTAGTAGCAGCTGAGAACCAATACCAATGTGGTAATGGTGAGTTTATAACTCACATACTTTTTGTATAATCCTGTTACTTCTTTAGACCGAGCAAGAAATGCAGTGATGATTTTAGGGTCTCGATGACAAGGCATTAGTATTCTCAGAGAAGGTGTATACTTGCACGTCTACATCGTCTCCTCCATCCTGAATTTCCTTCCTCTCCTCTTTTGTCTTCATTGGAAACAGCCTGCATCTTGCTTTTCACTGAAGGAAGCAGTGCATGGATAATATGGTTACGCCGTTACTGATGCATAAAGCTGCGTGTCTGGTTCTTGTCAAGACCTTGCCACCAAAGTCAATTTGCCCGTGCCCTGCCAGAATGTAATATTTCTTTAATCAGATCAACACGGAAATTACGTCGGTGGACGAGAGGAAATAATTAAACTCGGGGCTCCAGGAATAATTTCACCCTCTGAGCATTACTGTAAACCCCATAAAAAAACAAAAAACAAAGCCACCCTCTCCTCCCTCCTTTGCTGGATGAGATAAAGAGGAAACCAGGATCTTAGATAGACGGATGAGATTTCATTTAGTCGGCCTCTGTTTTCCCTCCAGCCTTTCAGCAGGTTCCTCTCACCCAGTCTTCCGCTACTACATCACCATCATCCTGCATGATGTCCAAAACCGCCGTGAGTTTCAGCAGCAAGTGGTGCACTTTGAGGTAACACTAACACACACTGAAAACACTTAAACATTAGTGAAACAAGTCTATAAATTTGGTAATTCTTGCCTGTGCCAGAGGACACAGAAATCTAATGGAGGAGTTGTGTCTGTGTGTAATGAATGAATAAGCCTGTTGCTCTGTGCTGCTTGTAGATTTGTTACTCCTTGTCCCACTCTGTGTAAGGTTGTTAACTGTGACGCTCAAATGAACCAGACCAGACCCCTTTAATGGCTCTTATTGGATCTTGCTGGGAGGGAAGATTGGCCCCACCGGGGTTACTACCACCACATCTCTTACCCATCATGCCTCCCTCCCTGGATAATACCAGGAGAGTGTGACAGCAAAGACACAAAAACCCCTCATGCCTTCACCAAGGTCATCCATAAACCACAATGCAAAGTGCCAGTCAGTGGCTCTGTATGTATATTTCAGGAGTTGAATACACTTAAGAATTCAGAACAAAAGTGATGAAAGTTGGTTTGAAGTAAAGTTCAAGGTCGAGCCTGGCAACACCAACCAAGGATTTTTACTTTGCTTTTGGCCTTGTCATGCAGAAATGAGATTGAGAAAGATGTTGAAGAGTGGCAGCTCTGTGTCCGTCACTCAGCAACAATAAACTCCTCCTACACCTGAATGGATGAAAAAATCACTTGCTGTCCTGTCATTAGTCTTTGAGTATTACTATCAGTGTAGAAAATCAGGAAACCATGGTAACGCAGTCATTAATTTTTCAAAATATTTGATATGAGAAGTTGTAGTTTGCATAATTTTGTAATGCACCTACAATGCCTATAGCTTAAGGGATATTGAGGATGTGACCATGAGATGTGAGTCATATAATCCAAATCCTTTCACTGGTTGGCTGGTACGTATCAGATTTGGCTCAATCCACTGTTTCCAGACTGAACTCTCATAGTGAAAATTGAGCCTGTGAGAGTACGTCTGGCTGTGTGAGGCTCCTACAGGTCAACAACAACTTCACCCAGCAATCTTATTTCTGCTGACCTCCAGTGGTTTAACATCTCACCTTGATGTAGATGTGTACTTCAGGACCCATAGAGAAGTGGTTTGAGATTTAGCCAAACAAAAAAAATATCTGGAAATGAAAAGATAATTTGGTTTTGAGGGGCAAAACAGAAGGGAAACAGCTGAGGAGGTAACATTTATTCTAATGATGTGACCCAAGCGCAGACATTAGTGATGCTGGGTGTGATCAGAGATGAGAAAGAATAGAGACGGAGGGCAGTGAAATGCTGCTTTTCAGCCTCGTGTTAAGTCACTCTTCACAGAAACGGTCTAGAAACCATGATCACCACATCTCCTGTCTTAGCAACACCCACCCACACACACACACACACACACACACACGCAGACACACACACACACACACACACACTCTGATTGTTACAACCCTAGTGTTTTGTATTTGGCCTTGCTCAAGGGGCTCTTAATGGCACTTTTTAAAATAGAAGAAAGCATTATTCATTCACTCCCCCCACAGCACCTAATCGGTTTGATTACGACCTGTTTGCGTTGTGTCAAGGTGACTGCAGCTACACTGAGGCTCAGCTGCACTTGATACATCTTGTTAGTAAATGAAGATTAAGTGTTAGCAGGAATACAACACAATACACCTTGATCAGGCTCTCAAACGGGAGATTAATTTACTGTTCTCTTGAATGAGCAATCCTCGTGGTCCGTAATTATTTAAGTTCCATTTTGGGTTAATCATGGTCATTAGCGTTATGTGTTCTAAGTGAGGGGCTAATTTTGAGAGAAGTGGCTTGAGATTGAACAGGAAAGAAAAAAGGAAAAAAAAATCCCACATGAGTCTCTGAAATGAACAGATCATTTGGTTTTGAGGGGCGGAAATTGATAGAAAACAGCAGGGAAACAGCTGAGGAGGGAACAATTATTATAATGATGTGACAAACGCAGATGCTGCAAATTAGATTTAGTTTAGCATAGGTGCTCCCCTACCGGTTACTATTGGGAGGCTGAAATTGTGTGTTGGGAGTTCAGCGGTGGAGTGGTGTGTGCATGTCTCTGTGTAGTGTATATGAGAGTAAATCTAATTCTTTTGGATGGAAAGTGCAATGCACCTGTGCTGAAAAGCATATCTGAGATGTTCTCAACAGAATGAAGTGTTTTAATAAAGAGACGCATGACTGCAAGTTTGAAAGAGTCAAATCCGTATCAGGGGGGCTCTTTTTGATAAAAGGCCATTTTCTCCCAACGTGTGATATGACGTAACGACAGTAGTACAAACTTTGTATATCAAACCTGAAGCAAACTCTAATCATATGTGGATTCTTTGCTCATTTGTGGGTCGCCAGATATGAAAAAGTTTGTGATCCTTGTGCAAACAGAAGATGAAATGGAGCATGTGCTGTGCAGTGAAAGGAAGGTTGCAAGGGACAGGATGATGAAGGCTTGTTTGGCTTTCCTCGTTTCTCCTCAGTAGAGCAGCCCAGCGTGAGGAAAAGCTTGTTAAAACCCTAATAGTAGCTATCAAAGGCTATTGATTATCTTTCCCGCCCTGTTTGGGTGACAAAGTGAGCATTAGCTGGAGCCATAGAGAGCTTCTTAAGACACGTTTCCTCAGGGGCCGCCCAGTCCCCTTGGCTGTTCGCTGCTGAGATCACATGCAAACACATGTGCGCACATGCACGCACGCACACATACGCACTCACTTGTCTCTTTTTTTTTTTTCAAAGCTAACACACTGCTATCCTTTCACCCTCCTGCCACCAGATAATCCATTTTACAGCCAGGGATCAAACACTGAGCCCTCTGGCTATGTGCTGCAGTGACTACTGTAACACACACACATGCACGCACACACAAATCAACCTTGCACACACAGTACTAAGTTCTCATAAAGCTCTGTTAGGGAAGTTTCTTCTGCCCCATGCAGTTCATGGGCGGTGTTTCAGTGGGTTATATTTTTTCCTTTTTGGCTGTGATGCATGAGGAAAGTTGTCCTTAGAGAACCCTAAATAAATGTTGCACTATTAGAGAGAACAATGAGCACTCTCCTGCAGGTCCCGGCCAATGATGTACAGAGCCAGCTGCATAGCCAATGAACTCCCACTCCCATTCTTCCTGTTTAAGTGCATCTCTCCTCCAGAGGTTTCAGAATACTCAAAGAAATGTGGTAAAGTATGATAGAAACAGGAGAAGGGGTTATTTGAGGCACGTTATACATAAGGCATTATAACAACCAAATTAATGGATGTCTGTTAAAATATTCACGTGATTAACCCCCAGATTTAGGCCGGGCTACATGGAAATTCAGAAACTCCAAAATGGTGTTGTTTGTGTCTTTTTTCGCTCGACTGACCGGAGTCTAGTTTGCAGATCTGAAGATGTCAGGATGCTTTGAACACACTTCCTCTACTGTAGAGTATACAGTATCTGAGTTTGCATATTTTGGCACAAGACCTCATTTGTTGCTGCAGTACAGGAGAAATGTACCTCATCTGTGTTTTAGTGTCAAGTCCTTCATTCTCTGGTTTATATTGTGTTTGCCAATAGGTATTGGGCTTTGCTTTAACCTGCTTAGATAAATAACAGATGGGAGTATTTACCTCCGGAGCTTAATTCAGGTTGTCAGCTTTGTTGTCAGTTACAAAAGAATTGTGCTGTGCTGATCCATCTCATGTGGACTGAAGTTTAAGAGCTGGAGATTAATCTAATTCATCAGAAGTTGCACAAAAATGGATGTTGCTATAACTTCTAGGTAGGGAAACCAAAGTTCATATTCATGAGATCAAAATCAGCCAAATACAAGCAGCAAGTTGTATTCACTCTTTTATCATATTAGTGTGACTGTAACTGAATTTTGGATTTTATTAGATCTCAGACTCGACTGCGTGCCTGCTCGCTGTACATGCGTTGCATTTACTTAAAGAAAAAACATGGACTTTCAAACCATAAAGCCTGTGCATCTTGGTAGTGTCACATGATCTAAATGTTTATATTCTTACTGTATGTGTTGGTGGGAAGCAACGATCTGAATAGAACAGGCATCACCCAACCCACTGTAGCGTGACACTGCAGATGTATTTAGTAGCTTAGTAAGAGGATATTCAATTTATTCATGATCCAAACCACAGGGTTGATGTGTGTGTGTGTGTGTGTGTGTGTGTGTGTGTGTGTGTGTGTGTGTGTGTGTGTGTGTGTGTGTGTACGAGAGAGTGAATGTGTGTAAGCGCATAGTGAGTGTGGAGTGAACCATGAAATGAAAACACCCTATAACCATTTCACTGCATCTCTCAATTAGGACATCATCTACGCAGAGGGAGCATTCATGAGTCGCTTCTTCTTCTTCATCTTCTTCTTCTTCTTCTATTTACAATTACACACTACGGTGCAGACAAATGTGGAAAAGCTTGTGCGGTCCACTCTGCAGAAGATCCAGGGAATAGAAAAACAGACATGAACTATATTACTTTGCTGCAACAACCTCTGCAACTTGTGGGCTCGAGACCCGTCATGCTTAGTAGTTAATAACAACTGCCAGGAAGTCTGGACGTACTGTGTATACCGAACAAATCCCTTACAAAGACAGGCGCTCTGAAGCTTTTCAGCTCAGCTGAGTCAATGCAGCATCACTGTGGGGATCATGCCTTATTGAAGATTGTAGTTTTCTAATGCCCCCTGTTCATTTTGAGCACCAGTACTTAGTTTAAATGATACTCACTGCAAAGCTTTCAGTGTAAAGATACTTCAGTCTGTAACTAATTTTTTTAAATGGTGGTTTTCGCTCGAATGTTACTAAAGTAAACACATTATTTCTCATGCTTGAAGTCGCATTAACTTCTTCAGTATTAAATCAAGACCATGACCTTCCACCATAACCACGTGCAGTGAGTGCCTGAACATACAGTAACCGCAGAAAAAAAACAATTGTGCTGTAGTTGCTACAAGCTTAATGCAACAAACTTAACTTTGTGTTTGTGTCCTGTGTACCCTGATTTAGAACGTTATTAGCTATAGCAAAAGGAAAACAAAAAGAAATGTGCAGAAAACAATAACATGCAACCTGAATTTGGCTGCAGAGGACCTGGTTGAGAAACCACAGCCTTGTGTACAGAGAAGCAGATCCCAAAAGACAGTTTTAAACACAGAACTGTCCTGGGAACAACAAAAGAAGCGGTCCACACTGGCCCTTCATCATCCATTAGGCTCTGTGGGAGTGGCGCTGTAAACATCGCCAAGTCCAGGTGTTGATGTTGCTCCATAAATTTCAGCTAAGAATGTAGCGGTCCATTCAGGCCTCTTTAGAAATGCAGGGCCACTCTATCCCTCTGATATTTTATACATGAAGCGAGCCATTTACAGTCTGATGAGCAAGTCTGGCTTATTAATGATATGGCCGTGCTCTTAGGGTGTCGGGCGCCAAGCAAATACTCATGTAAAATTAAACACGATTTGTTTACATAGCCGTGCAAATCAGACCACTCTGGGGCTTTGTTGCAAAGCCTGATCAGGGCTGCAAGCACCGATTTCAATTAGTTGTGAGACACTTTGCGGAGCTCACACGCGGTTTTAGGAACCGGTAGTTTGAAACTCCGTTTAAAAACAGTCAGAACTGCTAGAAATGTGATACCTGTTTGAGTTTGCGTATTTTTTGGCTCACACATCTGCTGAAGGATATTCAGCTTGAATGATGTCATAAGTCTAGCAAAGTCCTGACAAGACTAGAAGGCTGAATTATTTAATGATGGCTCCACTTTTGTGGAATTATTTTAAGTATTATAATTGCAGCTGGGTTCGCCTTGGCCTGCTGGAGGAGAGAGAGTGGGGCCCTGTGGGGAGCGATCAGCATCAGTCAGTGGTATCAGGTTACTATGAGCACACCAAAATGCTCCCTTAATGATGGCCAAATTTAAGGCAAAGCATTGACCTGAGCTGAGACTGAACATAAGACAATATTTCTTCACACGGTGAAGCCTGTATAGATGTTCCCTCACACGGCCTTGTGGGCTGCAGACGTAGAAAAACACAAAGCCAGACAGCTTTGTCACCGACATAAAAGCAGTTTTTTTCCTAACTGTGTGTTTACTCACTAGTAACGTCAGTAAAGACTTTTTTTTAAAAAACCCTGGTTTTCATTTGTCTCATATTTGTCTTTTAAAAAAGTATCTGATTACATGATTAATGATCAGAATTCTTAAATATGAAAATAGAAAAAAGTTAACTCGACATAAATCTCTTAATACAGTCACTGATGAAAGTGTGACTGAATTGTGTATGGCTGTGTGCTTTGACTTTGACACGTTGAAAGGAGAGATGGATGTTTGTGTTGAAAGCTGTAAAAGAGACGGTAGAGTTATTTTCACATCTGATGCCTGTCCAGCAAAGTGTCAGAACATGACGACCTGCTGCAATATGTTTCCGACAGGGACAAACTTGACGAGATTATTTTGTCATCAGGTGCAATAAAGAGCGTTGGTCGGTGCACGTCCAACATTACAGCCGGGCCATTCCCATCTCATGCTGCTACATGTGAATTCAAAAAAACAAAAAAACAAAAAACAAAAAAAACCCGTCAAGTGATGCCAACAAAAAAATCTTGAATGTCACCGCAATCCCGGCTTGATTAACTGCCGCTGGCTGAGAGTCAAGACGAAGACATTCAGTTGAAAGTGTTGTTGAAATCTAGGCTGAAACCACCATGTTTATTCTGCAGAAGTCATTAAGTTCCCCCTTCTCGGCCCTGATGAGGGAGAATTATTTCTTTTACACCAGTCAAACTTCATTAGAGACGTGCAGAGGCGACTGTGTAATTCCCCGGAGACAAAAGATTCAAAGCGCAGCTGTAGAAAAAGCAAGTGTGTTTGTACGTCGACGGTTACCGGTCTGACCCTGATTGGTGGATGCTCAGTTAATGCTTTGACCCACAGCTGGCCCCAGAGTCCTCCGCAGACCACTGCACTCTGGGAAAAATTATACATTTCCTCCCCCTGCAGCATTTGTAAATAAGACACTGACCTACCTGGTTACAAAAGGGTTAAAAATAGATTCTTCTTCTTCTTCTTCTTGTTTCTGAAACGGAACCTACTCGGTTGAAGTGCTTGTTTCTCAAACTTCTGTGATGAGTTTGTCGTCCTACTCAAAGATAATTATGCAGTCTGGGGAAATTATGCCTACATTGTGCTCTTGAGGAGATAATTGCAGCGTTGAAGCCTATGTATCACATGAGGATCGAGCCTCATTCCACAAATTAAATGCATGAATGTCACTAACAGCCTATGTATATTTTCAGTACTCCTTGTATTACACTGTGTAAGTTCCTGTGTTATGGCATATTTCCCCTGATGATAACAAACGAAAAACAAAATTATTGTGTTAATTGAGCTGTTGTCAGGAGATGAATAATCACGCATGTCAAATTCCTCACGGGAAAACAACAGTCAAAATTAACTTTAAGAGAGAATGTAATTTCCATAATTTCCATTTTTTCAATTTAACTTTTTTTCCTCTTCGTTGTGATGCAGTTTTCATTAAATTTCAGACCTAAGAATAACTTGACTCGAATAGACTTGTTAAACAGATAAATAACCTGCTCAACATTAATGAATTCCTCAACTCTGAAATCACACTCCCATCACAGGTGTGAAAGCAGGTTGTGATGTAGGTTGATGGACGACTAATCAGGAAATCAATTAGGCCTTGACCCAGAAACTGAGACAAAAGGAGAGAATGATTTCCTTCATTTCTTTCCTCTGGCTCTTTCTTCCCTGAGTTGGACCCTCTGGTGTCTCTGATTGGACAAGAAAAAATCCTCTGGGCTTTCAGAGGTTTCTCTTAACAGAGTACATCAGGAAACAGTCCCTGTGTTTTATAACCATAAATTCATCTATTTATCAAATGAGACCCGTAGCAAGAATAATACGATCAGATGTAATTCTGATAGATGAATTGGTCTATTCAGATTGCCATTTGATTACTGTGTAACTAACATAACTGATATTTTTCTTCGATGCAGCAAATTATTCCCAGGTATTTCTGCAGGTAGTTAACTAATTGATGTTAATCGGAATTTAAAAAAAAGAAAGTTCGTCTGTGGAAGAATCCAGTCTGTAAAAATATTATCTTGGGACTCGAGACTTTCCTCATTCGGCTCTGTTTTTCTATGATTAACTCCTGCAAATCTCACAGTGCATTCAGAAAATTATTCGTGAAAGCTTTAATCACATCAACAGGCAGTGCAAAACTGCATTATGGGAGTTTCTTGGGTTATCTGTTGTGGCAGACAACAAGATAAACAGCCACATCTCCAGGTCACCAGGTACCTTAGTCTGTAGAAAAACAGCTGGGTGGGGTGGAGTGATGGAGACGCACGCACGCACGCACGCACACACACACATACACATCACATACACACACACACACAAACACACACACGTGCAGTCTCGTATCAGTGTGACCTCTGGGGGTCAGACGTAAAGGCTCGCCTTTTCAGCAGCATCCACTTAGAGCTGAGAGGGAAGACAGCCGTATTATCCATGTACCTTTGTCCGTCATATTCACTTTGTATTGACTGAGTCAAACAGAACAACTGTGTCTTTATGTGGGCAGAGGTAAAAGTCTCACCGAGGTTTCTCTGAAGACTGATAAAAGAGAAGAAGGGGGATGGAGTCCTGCTTTTATATGGACACCGGAATTTTGAAGCAGACGCCATATTTATATTTTAATTAAAAAAAAATAAATTAATGATATATTTGCAAAAGTTCATTGCAACAGTTTCAATAAGGATGATTTGATAGACAGATTATGACCACGAATTGTTTTGAGTGGAACATTTGATGGGTGAAACGTAAAGTTGCGCTCTGGTGGACAAACTGTACCAGGACACTGGTTCTAAACAACCTCAACAAATCGTTACGTATTGATTGATACATCTGTGATTTGACACTTGAACAGACAGTGTATTTAGCCCTTTAATTTTGTAGGCAGAGCTAGCTGCAATTTCTGTTGTGCCTGTTTGGCCCCTTCTGATTCGCCGCCTCTATCAGCAGATCCATACGAGAGTTTTCTGATCTGCCAGCTCTGTGACTAATGTTTGCTTCAGTGTAGGCAACTAAAACTCCTTGGATAAGATTAGGGAAATACTGTGTTCCTGGTTAAAAGACAACAGTGTTGTTAGGGAACAGGATGTGAACAGGAGCCTTTGTTGGTCAAAGTCGAGCTGCACCTGCACTTCTCCATGTGGAAAAGTTGACAGGCACAATGTGCAGATGTGTCAGTTGGCCACGCTCGCTTCAGAGGTGTCAGGTTGTGTGCTTTCCAAACCTTGCCAGCGGGAATTGGCAGTCAGTGTGTTTGCACCGTCGGGTACTTATGTCTTCAGCTGGAGATGTGTGTGGTGTGCCCTCGTGAGTTTCTATGTGTCATTCATAGTTTTTTGCTTTTGTAGGCACTTCATGTCAACAGCATTTTGATAGAAGAGACAGAATGTGGGCGTCCTCGCGGCTCTCTGGGCTGAAGTATCTGTTGCACATCATTCCCTTCTTGTTCTTGATCTTTCCTGCCTCTGTGTACTTTGAAGTAACGATGAATGTGCCAAAAACTTTGTTTGCCATCGGTGGAGTTCACATTGTCTTTACTTCAGTCATCGCTGGTGCACCGAGCCTCTTACTATCTCTGTGGAGAGTGAACTGTGTGAACTGCTCATTAGCTTTAAAGAACTCTATGTTCAGTTATCCTCAATCACATTTGTGTGTGTGAAACTTAAAATGACAAATAGTGAGATCGACACATTTCCTTCTTGTTGAGGACATACTGTAAGTAGAATTGAATGACGTGTGGCTGTCACCACCACTGCCCAGGGAAACACATGCTAAATTGCTCAAATCACTCAGCTTTCGCTTGTGCAAAAAAAGAGCATTAGATTAGATTTATTGAAACGTGTTACACTGTCCAGGCTGATTTTGGCTTACACCTGAAAAACAACACATTGCATTTTGTCAAAGACACTTCAGATTTATTATCACTTCCAAACGAGAATTCCCTCGGTCCCTGTAAGTAAACCTTCCAAATCCCCAGCTCTCATCCCTATTTTCCTCTCAAAAACGAGCATTAGAGGGATTGCCCTGCTATTGTTGCTCCCCTTGGGAGCAAATCTATTTCTGCAGAGATGGAAATTTTCGGTCCCCACAAAGCTGCTGACACACTCTCAATGGAGGTGTCAATTCTCGAGGCCTCGCCATTGTGGAGTGGATAATTTAATTGGAGAGGCACGACGGTGTGTCCCCGGTCGGGGCATTCAAATGTTGTATCACCGCCTGTCCCAGTGCTGGCTCCTCTCCTGCTGCGGAGATTCAAGATTCGACTCCCCCTCTCCTCCTCTCAGATCCCTCCCTATCCTCCCCATGCAGGTCGGGATGTGGGGGGGGGGGCACAACGCAGGCCCAGGCCTGTGAGAAGATCCTTTG
>NW_019525109.1:1047588-1136170 GCF_002814215.2 Seriola lalandi dorsalis | reverse complement strand
GGGGGGGGCGCAGATTTATGGCCTCAAAGTCTCAGAGTGGCTGTTCTGGAGAGGTGCAGAGGAGGAGGGCGAACCTGCATGGCCATTACCTGGGAGTCGTCTTGGGGGCAGGCAGAAAATTAGTCAGCAGATAATGAAGCTGTCTTTGATTGCAGGAGTGAGCGAGGGTTGGACGGGGGGGAGAACGGAGTCTCCTGTACAGGGGGCCTCCACAGGGCATGAGAAGCATGTCTTTGGAGGAGCGCATGCTGTCAACGGATGCTCTGTTTCTCTGAGATCCTGGCATAGTTTAGGGTTGAAAGATGCACGAGGGCTGGAGAGGAGCGCGGCCCAACACATTCCTTTGTGCGCCTGCTCCAGGTGAATGGGGTTCAGAGACAAGTGCTTAGACAGACATAGATCCACAATGCACACACTACCCACTGTGTGAACACACAAAAACCCACATCAGTACACACACGGTCTTTTCAGCTTTATTTCTGGTGGCACTATGAAATTAGGAAAAGTTATTTTTATGACAACCTCAGTAATCTCCTCTTCATATTTTTACTTTTCTTTCATGAGCACTGTGGCAGCTCCTGATCCGCCCTAATGGTTCAAATAATGTGCATTTTGTTGAATGTATCACAACATAAAGTGTGCTGACTGTGTTTACCAATTTTCATCTTTATGTTTGTGTGTGTGTGTGTCAATGTGTGTGTGTGTCAATGTGTGTATGTCACTGCACAGTTGTCCCGACAACCTGCGCGCCCGGCTCATGGCTGCCCTCCAAGTGCAGACAAAGCTGTCGTCGAATGAACCAGGCGTGTGTCCACTGGACCTGAGGGGTGCCGCCACCGCTAACAAAACACACAAAGACCCTCGCCCCCCAGCACTGGCCCTCACCCCATCTACCCACTATCCTGCCCCTCCCACACACCGCTGCCTGCTGCTTTGTGCCTGCTCCAAGAAGAGGAAGTTCCTCTCATCTCTTTTTCAAGGTAGCCCTGCCACCCATGCCCCTCTTTCACACAGGCAAAGTCGAATGGGCACACACACACACACACACACACACACACACACACACACACACACACACACACACACACACACACACACGAATTTGAAAGACGTGCAATCGGACACACTCTTCAAGGTGACACATTTCATATTTCGTTCACAGTTGATATTTTTATCCCACAGTTTGTTTTTGTCTTTGCTAAGTTGGTTTTGACAGTGAAAGACACAGACTTTTCTTTTCGCGAAGGCACAGAACGCACACAGGAAAATATTCAAATACGCTCAAACGTCTTTGACTGGACAGGAAAGATTCAATCTGACATTGTAAGATTAAGATTATTTTAGCATCACGTGAGTGTCATATCCCTGTGAGGTAAATTTTCATGTCACTTTAACACTTAGATAATCTGTCTTTTGAAGAACAATGGTCAGAATGGAAGTTATAGAGGCTCAGCGGTCCCCAGCTTTAGGCCCAGGTTCCCAAAACATTAGATCCTACATTTTCCATGATTTGTTAAGTCCTTCCTGCTGCTAAATATCCATTTCTTTCAATCTCATCGCCAATATGTAACACAGGCTTTCTGTTCATAGCAGATTTTGTAGTTTCTAAAGATAACCCTGATGTCATCACCAGGGTCGTTGTTTGTTTTTTTTAGACTTGACAAAGCTCATCCAGAGTCACAGAAGACCTTTTACAAGTGTTGGAGTAGTACTCAAGACTAGAAAACTGATCTTGATGGGTAAAGCTGGATTTGAACTGGAGCCTCTAAGTTTTTCTCTTTAAGCAAAGTGCAGAGTTCTTACTCGCATCAACAGGACTAACAAGTGAGGAAACTGTTCCACATCTAAGGACACATTAGATCTGTCAGGTCTGCTGCTTTTAAAATGTAAAGAGTGTAGACAGGCTGTGTCAACCAGTGAGTGTACGTTCTTTGGGATGTCAGTCACTCTATAGTATGAGATGTGACACTGAGCTCACGCATTTGTCACAACAGTGTCACGTCAACTCATGAGCATACCTGTATATAACTCAGAATGACAGATCGTTCAGGGCTGTTTGTCGAGCCAACTTCTGTTGTGATCACGCAGGCAAAACCAAAGATACGTGTTAAATCTCAAGTGAGATTTTCTTTTTTAGAAGTGCGTCTTCCTCACTATAGAGGCTGGTTTTCCTGTCTGTTTTTCATTTACCTCTTGCCAGTTATAAAATGTATTCGGTCTTCGATTTGAGCAAGGTTTCGCTCGGACACTTCAGCACTAGTTTGGAATTTAAATACTGACTAATTCAAGGAAGATGGCTCGCTTTTATCCAGGTGCTATTTTGTAATGAAGCCTTATCAATACTGTTTTTGTTCTACAACTTTCTCTAAACCTCATCTACAAGGCCACATCTGTTTGTTATTAATTTAATTTGTTGTGTAATTGGTGTTATAATGGGGCTGAGGAGGGAGAGAGAAGCTTTGAGACGCTGAAGCGTTTAGACCTGGGAGATTTGTTGTCATCGTCTGTTGAGTGTATACAAGAATTGCCTCAAACAAATGTCTGATTGATCAGTGATGAGTTGGTTAAGTGCAAAATGTCTGGTGGCTGCATCGCAGTCTGGTCTTACTGTTTGTGTCTCTCAACTATAATTGATTTCTTCCCACTTGACATTTTATAGTGAAAAATGGCATTTGTGATTCTCTCAGATTCCTCTTTTAATTCTGAAGGAATCAAAACCTGGCTTTTGTTTTTAGATAAGCTGAACAGTTGTCTTCCTTTTAGATTCTGTTGTTGTAGCACCAGTAATGAAATAACATGATGCAAGAACTTCTAAGTTTGATGAATTATCCAGGAGAATAAGACAAATGCACAGAACAAAAGGGTTGCGAGGTTCAGAACTAGGAAATACATTTCCAGTGACATGCCGTGGTGCTGTGGAGTTAAAGGCCTTGAAACAGGAACAGAGTTAAAAAAGTTAGGGGAGTTTTTTGTTGTTTCACATGAGAGGTTTCTGTATTTCTGTTTTTCGTACTGGTTGTAGCTGGGTGGGCTGAGTTGGAAAAAGATAATTTGTGCATTTGCACCAATCAGGACTTGATCACTATCAATCAAATCTGACCGAGCGACACCCACGCAGTCCTGACAGAACGGATGCTTTTTTTTTTTTTAAACGTCTGATTGTTGCATATTTAGTCATGAATATATAATGTTATATGTAAGATTTGCACCTTGTTTTAGTGGCTTTAGATCGCGGGATATGTGCTGTAATTCATGAATCAGTTTCGGTGGCTAAAAACTGGAAACAACCAACAAAAACTGAGGAGTGACCTTCAACTCCTCAGTACAGTGCGTTGCCTTCCTTTGAAGCAGCAGTAAAGTTTATACAGCATCAGCAGCATCAGACCAGACATCATCTTAAACCAGGATCTCTGTAATGAAGGTTATCCAATAATTATCTCACCAGTGATGTCATGAAGGTGGATGAAAGGGAGTGAAATACAGTTTGGACTCAGAACAGGGCCTCCAACCTCTTAATGAATATGACCTCTAAGTCCTTCCCACAATTCCCTGGGCTCTCATTCCTGCTCTCCAAAAAAACCTACAGTGTTTAATGATTCCAAGGACTCTGGGGTGAGCTCCAACTCTAATCAATGAACCCCATCTAGGGGGAGCCAGTATCCCTGGTGACGCTGTTGCCAAGACAGTCGTGCTTGGCAACCTAGGTTCACCATGGTGATGAGTTCCCGTTAGAATAGTTTTTTTTTCCCCTAGATGTGGAGCGTCTGGCTGAACTGGCAAGACGGCGTCATTATGTAAAGTTTTTTCCCCCCTCATTCACCATGTCTGCTCTTTTTCTGGCGAGAACAACAGAGTTTAAATATGTAACATGTTTGTTTGGAGATTTCATATTTTGTTTAGTGCGTTGGCAATAACATGTTCAGTCATGCCAAAAAAGAAACAAACTGAAAAATTGAGAGATTGAGGGTTGAAAGTATTAAAGAAACAACGTGACAGAAAGGGCAGAGTGAGGTGGGATGAGCAGAAAGGAAAGTGATACTCATCACTTCATCTTTATATGTGAAGAAAAAAACTGAGCCGAGCTGAGAATAGATAAAATAACAGAGCAGCGTTTTGTTTAGGAAAAGTGCCCGTAGTCTCATCTGCTAAAGCGCTAGTGGAGGTGAGGAAGGAGGATATTTTGGAAATGGAGATGTCTTTCACAGTCTGAGGAGCGGTGGCATTTCACAATAGCATCTGGGAAAATGTGCAACTGGATTCTGGTTTACTTTTCGTTTTCTCTGTATCACATTGCAGTGACTTTTTCTCAGCCCTTCATTTTTTAGCTCTCTGATAACAGACTCGACGATTTTGAAACCGTTGTCATAAGCATGTGTTTTATAATTTTCTTCTAAAAGAAGATTTTATGAACTCACGTACTTGCCTCTTTCAGTAGCATTCCCATCTGCTTTGTCGTTTTTAAAAGACTAGAAGAGCCCCCTAAGAAAGGTTTAAAAATGGAGGGAAGAGCATTTTCCACAGCTCTTCTCATTGATGAAATGTTTCCTCTTCCTCTTCAATTATTCAAGCCGTTTTCATTGGAGAACTCCCAGTGGCACCCGGTGAGATTTGCATCCTGATTTATTTGTCATATATCCTTTATATCTCTAAATTCTTTATACCTCTCCAGTGGCTCCATGCATCTTTCATGGGCTCCTCAGCAGTGTTTGCAGGCCAGATCCAAACACATTTTACACGTCACGCTGCAGCTGCAGCTCGACTATTTCACCTTGGGTGTGTAGAGTGAATGAAAAATTTATTGTCTAGTGTCGTTAATTTTTTTTCTCCTCACACCACCAAGTTTTTGGCGTTGTCAGTGTCAAGAGTCGCCACCTCACAGGCTGCTTCTCCCCACTTTCTCTCTCTCCCTCCTCTTTCTGCTTTGTGGTGAACTTTGAAAATTGCAAGAGAAGCATCTCTCTGACCTGGAAAGGCTGTTTTGTTGAGGATGAGTGACTGACACAATTAGGTGAATATGGAAATTGTATGTTGATGGTACCCACAGGGCAAGTCAAGTCAGTCAAGACAAATTTATTTATGAACCGCTTTTAACAAAACAAGTTCATCACGAGGGAGAGTTTTGAGAAAGTAAAAACTTCATTCACAAAAATTAAACAAATATTAAAATATTTTTCAGTCATAATGACAGTTGTTGTGACCTTTGCGATACACTTTTTTTGAAGAGGACATTGTTACAGAAACTGCATGGAACCAGAGCTGACATCCCCATACTTTTTTGGACGGACTATTTCCTTGTTTATTTATGCCATTGACAGACAATAGCAAAAAAAAAAAACCCCTGAGGGAGATAAGTTTGTGACACGGTTAAATGCGACAATGCTTTGAACTGGCATCACACAGACTTTACCCCCACACCACAGAGCACAGGGATAAAGATAAACATGTTTGTAATGGTGTAAATTTAAGTCTCCATTTGGCCTGTATTGCAGTTACTCTCACCCACGCAGGATGGCATAAGGGAAAAGCATTCCCAACTGATTAATTCCCCAACAATTATTCCCCTATCTCCCTCTGTCTGTCTCTGTTGACATGCTGCCACTCCGAGCCGTTCCGCTGATTTTCATTTCCCTGACACGGGCACAAGCTAAAGCGCCGCATACGTGGCGCACAATGTAGGAAATACTTCGGCCTTTTCCCCTGGATCGGAGCACAGCGCGCGGAGACAGATTGTGATGCTGGAATGTGCCACCGAGCCTTACAATCTCCATCTGCTTGGGCAAAGCCGTGGATGAACGGGGGAATGACAGAGGGATGGAGAGACAGAGAGAGAGAGAGAGGAAAGGAGGCAGAATGATGGAGTGGCTATTAAATATACAGCAGGCAGCGACGAGCATGCAGGGTGTTGTTGGGAGGCTCCTGCATTACGGTGGCGCATCAGTGCTCTATCTCTTCATTCCTCTTTTTCTTTCTATTTTAGTACTACAGCTTCTCAGCAGTATTGTGTCTGTTGCCCAGTCCCCCCCCCCCACAATCTTCTTTTTTTCCTGCTGTCACTTTTCCTTCCTGTACTCAGATCCTTTTTATTTTTCTTAATTTCCTTCATCACCCTCCCATTAATCCGTATTATCTTTCATCCATACTTTTCCCCCTTCTTTCTCTTTCTTTTCCTTTCCTATTCCGGCTGTGTCTTTCTTTCTCTTTTCCTCACTTCCTTTCCTTTAATCGTCCTTCTACTTTCTGTCTTCTTTCGTTCTGCCCTTACATGCTGCTCATTGGGATGTAAGGCCACCTATGTAACATAAATCAGAGATGAATCCCGCCACAGGGTTTAAATGGAGATGTGTTATTAGAAAAAGTCCTCGAGTCCTTGGCGGCAGGAACCAGTTGATGTGAATTGAGTTGAGGCTAACCTCAATGTTAATTCAAGCTTTTATGGAGCGGCTGTGGTGGTGGTGGGTGCAGGCGTTGTCTCAGGCTTTGTGACAACTCGCTAACGCAGCTCCGCTGAGGTGTCTCTGCCACATTTTCTCCCCGTTTGCCATCTAATTCACACGTCCCTGAAGTACACTCCGTAAAAAAATTGGATGGTAAAACATTGTGAAAACATCCTTAGATGACAGTCGTACCATGGCGGGGGAAAGATGGGGCGAGTGAGAGGGTATGTGGGTCATGTATCAGTGTCCAGATCAGTTGGCAGATTCCCCCCCCTCTCTTTCTTTCTCTCTCCTTCTTTTTCTTTCTTTTTCATTCCAGAAGATTTCTTCATCAGGTTGCGGAGAAGGCGGCCTTCTGTCACGAAACACTGTGCTGTGTAGAGTGGGGGGTGGAGATACGTTGTGGTGGGATGGAAGTAGGTGGGTTTGAGTGGGGGGGGGGCAGTGAAGCAGCCTGACTGGAAAAGCGTGTTCGGCTATTTTTAATTCATGGGATACCACCTGGCTAATGGTGTTTTTGGATTCGCCGGCTCCCCGCAAGCCCAGAACAGAACTTGTTTCAAATAATCAGGCCTCCACCAAATGCGCTGAAATTATTCATGCAGCCTGCATTATGAGCCGTTGATCATAATATTGGAATATTAAAAGAGTTCGGAAATGTCAGGTAGCATTAGGATGCACTGATGGCAACCCAAACAGCTCATGTAACTTATATGGGAAAGTAAGACTGAAGGTTTTTTTTTTTTCCTCCTTTAAAATTGTGTAAAATAACCTATATTACTACCTATAGTTCACACATTAAAGTTACTCGCATAAAGGATGCATAAAAATACAAATACGATTTGCATTTTTACAATAAAACATTATTTGATGTAAACATAGAATACAAGACAGAGAGAACTTTTCTTCATCCAAACATTAAGAGACTTTATACTCACACGGGTACCATTAAAAACATATTGCATATGTAAAATTCTCCCTCAGTGGGTCATAACAACATTGTGATGTCAACATTACAGGAAACGTTAACATAGTCATGCAGAACTTACAGTAACCAGCAGGCCACTGATGTTATCCTGCCCATTGATTTCCTCTGCGGCCCTAAGTACTGACGGCTTCAGCTTAAGATAGCATGAGACCATAAAAGGCAGATTGACCAAACACAACATCATATGATTATATGAAATATTGATAAGAGTGGTCTGCTCTCCCATCAGGCCTTATGGACAAATGGACAACTGACCAGCCCAGGCTGGACAGCAGCTTGCGTAATGAGCTGAGGAGCATAAGAGCAAAACAAAGTGGAAAATGCAACTGAGTCTTGATGCTGAAAGCTTGTGTGGTGCAGATTTTTCTTATATATTTTTAGTATTTTTTTATTTTAGATTTATTTTGGGTAATTATACATTTTTATTTAAGTCAGCCAACATTGGCACACAAGGCTCCATTCTTATACTCCTCATATTTATTCTGTCACACTGCAGTTTATGTTTTCCCCTATTTTATCTATTTATTTACTTCTGAAATATACGGTTTAATAGGTCATTTAATAGCTAAAATATCTAATTTATGATAAATCCTACACAGTAATTTGTAATTTTTTTCTTAATGGCCTTAATATGGTTAAATAAATAACTGAATTATAGATAAAGAGTAAAATTAATGACAATCTTTTTACATCCTAAACTAATGCATAATTGCTTTACTTTCTCCAAGCAATTGAGATAGTTGTTCTGCCACACACATCAAAACACACTGCAACAGAATAGGTTGACACAGCTCATGTTTGGGACAGCTGGATGAGGGAGATGAGAGATACTGGGCCCTGTAATTATCAGAGGAAAATTTCATAGATTTGGATTGTGATCAAAGGAGCCAGCATGCACACGAAAATGTGTGCATGTACAAACACACTCACTGTAAAGTAGTGGACCCTGCTGGTATTTTGTCCAAAGCTTTTCTTTTAATATTTTTCTTCAATTAGGAGAGACTGATATACACGACTCAACAAAGATCAGAGATGTTTATCTTGATTAATGCTGCTAAGAGTGTAAAATCTGAGTAATGAAAGATAAAGTTATCTGTCGAAGCGATGTTATGTCTGTCAGAGCGATTATCACAGCTGTTATCTACAGTTTCTCAGAAGCTACAGCAGCAGAACACACAGAACTGTTTTTGGGTGAGTGGCACATATCTGTAAAATGTCAGCTTTTCATTAATACAGAAATGTTTGGATTGATTTTGAGCAGCTTTCCAGAAGGACATGAAACTTACTCAGGCTGGAAAAGACCATGTCAGTCGTCAAGTTCAAGTGAAAACATAACAACTACATTTTCTTTCTTTGACATCAACAACAAAGGCTGTTTTAACTTCCCAACGAACGTGATTCATTAGCTGCACACATATTTCAAACGACAGATAGGGGAAAAGCAGTTTTTAACAAGCCTTTAGTTGTTGAGGGGAATAAGTGTAAGCAGTCTTCCATCAGCTGCACACATTCCCCTGATGAGACGATAGCGGCTAAGACGTTTATGCAAAGTTGCAACCTCACGCTTTCAACTTCCCCCAGTCACATGGACGACAACTTTGATGCCATATTAGACGTGTAGCAACAAACTTGATACGGGTATTTACCAACAAAGCTTTATTCTCACTTGTGGGTGGTGCAGAGTAAGAGGATTAGTTTTCTTTTTATTTCTGTTGCTGTCAGGGTTTTAGGGGAAACTACAACTTTTGAATTTAATTGTTCCATTGTCTTAAACACAGGAATCTGACTTCATGTCATACGGCCTGAACACCACCGATATCAGGAAAGAGTAACTCCCACGCAAATACATATATATAATATATATATATATATATATATGTGTGTGTGTGTGTATGTTAAGTGTGGTCCATGAGTCTGAGACCTTGTATTTTGTCTGATTTATATTTTATTCATTTCACTGCTGCATTGGTGTGATGTCGACTTTTTCTGCAGTTGCTGAAGTGACACAGAGATACTTGACACCTTCATGAAATTCAAGAACATGAGAAATTTCAAACTTATATTACTAATTGCATTTTTGCCCCTGCATTATTAAATTTCACAGGTATCCTCTTCGTTGTAAAGCCCTCTATTTAATTCCTGATCCTCATGAAAGTCAATTTCCAATACAATCCCACAATTCAAGGCAAAAAATATGATCTGAATTTCACTGTTTAATATGTTTAATATTAATCAAATGTTTAATATAGCAAATTAAACCAAATGTGAGAGATTCAAAAAAGTATCATCGTTCTCATAGTTGACCATTTAAAAAAAAAAAAAAGTTTTTGGTCTTCATTTCCCATTCGGCTCCAGCCTCTGACATTTAAAAACTCTTGGACACCCTCAAACAAAACAGCGGGAAGAAAAAAGATGGAGGAAGATGAAAGATGAAGAGAAACAGGAGGAAAGGAGGAAGAGAAGAGAGGTGGGGGGAGGAAGGGAAGGGAAGAGGAGGGGAGGGGGTTGTGGCAGATTTTTTACCTGAAGGCAAAAGCAGGCAGAGGAACCCTTAGGTTCAGCAGGGAACAGTCGTGCCCGCCCCAGTTCCAGGAAGGCCCTCTCCGCTGTGATCCATTATTCAGCAATGAGCACAATTAGCCTCTGTCAAGCTATTTTTACACGCTCCGATAAGATAGATTCAATGTACAAAAGAATGTGCAACGTACCCCCCCCCCCCCCCCCACACACACACACACACACACACACACACACCCCTACCTCCTGCTCCACCTCCCGCACATCTCCACTTATTTATTTATTTGGCACGTTAATGCGTTGGAATGGTATCGATGTAGCTTTTATCCCTTCACTTATTCATCAGGGCTTTGAGAGAGTTTGTTTAGAGCTGTTTAGTGAGGCATCATCGTCAAAGCTGGAGGCAGGGATGAGATACGTTAAGTTGACTCATCTATCTCGATTTTATGATATGTGGGCAATACTGCTGTGTTTGAATGCACATGGCTGGCATTGGAAAATGAATTGATCTCAAGGAGCTTAATGAGCACTTAGCATCAAAAGCAGAGGGTTGATACTTGGCCACATTAAGTGCAGGTGCCCACTTACAGAAGAGGATGACTTCAGTCGGGTTGCATGATTTTTGAAGATTAATTTACCCACAAACCAACAGCATCTTTAAACACGCTTCCACCTACAGTCTAAATAACTGCTCGTTGGGAAATATGCTTATTTGTGTTTTTTGATGATGAGTTTGATGACGAGATTGATACCACTCTCACATTCTCTGTTAAATATGGAGTTACCACCAGCAGTCAGTAGCAGCTTAGCTTAGCATAAAGGCTGGAAACAGGGGGAAACAGCTAGCCTGGTCCGGTCCAACAGTATCTAAAACCCACCTACCAGCTCACTAATTAACATGCTATATTTGTTTGAGGTCATAAACCCATCATTCTTATCCAAACGCAAATAAGCATATTTCCAAAAATGAAATATGCTTACTCGCTTAACTATTCCTTTAAAGTGTGCCCAGCAACAATGTGTAAAATATGTTCAGGAAATGGAGCATTTCTTCAGACGAAGCGATTCCTAGTCAGTGCAAAGATAAGTTATGCTTATGAGAGAGATTAAGTAGTTAGTATAGACTGCTGCGCTGTATCATTATTCATGAGATTGTATTGTAATAGAGAATAAATGAATAATAAGGTTAGGCTGAAGAGCAGAAAGTGCCTGAGCTGTCTCCACATTTCAGAGCTTTATGCGCATATCCCAGATCTATATGTACAACATAATTCTCTCTCAATTGGCTCACCTGCCATTTTATAGGGAAAGGGGAATATTTTGTCTGAAACACTCTTTTACCAAATGACACTGGCTCCTTGTCTTTTGTTTTTCTCCTAATTTTCCACATTTTACTCGATCACTTCTTGTGAAAACTTTGTGTTTGGTCACGGCTTTTGGCCTCGGGCAGTTTTGCTTTTCTTTCTTGAAGTGAGATGAGGATTTTCTTTGCTCTTGTCACACACTCGCGTTTTTATCTGAGCATCATTTTATCTCAAACCTTAATTTGATGAGATAGCAGTTTGGAAGCTCCTCTATCTCTGATCTGCTTTGATATCTTGGATGTCTTAGAATAGATTTCTTGCACGTATACGGTGCATTTACTGTATAAGAACGCTGCTGTGTGATTTCCTGGATGGAGAGGATTGGTTTCAATTAAAGGACACTGTTAAATATACAGGTAAGGAACTGAGTGAGTGAGGAAATTCAACCAGGCAAAGAAGCTTGAGTGGCTCCGACCATTGAATTATTAGAGCTCCAAGTTTTTCCTGTGGGTTTGTAAAAATCAGGTCCGTCTTAGAAAATGTGGGTTTTCATATACCCACATTTTTCCTTTGCCAATGCAAATGAGCCTCATGCAGGCTTGCATGTCAAATACCGATTGCTATTACTATGCATGAATGCATGTGATATACATTCAGTCGTGTAAGATTGATACCCACGACCCGACTTGTGAAGCCGGCGTCCAGTGCAGCGCTACTTTCAAGATGAAAAGATTGCCTGGTCTGTGAATTACTAGTGATCTTTTAAGATCACATGGCATCCTATTAGCATGAAACTAAATACGCAACATGATAAGCTCTCATTAACATGAGGTATCCCTTAACAAGGTTGTTAGCACATCCCAGACGCATGCTTTGACCCCTCATTGCAGGTGCTGTCATTGCACCATATCAGGCAGGTAATTAGGCTACTTAAATGCGTGTGTGCGTGTGTGCGTGTGTGTGTGTGCGTGTGTGTGCGTGTGTGTGGAGGTGGTATTAGTGGGGTTCATTATCCCACCCTCTCACTTATCCACCCCTTAACCCAACCCCAGTTGATCTTTACAAGACCTCCCTCCCCTTTCATTCTTTGCCTCCTCTCTCTTATCTCCAGCCGGGCTCACCCTGACCTCCTTCAGCCCTCTTATTCCCCCCAGTGGTCGGGTGGGTGGGGTTAGGGGTGTGTATGGAGGTGGACGGGTGCATCCATTGGGGGCGGCTGATCAAAGCCCCGGGGATCCCCAGGGAGGACATTTTCAGAGGCAGGAGGGAATTTAAACAGCAGTCTAAGCCAGGAAACCAGAGCTGAGGTGAGGGGCGAGGGGGTTATTGTGGCTGCTTCTAACCCAGGAGAGGGGCAGCCCCGTCTTTAATCCCCCTAATGAGGGAGGGGATCTCACCAAGGCTGCTTTCACCTGTAAAGGGTCCTAATGTGGTTTGCATGGTGATAACCCTTGAAAGCTATTGGTTTTTTAAAAAAGGGCATAAGAAGTGTGAGATGTGAGAAATCTCTGGATTTGTAAGAGCAGCGTGAAGTGTATTGAGGACGACAGAAGCATCAGAAACAACAAAGTGGTCTCTTGAGGCTGACAATATCCTGTGTGTGTGTGTGTGTGTGTGTGCGTGCGCGCAGCAGTGTGTGTTGATGCATGTGTGCCTGTCTTCTGAACTGAGCCTCTTTTTGAAAGTGTTTGTGCACGTTGCAGGCAGTGGTGCAAGCTCTGTGTGTGCGCCTGTACAGTATATGTGTGTGGGTGTGTTTTGGCCTGTTGTGCATCTGTGTGTGTGTCCGTGTCCGTGTGTGTTCCGTCACGTCAGAGACATGACAGGCGCAAACGCTGATTCAGTCTGGCGGTGGTAGCGTCTGAAAGCGCCAGGGAACCTACCGGGAGCAAATGATATTCATTGGTCTTAAACGCTCGGGTTGGCCGGCCGGCCTTGTTGCAACCGCCGGTGTCATGTTACATTATGACCTGAAGATGACGGGGGACGACACTGCTCCAAAGAGAGGAGAAGAGAGAGAGAGAGAGGAGGAGGAGGAGGAGATGCAGGGAGGAGATGCAGACAGGGAGGGATGACGAGTGGCGGCTGCTCAGCTGAGGTCATTTAAAGTCATAATCCACAGTTTGGTGCATTTGAAAAGGACTGACAGATTCTTAAATGCTTGAGTGTAACTTCTGTTTCTTTCCATATTTTTCCATTTATTTATTGTATTTATTTTGCTGTTCTCTATGTTTTATGTATCAGTTTAATCATGTTTACTATAATCTCCTTTACATCAGTTTTACTTTGCATCTGATTTATCTGCTGTGTGTGATCTAATCTATAAAAGTGTGTATTTGAATTTACGGCAGGAACATTACAATGAAACGGTGCTATTATGGAAAATTATGGACAATTAAACATAAATAAAGGGGAAATGTGGGGAAAAAGTTCGTCAACAGGGGGTGCTGCACAGCAGTTCAGTGAACTGCTGCTTCAGCCTTTGAGAAAAGTATTTTACACAGTATTTAACATATGGAAGCATTTTACATTTAATCTATTTTTATTGTCTTTGTATCTGTTGTGTGTGGCTTATTTCACGGGTGTGTCTCTCCCTTTCTCCTGCTCTCTTTCTGTATGTGTGTGTGTGTGTGTGTGTGTGTGTGTGTGTGTGTGTGTGTGTGTGTGTGTGTGTGTTCGTGTTCGTGTTCGTGTTCGTGTTCGTGCCGAGCCAGAACATGGTTTTGAGGTCAGTTTGAAGTGTCTGGTATCTTCTGCATCTCTCTCGAAGCCTAACCTTGGCTTTTATACCAAAGGATGAAACAGATTACAGTTTAAGATTACCCATTTATTAGGCTGCTGACAGCAGGGTGTGCACAGAGTCAACAGAGACACTGCCAACATCTGTTTGAAAGAGCTCAGTCTCAGAATTCCTGTGTTATTTCTGTATTGTGAAAATGTGTCTCCTGCAGCCGCTTACAAGAGAAGACACAGTTGTGATGCCACTGGGCATAATTTCTGACTGAACTGAGGATTTATACCTTAATGAGATTATTTAATAGTAGCAATGAAATAGAATAATTGTTTTTAGAAAAACCCCTGTAGTTTTAGTTTCAGATTTTTAAGCTGCATTTTTATTTACTGTACTCTTTTTTTTTTTTCCATTTCGAGGGGATACGTGTGGATCAGGGTGACAGTGCAAGGAAAGGAAGAAAAAAAAAAATCAAATATGAGAGAGTGTCATTGTTCAAACAAAAAGAGAAGAACTACACAGCCTGGTTGGAAACAAAACAAAAAAGTGTCTGTGCCAAAGAAGAGAAATCTTTATGAAGACAAAACAATGGTGTCAAGCTAAAACAAAGGCGGCGTTTATTGGTTTGTGGCACTGAATGGCAGAGGTTTGATTGTGTACGGAGGGGAGGGGGAACAGCTGTGTGGCTTTATAAAGACGAGACACTGAGATCCTCCATTGTCAGTCCATACCTTGGGCATGGATCAGTTCTGACAAAGCACCATTATTCGCCGTCACCTTGCTCGTGTGGTCAGATAATGAGGATGTTTTCACAGGAAAACAGAGAAACAGACTGAGAGAGAGTCATCAAATTAAAACAATGTCATTGTGGAGCCAGTGTTTGGAGTTGCTGTTGTAGGAAGGCAGAATGAATGGATTTGTCTCCACGTTTTGTGTGGTAATACAGTTTTTCTGTGGGTTGTTTGTGCCTCTGCCAATGTTGACAGGCTCAGTTTCATTCCCGGCCTTGGCTCGACTTTGTGCCAAAGCTTCTGCTGGAGTCTATTAAAGCGCTGCACTGCAGGACCTATTGCCCGCTACCATTAGCTCTACAGATCCAGACATCTCTGGACTTTTGAAAACCAAGTGGGAAGTACTGTTACGTTATATCAGGAAAATAAATGTTTCTACATCTACATAGAAAGAAAAATTGACTCCAGCCTTAAATTGTTTTGTGAGTAGATAATGGTGGAGGTAATTCAGTTTTTATGGCTCCACTGGACATCTCTGCAAGTTTGCAGCTCCAACTGCCAATAAAAGAGAGTTTGAAAAAACATCCTGTAATGCGTTGCTCCGTCTGCACACAACAACACTCACTGATGCCAAAGTAAAACAAAGTGAGGAAAGAGACAAATACCTAGTAGATGAGTTCAGCTGTTTGTGCTACTTTTAAATTGTTATTTGCTTTTAAGTGATTTGATTGGTCAGTACCTGTTGGAGAGGTAAAGCTGCATACAGAACTGTAAATGGAGAGGGTGAGGGATTATACGAGCTCTAAATGCCTCAGATTTAGCCCTTCATTTTAGCTTCTTAGCTTCTACTTTTCCCATAGTTTTTCTGTTTGGCATATTTGACCTCTGCTTCGACCTCCAAATCAGTCAGGTGGATGAGCTAGCTATACAGCTAGCACCACAGCATCCCTCTCACAGTCTGTGCACGTCTAGTGCTAGCCGTTAACCCGAGCATCTCCTCTGCGCTACAGCTGCGCCAACATCTGTGCTCTGTGTCTTTTTCGTCCGCCCCATTCCCTCCAATAACCTGCCATCCCTCTGATGGGTATGAATAAAGGAGGGAACAATCTGGATACTCTGTTGCACAACATGCCGCTGGGACTGAACACATATCAATAATAGATTTACCAGGATTCACCTTCTCTTTAGCTTCCTTTTGCATCATATTTTGTCACTAGGGACAAAATATATATATAAACTGCTCGATATAAGACAATATTTTTTAGATTTGGAAAAAGCGGGGTTGTCTTATACTTCAAGTCAACCCAATAATGTGTTCACAAGGTCAGATATTCCCTTTAAATGGAGAGAATACCGGTGTAACATAATCTTCTGTAGAGAGCATTGAGTGTGGTTTGTTTTTAGCCTTAATGTTGCTAAGCTATGGAGTGTTTTCAAGTCCATTTATCGTGAGAGTTTCAGCGTTAGTGCTAAAAGTGTTTCTTTGGCCCAGATTTACCTGCAGAAGTTTTTGAAAGCTGGTGTAACGTGTTTCGCTGCCACACAGGAAATAATTGCAGGATGAAAGAAAATGAGTCGGTAGTGTCTCCTGACGTCCTTACGCAGAAATGAACCAGAGAGGAAGAATTTGAGCTGTCAGAGGATGAGCTTAAAAAGACAGTGTGAAAAATATTGACTGTCAGAGAAAAATGATTCTGACAACTTCAACAGTGTGACAGGAGAGTGTGAATATGTGACTGATATGACAAGATGCACAAATGTTGGTTTTAAGTATTACTGGATTTGGAGTTTCACTTAAACGAGAGAAAAGGCTTCGATGACGACGCGCTTCTCTGTGGATTAATAGTTTCTCAGGGAACACACAGCGCAAGTGGAAAAGTGTTTCCTACCCTCAAAAAGTATTTTTCTCAAAAACAGCTGATGGAAAAAGGAAGTCGTCTTATGTGCGGTGCGGTATGAATCTTATACATGAATACATGCAAAAAGTGTGATAGTTTTTCTTTTGTTTTTTGTGAGTCTGTAATGTTGTAGAAGTGTAATGCTCAACTGGAGGAGCGCTCTTTTAAAGAACAGTATTAAAGCAGTGGGAGAGTCCTTTAACTGGAGCGCTTCTTCTGGACTGTGTTTGATTGCAGGTTGTCCTCCACCAGCACTTGGTTTTTAAGTTGGGTGTTTTGTTGCTGTAGCAACCACAACAGGCAGACTTTCATAGCAGTTTTACATCCACCATTTTGACAAACATCTTTTATCTACTCTCCGAATCCCCTTGTTGAAGCATCATCTTTGGTTCTCTTTGATTACAGCCTTTATTTGATTCTCCATTAGCTCCTGCATCATAGCAGCTATTTATTTTCAATAAACACAGTTGACAATTGTCGGGCAATACATTAATACTCATCACAGTAATGTGATTTCTTTTTTTCAGTAGCAAGTAGTGTAAGGGATTACAGGCACTAATCCCTGTGCTGCTCCGTTACTCTGACATTTGGGGTTGGCTTGTTTGTTGTGGTACTGGGAGTTTGACCGGGGGTTGATATCAGTTTGGTCTGTGTTCAGCGCGCAGACCGGTCTGAGATATGGCTGAGGTGCAGGGCAGTCAGCAGCCTCCACCAAAAGAGGAGAAACTCCAGGTAATTCCAAAGTTTTCTTATTTAAATTTTGTCTTCTTGGCTGATGCGGCAAATGTTAGAGGTATGTGTTCATTCAGGAGTCCCCACCTCCAGCTAGCTTTTTACAGCCAGAAATCTGCATGAACCTGCTGAAATAGCAGTTTTCTTTTAATGGGACTAAAAAACTCACTTACTTACTTACTTCTGGTACATATGTGTAGGCACTGGGATTATTTAATAGAATAATAATGAATGAACTGCTGAGCATTTATTGTGAAATGGGAAAAAAAATGCAACTGCTGTTAAATCCTGTTTGTAAATGTATTATTTGTTTGTTTGGGGCCAAGGAAAGCACGGTGTTAGACTGTGCGACACTGCACTTGGTAAGGTTACATGCTGAAAAATCCCTTCCAGTTGCATCTTGGCAATGCACAAATTGGCATGTAGGCGGGACCATGTTAATATGGTGTGAGACTGCTAATGGTTTTATGATTGGATAATTAGAGGAAGGTGGGTAATTAGGAGAGTAGTCTGTGCTTGGCTTCACTGTTGGAGTGAGTAGGAACAGGAAGACTCCCTGCTGCCTGTTGAAGGGTGTTTATGTGTGTGAGCGGGTAAGTGTGTGTTTTTGGATGTCATTGCTACCAGCTAATAGTATAAATCCTCTCTGTGCCTGTTTAAGATTCCAGACTTTTAAACAGGGTATTAGTGAGTTGAAGAAAACTACAACCCGTGGCAACTGGATGTGTAGCAAATGTGATGCGATGCAAAAGCCTCGGAGGTGTAATGTACAACAGGAAACCATCATGTTTCACACTGCATTAGCAAAATTTTTGTTTTTCAATGTCACTTTTTGCCTTGACACAAGCTCCTACATTTTACTATTATATCTCATTTTACATGTATTTTAATGTTTTATTTTTTCATATTTAATCATTTAATTTATTTCCAAAATTTGAGCAGTTTTGTGACGTCTGAGGAGCAAATAGTTGATTTTATTTGTTATTTGATATAATCAACCGGGCCAAGCCATGGGAATAGATAAAGAAAACGTGAGAAAACGAAAGACTTTTAAAACACATACGATTCTAATTGATCCACTATTAATGGTCAGATGATGCAACTTTTTTCACATTGTACTTCTCCTCCTGAAAAGTGTATGAGTGAGAAAATCCTCAGAATTTTTGCAGAATTGAACGTTTTCACTCCTCTTGGTCGGCCTCGGTTCGCTGGTCCACCCTGCTGCTTTAAGAGCGTGTTTTTAATCCTTGAGAAAATGACTGCGACGCTAACAACTTCTCCCTCCACCCATCCACCATCTCCAGACATCATTAAAGCTAGGCTATAGCCTCGGGCTGCACATGAACCCCTTCTTCAAACTGTACACTTTATCCATAATTCAGCTATCTTCCCTGAATTATTCAAGCAAATAGTGGGGAAAATAATGGAGTTCACTGAATCTTACTTACACATAAAACTATTTTAATGTTGATTTGAATTTTTGAGGCTTTCTGATGGGGTGTGGGAGGGAGGCTTAAGTAGCACATGTGGCCTTCTTTGCCTGATCCGTCCTGATCAGGGGCATGGGGAGGATGGCGTGGCTCATAAACACATTAGCACGGCTGTGGGTGGTAAATAAATACATTTTGAAATATACACACACACATGCATGAGTGTTTGCAGTTTTACACATTCGAAAATACAAGAGCATACACAGGTTGCAAGGCAAAGGATTGATATCAAAAGAAAGAATGATCTTGTGCTTTTCCCTTTCCTCGCTGCACAAGCTGACAGACCAAGTTTATATCTAAACATTTACCGTATGCGATGATATGTGGCGTGACACGGCAGGGCTCCCTCTCTCTCTCTTTCACATGTTTAAAGGGGACAGGAGGGTAAATGTAGCAATGCCCCCTACTTGATACCCTATCAGAAAAAGGCTGAATTAACATTAGTTGCTTACTTACCATACCGTAAGCCCTGGTGTTAAATCATTTACTCCCTTTGGAGTGGGTAGGGCCATGCAACTTTTATCGCGGGAAAAGAATCAGAATTTCCCCGGATAGGAGAAGGGTGGCTCATGCATAAATAATGCATACAGTACATGTTAGCACTATAACCTTGCTCAGGGGTTTTGCTGGAAGCACAGAGAGCATTACTGAGAGGTTTTATACAGTATCATATAGAGGCTGTGAGCCTGTGCTTTGTAACAGGGCCTTTAGAGGAGTGGGGCTGAGGTGGAGGAGAAAGCATCTGAGGTAAAATCAGGAACTTGGGAGGACACACAGGAAAATGTCCTTGGGTCATACGCACCAACACACTTCTCCATATTCCCACATGTGTTTACACTCACTCACTTTGTTGACTCTTTTTTTTTTTACCTGTGAGAACTCACATGTTATATACACACACTGTAACCTGCCCATACCAAGCATCTGGTGTCATTCGATTTCAGCATTTACCCCCCTTTAACTTTAGCACCAGTTACAGTGTAAAGTGGAATAAACTGAAACCCTTTCTAAAAATAATGCTTATGTTTTGTGCTAATGAGCCACAATCAGTGAACAGGTGGCTATTTGCAACTCCGCTCGTGAAAATAATGTTCCGATACAACTCATTTCCACATATATTTTGCAGGGAAACGTAATGCCACCTGGATTATGTTTTTGATTAACACAAGGAGGAAATGTTCATATTGACTGACTCTTTGTCAATATATTCTATTTGTTTTCCTCCGGTATCCACTTACATTCAGTGTTAATTGAGCATTGAGTGTGTCTAACAAACGTGTTGCATGTTTTTCTTTCCTCATAAAATGTTTGTAAAGAAAAAGAAGTTGGAAAACCTTTTAGCTTAGCTTGCTGGCAGTCTTCTTCTTCTTCTTCTGCCTTTTGTTGGTACTTTGCTGTGTTTGTTTTCATGTTACTGCGTCACGTTACCTGTAGATCAGTGGGACAGTTTGAAACCATTAGCAGGAATGTGTGCTTGTGCTCATGCACGAGACCAGAAGAAAACCGCAGTTACTTTTCCTTCAAAATATGTTTATATATGTTTCAGTATACAGGCATTTTTTGTAGTAGAGAGGGTTGACCATTTGTCATTGTCATGACCATCTTAGCGTCTTAGCATTCGAACACCCTTGCCGCTGCAAAATTACATATGTTGTTACTGCCAGTGGCTTAGATTTTCAAAAAGAGATACAGTCCATGACAGTGCACCTGCTGCGTTTGACCCGGTGTGTATCAATTGCGCTGTTTGCATTGATCAGGTGATTTCTAGGGTTGGCTAAACTGCTGCGGATGCTGCTCCTCTCCGTGGAAGCACAGTCATCGCTCTTACATGCGCTCAAATATGGAAAATCAAACAAATTCAGAAAATAGATTATCAGATTTGGCTCCGCACCAATTCAAAAATGGCTCTGTTGTTGAGCGAGGGATGAGCTCGACTGTTTTTTTTTGGTGATTTTTGCCATTTAACCCAATCTCTCTCTCCCCCCTCGTATGTGTCTATATGGAGGTATAGGAGGAGCGAGAAACGAGGGACAGGGTCACAAGAGGACTGGAGCGATGTACGTGGGAGAAGTGAGGGATAGAATGACTGGGGTGTAAAGAGCAGCGGAGGGAAGGGAGCAAAAGATCACAGGAAGGTGGAGAGGAATGAGGCCCAGACGTGAGAACTAATTTGACACATTTGCCCAGAATTCCAGCACCGTCTGCCACTATCAACACATTTACCCTCTTTGTCTTGTTATCGAGGGAGATGAGGCCTCTGAGGTCTAGCATAGGTCTGGCAGATCAAAGAAGGTGCTTTTCCAATAGAGGCAGTAATCCAAACGCACAATCTCTCCGTGTCTCTGTTCATATGAAGGAGAAAGAGAGATAAGGCTTAAGAAAAGTGAGATTGACAGTCATTTTCCTGTCCTGGGTAGGGGGTAAAATGTGAGTACATTGTATTTCACCATATTGGAAGCATATGAGGTTTCTGCCTGCCGTCTGTTTAGATCACACCGTGGCTTTATATATGTCTGATATTTTTTCTTCTGCCCTGTCTGAATGCCTTTATTTTACGGTGTTCAGATAACTTCTAAATTTAATTTAAAGGATTCATAATAACTTTCTTTCTTTCACTCTCACTCACTTCTAGCCTCAGTTTTAAAGCGAAGTGCTGTAATGATGATGTCCATTTAGATGTACTCTTAAGAAAGATAATCACTGATAGATGTTCAACACACACAGACCTCTGTCCTGCCTAATAGGAAACCAGATGTGGGTATGTTTTTGATTGAAAGCTACCACATTCAGCTTTTTGCTATGAGTCAAGTGTCTCCTCTTACCGCCCTCTTCCCCCTCACATGGTCAGGTTCCTGCCACAACATTTGCCATACACTCTGAAGATGGTTTAAAGCGGAACAGAAACAGAACAGACAGAAATCCTTAGAATACCTACCGCCTTTAATGTTTTCATGCTGCTTTGTTGTAAGATTACCACGACTCCAGTCGTCCACCATGACGTCTCGAAATGACCATAAACATCAATATTGGATGCACACCAGGTCACGGACGGACACAAATGTCTTGTAAATTGTTCTATTTTATAATTTTATTGTCACATATTGCAATAAAGGTCTCATTGAAATGTTGACACAGTCAGGATGGAACTGTGATTTTGGGCTCCACAATTTTCTCTCCACATCTATGAAATCAAAACTATGTCGTAGTAAATATTGTAAAGAAATTAAATGTGCTTTTGCATGTTTTAAATTCAGCCATTTACTGGCCTTAATGCCCAAAACAGTGAACGTAAAAAAATCACTGATAAAAGCCGTTTTTAACCTGCATCTTCTCTTTAAACTGACCAAGGTTTCATATTTGTAAATGATTACTAAATTAGTATATACTTATTATTTAAGAGTTAACAAGATATAGTTAACTTCAGTTCTGTTGTAAACATCATTAAGGGTGATGACCCAAAGGTTAACAAGACGTAGAGTCTACAGTCATGCCCGCAGCTCTGTGAGGCTGTTGTAAACCAAACTATTAGAGGCTGTGAATGTCTGCACCAGAGCACATGGTAACCCAGCAAAATTTGTCGACAAATGTCACTCCGCTCGTGGCACTAAAGTAAGAATCAGGGGATCACCAAAGTCAGTTATGTCATATATGTGAGAAATGTTTCGTTAAAATCTGTGAAAACTCTGAGCTGCTGGTGGTGTCGGGGGGAAGGTCAGGGGATCACCAAAGTTAGCAGAATGGCAGCCATGAATGTCTCTATAAGATTTCCTGACAATCCATCAAATAGTTGTTGAGATATTTCAATCTGGACCAAAAATCGTGGACCAACTGAACGGCACCGCCGCCCGCAGAGCCATTAATGTGGCTAAAAACGAGACCAGGCTGACAGTGGCTGAAAGGCTCACAGGAGCAGACTCCTTTGCAGTGTTTGGAAGAAAGCTCCAAATCAAATTCTTTAAATAACAGTTTAAAATCTTTGCGGTGTACAGTGTGTTCTCTTGTGTTGACATTACACTGTTACACTATTAAGGGAATTAAACACAGCACAGTTCCACCCGGTCCAGAAATATCTTTAGCTGCAAGTGAATTGCATGACTGATTGCATCCAGACTAAAACTGGAGGGGCTTTGTCGCTCCAGCTACATGTTCTCACTAGCCGAGCCTCCTATTAGCAACCTTTGTCTCCCCTAATGAGATATTCACAGTGAAATGTTAATTACTAAACACAGGACCGAGTGGCTTCCAGTACTGACCCCATTCTGATTGATCTTAATAACAATTACTGTAGTTCCCTCTAAAACTGGGTTAGGAGAAAATGAGGTTGTACAAAGACAAGCAACTTAACTATTGAAACAAAGGAAAACCCATTGTACAAGTTTGAGAAATTAAACACAATTAAGCTTTTTTTTTTATTTGATTTTTTTAGCTTTTTTTTCCAATTTAGAGTTAATATCCATAACTAAATCATAACAATATGGTATTCATGAAGAGACAGGTAGTGCTATTTTGTCATACTGCAAACTGTGTGATGGTTGTTTATACAAGCTTGACAAGATTTTGTTGTTGGTGTAATTGCCTGAGTAGGTGCACAAATATATTAACATTCTTGTGTGTGTTTGAAAGGCAGAGATGGAGATCGTGTGTTTGCCCACAGTATGTGTAAGTCTTAGTGTGTGTGTGTGTGTGTGTGTGTGTGTGTGTGTGTGTTGGCAGTGTAAGATCGACAGCGACTTGCTCCTGTTTGTATGGCTCTAAATCCACACGTATCTGCATGAATCCAGCCCTGTGTGCTTTCTTAATGGCAAAGACCTTCTCTGTTGGCTCAGCTATGAATAACAGTAATTGTTCAACCCACTCCCCGACTATTCCCTTTGTGCCCCTGCCAGCTGGCATCTGGTGCCCACTGACAATAATATTCACCCTCTGCCCCCACCGCCACCCCCAGCCCACACATAGGCACAGTAACACACACTCCTACACTTCTGTGGTCACATGACCCTCCAGCTGTTTTCTGTGGTGGCCTTGAGAGCTCAACGCGCTGCAACTTAAGAAAGCGCACGCAAACATACAAAGCAAGTAGCGCAGCTGACAACGGGAGTGTTTGCAGGGGACACAAAGAGTGATGAACCCGGCTGAGACGCACTTGCATGGATGTATTATGATACATGCATTATATTGCATCTATCTGCACTTATGGTTCAATGCTTTTAACTTCAAAAGTCACAAAGCGTTAAACAACAAGTCCGTCCCAGCCGGGTTCGTAATTTTTTTGTGTCACCCGGAAACACTTCCGTTGTCGTCTGTGCTACTTGTAGCGCGTCTCTGTATGTGGTTGTGTTGTGAGTATTTCATGTTTTCTTAATTTGCTTGTGTTTTGTCTGTTTGCATGTGCATTGAGCTCTCAGGGCCACCGTAGCTTTCACATGATTCCTCTGTCACCACCATGTAAGCTTAGATGACGCTATGTTTGTCTGGCCCACATACATTCAAATATACAAAGATATTCACACGTACACACACACACACAAATAAGTATACCAGTGTGTCACAGTACACATATCTGTAAATACACAGACATGCATATATACACTCATACACTGATTTGTGTAGCCACCAACAACTGTTCCACAACTCACTCATGCATGGGGACACACACATACACACAGAGCTCCCCTCCTGTCCTCTAACCCCCCCCCAGTCCAACGTTTTCTAAATGATCTCATCAGATTAGCCCCAGATTGCTACCTATTACAGCCCCGCTACTTATTTAGCAATTTAGCTAGGGGTAAAATTGCCCCCGCTTGATGGCTAATTTTCAGAGGTGACATTTTGCCACATTGGGCTGCAGCGCTGAGGGGCCTGTTGTTAGATAGACAGGGGGTCCAGTTGTAGAAGAGCCATTAGGGTTAAATGATCCCCTCTGACTTGATTTACTGACAGGAGTCTTCACATTGTAACAAGTGTGGACAGAGGAGTCGGGGAGGTGAGGGAGCTGAATGGTGGCGCTGTCGTCTCTGAGACCAAAACTGTTTCCAGGGTCTAAAGTTTCAGGCTAAATGTGTCTTACTCTTGTCTTGGTCATGTGATATGGGTGCTGTTATGGCAACAGGGCTAAACATTTTGCCCATGGGCTCTCTTAATCAGAGCAGCAGCACGAGTATATTTTTCAGCTTTCCCAACCAAAGAGACAAGTCACATGTAATGGCTGTATTGGCTGATACAACAGTCCTACAATAGAGGGTGGACTAAACCTCTCTGCACAATGTTTATTGGCCTGAACGGCTAGTGCACAAAGTCTTTAACCTTTATCCCTGACAGTGGTTCAAGTGGTCGCACCAACACCGCCACTATCAGTGGTTTGGTTGCATCTGCAGCCACCCACATTAAGACACTGTCAGGTATATGGGCTAATGGCATCTGCTGGACCAAATGGGATATGTTATGCTGATGTGAAAGTGCATCAATAATCCCTGGTGAGTTATGAACTGACCGTGATTATAGCCCCCGTGACTGCTGGAAATCCGTTAGAAGCTGTAAAATATAAAACCATGACATTATAAATATGCAGGCCATTAAAAACAGCCAGCTGACATTGCCAAAAATAACCCTGACACATTGCCCATACAGAAATATGGATTATCGCCTCATGCAATTCAATTCTCTTTATATCTCTCATGATCTGGAAAACTCCCTCTGCTCTCATTTATAATGAATGGAGAAACCTTATGTACAGTGTCTTATGCTTTCCTGATGATGTCCGTGGAGGGTTGTTTTATTGCTGTGTGTGTGTGTTTGTCCCATTTGCCTTTGAGATTATTTGTCAATGGAGATTATATTCATATTTATACTGTAGATTAACCTGAACAAATATTATTGTCACCTGGGACTAGTATTGTCTCATTTTCCACATTGCAATAACACAGGACATCATAAAACTGAATGTCAGTCATTTGAATCCTGTGTGAATCATTCATAATTCTTATTTCTGATGTGAAAGTAGAAAATCCTGTGCAAGTTATAATGTTAATACAGAAAATATCTTGTTCCTGTCTTCATCCATAAAAATGCAGGCGGCAATGGAACCTATAAAAATATGTTTTAGCACAGATGTCAAGTTTTGGTCTGTCAAATCAGATTATTACAAAGCAATAAGACAAGAAATATTGTTCTTTTTTTTTTTTTTTAAACTTTCTCTCCTTATCCATAAAGTGCAGGCAGCTGTGGAATAAATGAAAGACATTGACAAAGCAATCTCACCACAAGGTTCTTTGACTGAAATCGCACGATCTTCACACACTGGCGCTTCCCTCTTGAAATTGTAGATTGTTCAAATTTAGATGTTCCAACGCTTTCTCACTTCCAATCACACCTGGATGTGCACCTGTAACCACACCCAACAGTGATGTTATGGTGTCCTTGAGTGCACTTCACGTCACTGCATTGAGTTGAAAACTGAGACTGCTGGTGGTCAGAGGAAGCTAGATTTTATTTTGAGGTTTTAAACGTCTGTCTCTCATTCATATTGGCTTAAAAATTGAGACTGATTCTCATTCTTGACCTTAGAAACAATAACTTACAAAACAATTTCAAGCATTTTCAGCATTAAAAAAAAAAAAAAAAATCCCCCAAAAGTCTTGCTCTCGTATTCGTGAAAAAAAGCACAAGCAAAATTTAATCAGGCTTTGTAAATGAGTTTCACAGAGAGCAGAGGTTGGAGGGTAAATCCTTAATTATCTGAGGTCCTCACATACTACTTGTCCCTTGCGACTCAAACTAAAGACAATGAAAGACAGAAAAACAGAGATAGTAGCCTCCTTTTTGCGCACTGATTAGCTGCACTGAGGCATTAGTAGAAGCAAAATAGCGGCATTATGGCCCTAATGATCACCAATTTGAGGACCCCTGAGGACCCCAGCTGTGTCCAGGGCCAGACGTATTGGCCCGTGATGAGCTAAACCAAGCCTATTTACCCATACTCTTTGTCCCCAGCCCTTAACAGCCAGCCACACACAAACACATATGCATAATGGAGAAATAATGGAATCTTCTAATAATTTGTTTGGGCCAGGGAGGAAAGCAGAGGGACGGAGAGTCGGAGGCTGGCTCTCTAAATGACATGCCCCTGTGGCCTAACACGATTAGAATTTAAACTATGAGACCGCCGAGCCCTTCTTCAGGGGTTGAGATGAAATATTGAGATTGCTGCCATGGCTTTTGCACTCTTCCCAGCTTCCCGCGACATTCCCTCACTCTGACACTTGTCTGCCAATCAAAGTGACGGACAGCTTACACGGGCAGAACAAAGACGAGGTCCGCTGAGCCAGTTTGTTTTAGTCAGTTTGGTGGTGAAGGAGGTTGAGTGACACCTCGACGCTCGGAGACACACTGCTCTACTGAAGTGATGTCCTGCAGTTTATTTAGTGGTAAAACCATGCGGTGGAAACATTGTCAGACTCTGAGCGTTCATGTGTAGGAGCTGCTGACAAAACACATTTACTACCAGAGAGCAGCAAAATATCTATTCTATTCTATTCTATTCTATTCTATTCTATTCTATTCTATTCTATTCTCAACAAATACATTTTTTAAATGTCTTTCTTTGTTTGTCTTCTGTTCTTTTCATTTGTATTTGTTTCAGTCTTATATGTCATAAAATCTTATCTTCTATTCTATTCTATTCTATTCTGTTCTATTCCAACAACTAAGATCTTCTCAGCATATACAATATTATGTCATATTTTATTTTATTCTTTTCAAATGAGTAACATCTTCTCAACAAATGCATTATTAAGTGTCATAAAATATCCAACACATTTACTACCAGAGAGCAGCAAATAAATCTATTCTACTCTATTCTATTCTCTATTCAAACAGCCAAAGTCCCTCAACATATGCAGACTGAAACATCAATTCAACAAAGATATATCTGTCTCTCTCTCTCTCTCTCTCTCTCTCTCTCTCTCTCTCTCTATCTCTCTCTCTCTCTCTCTCTCTCTCTCTCGCTCGTGCCATGTCTGTCTCTCATGTAGGAATATGAACCACAGAAACTGTGTTGGGCACAGAAGCAGAAGCTCATGATTATTTGAATATTTTCTCCCTCATGAATAATAAAAAGATATTGCTTGCTGGACGCCGCGCTGTGGTGTGTGTGTGTGTATGCGAGAGAGTGTGTGTGTTCACATGTGACCACACCGAGTGTTTGCGTGTTGTGTGTGCATACCTGAAACCAGGAGTGTGAGTGTTTGTACATGCATACTGATCTCGCCACCCTTTCTCACGTGTGCGTGTTTTGTGCACATGTATAACTTTTATTGTATATATATATGTGTGTGTGTGTGTGTATATGTGTGTATGTATGTGTGTGTGTGTATGTGTGTGTGTGTAGAGGTTAAAAGGTTGCCAGTCTCCATCCTCTAGGGTTTCAGGCTGCCAGTGAACATATGTTTGTCTCTGTGATCTCTTGGCCCACCAGCCATGTGGGCTCACAGTGTGTGTCCCCTCAGACTCTGCCACTGCCAGGAGAGCAAACATGTTGATGTGGAGTCTGAGTGAAGATGAAGAGCCGCATCCAAAGAGGAGCTGGAGACGCAACTTAAAGGATAGATGTTTGAGGTTTAAAGCCCCAATCCGGTGCTGCTGTATGGCACAAATGGAAGGCCGCCTTCAAATTGCGGTCCATGTAGCTGAGTGTGTATGATCCAGATTTGATTATAGATCATGCGGGGTCTAGTACATGGGAGTATAGACCGTGTGGAATCCGATGGTTAGACTGAAAAGCTGGTCTACACCATTTGTGGATCTGAAACCTGGCTGCCTGACGTCGCCTACTTACAAGTCATCTTATCCACTCAGAGTTTTTCTCATTTTGCAATGAAATGAAATGATATTTAAGAGGTAAAGCTTGTGTCTAAATACAAAACTAAGATTTATCTGATGGTTCTTGTTGCTATAGTTGCTGTAGCAGTTGGACCTAAAGATTCAGCTTCCTTATGGTACTGCATTAACATGCTGTCTTTAACTCCACTGTGACATCTGCTCATGGGCCCCAAATAGTGAAGCCATTATCACCTGCCATGTCTTTGCCACAGTTGGCTGGATTTTGGCATTTGTATATTTGACTGTAGTAAGCTGAGCTAGTGTGTTCTGTCACACATGGATCCACGGCAGTTTCACTGGAGATATCTGAATTTGACAAAGGTGAATATTCGCGTTAGGGATCAATGATGATGGTGAAGAGGAGCCACATATTATTGCCATATTAAACTTTGTCAATTAAAGCTTCTCTTATCAATATTTAAATTAATAATCTCTTGAAATGGCTGTAGGAAGTGTAACAAACTCAAAGAGAATTATCACCCATCTCTGTAGTTTACCTGAGCTCTGTGTGTGTTTCAGCCTCAGCTCATTGTTCTGGTCTCATGGCCCTCACTTCACTCCCATGGCTTTAATCAAGACACTACCTTGCCAGCGCCAAATGGTCAACGGACATAGATAGAGACCAGCAGGTGAACATAGTTTAGCAGCTAAAGAGCCAGATATCTCCCTCAGGAGTCGGTGAAGACCAAAACGGAGCTAAAAGGACAGTGAAAATGGTGTGGTCACCGTTTGCATTGTGTGGTGGCTTCTTCATTGCAAGTATTGCTTCAGGTTGGGCAGCTGAAATGAGGGATAGCTCTTTGACCGAATAGGTGGGGAGGAGGGACAGACTAAATATACACTGTCCGACGCCCAGACGTTGTATATTCTATCTTTAAGTGTCAAGATGATTGGTGATGTGTTTGAACCACTGAAAGGTCTTGAATCATTGTTAAGACACATTACACTTCCCACTGCAGCCACAAGGTGATAATCATCATAAGTATTGTGATTTTACGTGTTGGCAGATTTTCTTTGACAGACTAACTGCTGGTTTTTCTGACCATCACACTGATCTTATTTCTCTATAAAAATAACTGAGGAAGAATAACTGCTGATCAACTTTTACTGTTACACAAGACCTGGTAGTTCTGTGGTTGTAGAAATCATTACAGTTATTTTGATTTGGACAATAATAATTCAAGAGGGTTCACTGGGAAAGAAATCTCATTTTAAACTGTGTATGTTTTGCCACAAGAGGGGGCTAGGATAGATGAATTACTGTAAAACGTGGACAAAAAACCAACCCGAACCTGCTTACAAAAGAAAATATAACCCCAGAGATATCCTGAACTTTAAATCAGATGATCATTTTCTTTTCGGCATGACTCACACTAGTTTTGTGTGCAGTTTATTTTTCACTTTTCATGTGTTTAATCAGCGTAGTTATTGTGCTTGAGTTTACTGGTCTCATAGGAGCTCTGACGTGAGTCAGATAAAAGTTTTCTTCTCTCCAGAACTCCAAACTGAGGCACTTCCCACTTCAGAGAGCTGCTTTGATAGAGACATCCAGCCCGCTCTCAGTGAAAGTCATCTCACATTTGTGCTAACTTGGCCTCAGTGCGGTCGGCGAGGAACAGAGGGGGAAAATGGAGGGCTAGAGGAAGAGAGAAGAAGGGAAGAGAAGGAACGAGGAATGGCCAGAAGACAAGAAAAGGAAAGAACTGTTTCGTATTCATCTGATTCTAATTTGGATGTAAATTGCAGTCTGATGTCACGGCAGAGCGGTATGTTGCTGGGTAATCACAGAGGAATCCAGGAGAACGAAGCCAGAAAAAAATTGTGCTAGACAGGTGCACAGCAGAGCCGCTCAATAAAGCTGTCGTTTTATCTGCTCTGTCCGTCTCGCACACGACAGAACACGGACGGCGGTGCGTACGGCGGCGTTCATACACGCTGTCATAGAGCACAAGCCTCAAGTTCAATCTGAAACTCAGGCATTGAGGCCCGAGCAGCTGTTACTGCCAACAACTAACTCTTTTCTTTCTTCTTCTTGCTTCCCTTCTCTCTTGCACACACACTCCCATACAAATGCATCCCCACCCTCATTCTCATTCTACTCTTTCACTTGTTTCTGTTTCTCCCCGTTCTGTTTCTTTTTTCAGTCCCGCTGCACTGCCACCCCTCCACCCACATTGGCCCACTTCTGGGCCGCGTGCCACCGCGCCGGCCATCACATCTGCTGATGATAAGTTTAATTTCACTCAATTGCCGTTCATTAACAAATAATGATCCGCAGCCCGTTTATTTGCAGCACCAAGGCAAAAATTTGACATCTAATTGTTTACCTCTTGTAAAGCAGCGTGATGTTGTGTTCTCGCCGACACAAGCGCACGCGCACACACACACACACAGACACACACACACTCCTCCTTACACATACACATACTGTGTCCCCATCTGATGATGTCAGAGGTGGATTGTGGGTTTTTGGTTGGGGGCAGCGTATGGCTAAGTGACTGCGAGAGCCCCCAGTAATCCCTCTGTTCAGGATGGGGCCCGCTGGGGCCAAATGAAAGATGTAATGGGATCCCTCTGTCGGACTGCTTCCCCTGCAGGGTTAGAGATTAACACTAGTGTCATATTCGGCTCTGTCTGCCAGAGCTGGACCTCTCTGTCACACTCCCTAACAAGCCTGAACATTTCACAGGCTTGAGACCAAATATCTACAGAGATTACTACAGCGTTTATTCAGCATTATACTTTTCTCATGTTCAAATTTCAAGCCTTTTTTTTAAACTACAGAAGTTTCATATTTACTACTTTATGCAGTAGTTGATATGAAAGCATTGATTCTAAATATATGTTGTGAAATTCTTTAATACTGCATATTTAGATTGGCTGTAATAGGCATTAGTATAAAAGTCAGTACCCTAACAGATGTAGTGAAATATGCAGGCTTTGGGCTCTAAACTGTATTTCATGTATTGATAAAAGCAAGCAGCCAAAACGGCAGTCGTCATAACCAAAGGCTTCCCTCCTGTGTCTTACTTATTTTTCCAGGTCTGCCTTCTCTGCCAGAGCGCAAAGAGCCTACAGCATCATTTCCTTTAGGCTGATGACGTCTGTGGAAAAACAGAACAACAGGAGGAGAAAAAGGCGCTGGTTGACGGCTGCCAATGCTGTGTCAAACCCCGGAGAGAAACGGTGACTTTCCCCAACGTCACGTTACAAGGCTGAGTACTGAGGATGGATTAGTGTAACGTTCAATGTGTCAGTCTGTCAGCCCGGGTTTGTGTGAGGGCTTGGTGTTCCATATTTTAGATGCCACTTGTTTGAGTGAATAAAACACACACACACATACACACACACAGAGAGAGGCAGGCATGAAGAGAAATAAAAAATAAGGAGATACAAGGCTGCCAACACTTGCTGCCAGCAGTTCTGGAGCCACTAAAACAGCCAGCTTTGACCAGTTTCAGTGGCAGCAGTGACAGAGAGGGAGAGCTGTGGCTTCTGAGTAGAAACCCAGTCTGCTGCAGTTTGGCAAACCCCCGGACCTTTACAGTGTGTGTGTGTGTGTGTGTGTATCTGTTTTTGCTTGTGCGTGCGTGCGTGCGTGCGTGCGTGCGTGTGTGTGTGTGGAGTCTCCGATACTGGAGAGGCTTCAGAGAAAAGAAGCCTGTGTGTGTGTGTGTGTGTGTATGTGTATGTGTGTGTGTGTGTGTGTGTGTGTGTGCGTGTGTGTGCATGCGTGCATGGCCACAGTAGTCTGGCAAACCAAACTTGCATACGTGCACATACAGACTTAGTGGTGGGAAAAAGTCCTCCAACACGTGTGCATGCACACACACACACACATGCACATAGGCATGCATACCCAGTCAGGAGTCAGCTGTCTACCCCTGCTTCTCAGCTCATTAAACCAAATCCCAGGGACTGGACTGAAGAATTTAAATGAGAAGCCCCCCCCCCCCTCCTCTTTGAAGTTTTGCCCCTTTCACTTTCACCATAGCCGTAGCTGCACTTCTAGCATCTAGCAGGTACAACACACCCACTTTGTCACTGCTCCGTGCCCCTTCGTTCGCTACCGCATGTGGCCTCTGCTGCACCTTTGGGCGTCACATCGGCAGTTTCAAACCCTGAAATTGTATATGTGTAAATCCGACAAAAATCCCCCGCCCAACACTCCCGCCCAGCCCACATTTGTCTGTGCCTTGTAGCTCCAGGTCCCCACGGAAACTGGATAACAGCAGTGTTTAGAGGAGCTAGGGATTCATTTGGGATAACAGGGCTCGCCTGATGGGCCGAGGGACCGTCCAGCAACAGTAACCAGAGAGAGAGAGAGGGGGGAAAGAAAGAGCAGATTAGAGACTTTCAATGGAAGTGCTTGAGGTAACTGTTTTGCAAAAGAGGCTGATCCTCTTATTTACCTCACTGCCACTCTTAAGTAAAAACACACAGCTGCATTGCTTGACTTTGTGTGTTGAGTGAATTTCATGTTCCTCTAGTACACAAAACCTGTTCAGTCAACAGAAAATTCTGTGTGCTAAACTTTATTCTGGGACACAATTAGCTTTTGGGTTGTTTCACTTCAGCTATAGTTCTGCTTCAGCTTATGTTAAAGAGAATATGAGGAAATAGGTCAGAAGTGTTTATATGTGGGTTTTTCGACTTCCTTGAAGTTTTAATGTGCTTACTGATAGTTTTGACAGCTGTAAAAGTCATTGAAGAAGACACGAGTGCGGAGTTGTCTACTGCAGAAATGTAGAAATCTTCTCTGCAATGTGATTTTTGGATTTGGGCGTTGTAGCTCGACGTCTGTCGTGATGGCCTTTTCCTTCAGTTTGCTCAGAATTCTTCTCATTGTTTCTTGATTTACAGAAAACTACTGTAAAACCTCTCTGGATAAAGTTTGAGAGCAGTCTCACAAAAACCCATAGAAGCAGCTGTCTATGTCAGGAAGTAAAAAATGTGCATCTCTATTTCATTTTTTTTTTTTTTTGTCTCTCTCTCTCTCTCTCTCATCTTCCTTTGCCGTGAACTTCATAAGACATCCCTTCCCCCTCCCTCACACGTGACCTCCGACACAACCTTGATTCTTTTTTCACCGTTTGCCAAAAAATTTTTGGAAGAGACCATCCCTGGCTGAGTCTCTATGGAACTATGCTGCTACCCCCCCCCCCCCCCCCCCCACCTCAGCCAGGCATCATCCAGCGGCCTTCGCTCTCTGTATCAGCTTTTTGTCAGGGATTTGCTTCCTCAATCCCACAAATCAACAGAGGATAGATGCCTATTGTGCCTAATCAAAGCACTTCCTCCTGGGGTAATCCCTCAATTTGAACAGGAAGAAAAGCCCAGTGAAGGGGGGAATGTTCTGGATCAATCCTATGAAGGGCCCATATTATACACTCTCATTTAGATTTCACCAAAGAGACACAGCCAGCCAGCGTTCTTAACCCCCACTACCCTCCCCTCCAACCACCTCCGACTGCTCTCCTTTCTGTTTGTGTTTATCTTTATTTTACTCCCCTTTCTCTCTTTATTAATCTGTTTTTCCCTTCGCTGTTATTGTCAGCAAGTGTCCTCGTGCGCCGGCTGGTTCGCACGTGGCGGCTCTTTCAGCGCTGCTTGTTTACCACGGGAAGGTTGAGGATGATTGACTTGTCGCTGGCGAAAGCTTGTGCGTACAGTGGAATGTAGGATGACAGGAGCATCAACCTAGATGTTTCAGTCAGCCTGTACACAAAGGCCAAAGCTTTCGTCGAGGAGGTGGAGATGTAAATACATTTGTCAGGTTAGCTTCAGTGGGAACTCGGCGTGTGTCATTCTGGTCATTCATGCTCAGATAAGTAGGAGATCTTCCTGGATCGCTTCCATTTTTGGTGCATGTTTACTGTATTTCTCAACCTGTGAAAGATTGGAGATCATATGAAGGATTTGTTCTATTTATTATAAACCCTAATATAAGGAAAATATTGTGACCTGAAAATCCTTCAATCAATAATTTAAAACCTTTAGATGATTCTTTTCTCAGTAGCGCAGTATTTTCTAAGCAGCAATCTCAAGATGACTCAAATGTTGATAGAGGATTTGCAGTTAACCAGATCTGTCAGTCAGCTGTGGTGCCAGAGTAGAGAGCTTGCTGTAATAACTGCTACATACACAAGAGTAGAAAATGAGGACATATCTGGATTTAGAGAGAAATTTGTACGTAACAGTTAACTGTTTTTAAAGGTCGAGTTATGTCTCAGACAAATTCATTCGTATGGCGTATCGTCTGATTATGTCTGAAGGCAGAAGTGGGTATAACTGTGCCCATGGCCACACTGGAAGGCAGCGTGAAAAGCCTGTGATTATAGGGAGGGGCTGGACGTGATAATGGTAGAAATGGGGATAACTGCACATACTTTCAGACAGTTAGAAGTCATGGTGTACTCACTACAAGTTACAAAAAGTCTGGCTAGTTGCTATGTGAAATGGCTGGAAATGTTAGATTGTCAGTTTTGGAGGCTTAAACATTGCTTGACATAGCTTCAGTTTCAGATGCTGTTCGACCATTAGACGAGCACTTTGTGTCAACCATACTGAAAACTGAAGTAGGAACTCAGACTGAAAACAACCCTGTGATAAAACAACGCAGGGGGCTGCGTTCATGGGGGCGTTTTGTCAAAGTTACTGGTAAGACAATGAAATACAATCCAGGAAGTCTAGTCGGAATAATAGCATAATGCGTTTAAAGGCTTCTGCACGACAGTTTATAATACTCACAGACAGAGGGAATGTGTGCTCGCATGTATGTGATTAGCCAACGCAGAGCCCTGCTGGATGATATTGCCCCCCCCCCCCACACACACACACACACACACACACACACACACACACACACACTGACAGACCGTCTCCATTCAAATGAATAAGTGGACTGTGTTTTTTTATGCTGAAGTCTGAGTGCAGCTTCAGTCATTAGCCCTAATTTCTGTCCCTGAAAAGTCTTTCAGCTTCACTTTAGCTCGACGTGAAGGAGACTTTTAGCTTGAAGAGTCGGCAAAACGAACCTTTACTTAACTGGTGTTGAACTAACAAGCAGACAGTTTTGGCAATAAACAACAAACAGCAGTGTTGATGAGAGTTAGTGTCATGTTTCTGAATTTGTCATTTTGGAATAACCTGGTAAAAAGAGGCAGAAGAGTCTCTGGAGTGGGAAATGTATTCACAAATCTGACCTCTTTTTAAGCCTTTCATACTGCACCAGGTCACTCTATAATAAAGCACATAGAAATGTAGTTATTTTCGTTCTCAGAGCAGGCGCTGTGACCTTGTCCTGCTCTCAGGCTTTCTTAATAAGCTGCCGTGGCTAGACACCAGCAGATGTTTCTGTTGTGTCTGTTAGATCTTTAAGTAGTTGTTGTGCTTAGTCTCAAAGACAGCTGCCGTTGGTTTCTGTTGACCGCGTTTCTCTTGAGACAAGATCCCCGCTCTCAGTCGGACCAACAAGAATCAATAAAGACACAAAAAGGTTAAAAAATATAATTCCAACAATCCACTTTTCCCTCTACTCCTTGGCTTATTACCTCCTCTAATGCTTGTGTAATGAGAAACTTTTTTCTCCTTTGAGGCCTTTGATGTTGAAGTCTTATTACCTTAGAATATCTCTTTTCTCTACGGATTCACTGATGCCATGTAACCCAAACTCGGGGTTTTTTATACTTGGGAGTTGCATCAGTAGATGTCACTGAACAAAGCTGACAGAACATGACCTTTACCGGAGTTCTGAGGTTACTGTTCTCAAGCGGAGGAAGTCAAAATAGACGAGTGGATTAAGTGAGAGCCGGCATCCCCGGAGACTCATTAGAATAGGAGAGGAATAAGGAGAGAGAGAGAGAGAGAAAAGGACCGATCCCAGCTGGACCGACTTCCCTTCACATCTGACCTCATCACGGGGGAAAGGCTTCACGGACGTCCATCTGGTCAGGTACTCAAACCAGACCGCAGAAGAAGCTGGAAGTCACAAGTGTTAATCTGAATGTGAAGGCATCACTGTGGCAGGTGTATACAAGTTTGCAGAGGAGTTGATTTAACACTTGATCTAGTTTAGTTTAGCGCAGTCATCGAGTGGGTAAACAATTCTTCAATCAACACATTAAGAGTGACAGTACTGGCAAATTTAGGTGCAACTAACAATAATTTTAATTTTAATTGTCGCAACATACAACATTAACAACTTCAACTTTAAATAGTTTGTTTTGTCAGACCAATAATCCCTACATGTAAAAATATTTCATTTACACTGATACAACACAAAGCAAAGCCACTAACCTTCATGTGAACCAGCTACTTTTGCTTTGTAAACACCTTAAACAATTAATTGCTTATAAAGATTTTCTGTTGATTAATTTTTAATCCTTTTAGCTTGCAAACTTGGACCCAGTCTAATCTTGGATAATGAGTCATGTTGCCAAGTTGTGGCTGCTTTAGTAAATTCTGGCTCTGAGGCAGCTTCTTAAAATTTTAGATCAACAAATTTAATTTCAATCTGTATTGATCCTGAACATGATCAATCTTCACACATTCACATGAAAGCTACACTGTGCGGCTGCAGTCATTTACTATTATCCACTGAGCAGCTCTACGTTTGGGGCTTTGCTGAAGGGCATCTCTGCAGTTACTGTACCTCCCGTCGTTATTGCACATTTATCGTGACTCAAACTACACATCTTTCTCTAGAAACACCATTTTCCAACCATTTTTCTACCTTTGTTTGATATAATATATAATAATATCATATAATTACATAATAACATTACATACTAAACTAAACAGAATGCACAAACAGCATTATCGGGCATGTTGTATCTTTAATGTGCTTTATTATAGAATTTAGTTTGATATTCTATAGTATAATAAAGTTGTTAAAGGTGATATTTTCTTGTCGGTATTTTAAAGCAAACTGTTTTAGTTCTGTCTTGCTGTATATTCCTAGTTTTCTTTCATGGCGTTTCCAGTTCGTTTTTTTCACATGTTCCCAGTATGAAGACGAGACTTCCCACAGACTCAGAGTACATGCATGTAGCTGAAGCAGTGGTCCAGTGTGAGATGGCAGCCATGTGTGGCCCAGCTTGTGATGATGCGATGGATGATGTGAGTAATTCTCATTAAGTGGGAAATGCCACATTAACATTTATTACTTTTGAAAGAGGTATGATTACCTGCATTTGCATTGGTTGAACACAGCCCTGTGTGCAAGCAGTTTAATTCCCAGATTACGCTATCCTCATATATATATATATATATATATATATATATATGGCTTGTGAAAGAGAACACATGGCTGCTTTATTTTCCCGCTTGCTGGCACTTCCAGTAAATGCTGTAAATTTTTAGTCCAACTCCTCTTCTCGCTGCAACTTCCTCCATTTCGAGGTGTTTTTGTAGCGGCAACAGGACAAGACTTAGACCGCGTCTGCTTTCCCTCTGTCTGCTTCTAAACATGGTCCTCTCCTCTAGGGAGTGTGGCTGTCTCTGCTCTCTGGGGCCCACAAGTGTCCCAATCCCTTCCTCTGGCCTCGGTTTCTAGATCAAATGTTAGGCTTTAAAAAGCTAAAGTTTGATGTGGATGAGCAACTGCCTATGAAACACTTTAATCCGCAATGCTGTAATGTATTTAATTTCACACCCTCTGATGATGTTGCCCCTTTTTAGGATTACCCAAGGGAAGAAGGGGGTGGGTGGTGGGGGCACAAGGGCAAGGAGAGTGGCGGGGCAGTCGCTGAATCCGTTCGTAGGAGAGAACAAGACTTAAGAAAGACAGAGGGAGGGAGAGGCAATCAAGAACTGTGCAAGGAACGGAGGGAAATGAGAGTAAAGAACAGAAAAAAAGATGCAAGAAAAAATTTACAGAGACAAAACAGCGTTATGTCAGCAGAGAAAGGAGCGAGAGTCGGGAAGAAAAGAGTGGAAAAAAGCATTTCTAATACCGGGGAGAAATCTCGCCACGGAGCTGGCTTCACGGAGAAAAAGAAGAATGCCACTTTACAATTTGGAATGCTTGTATTCAAATAGGAGGTCGGAGCTTTGGAGCCAGAAAGATGCAGCTATATCTGCATTGTCACATCCCCCCCTGCTTGGATAAGGGGAAAAGACACCCTGGCAAATCCCATTGTAGAGCTTGGGAGCTTCATAAAAGTTAAGGAGCGATGGATATAGTCTTGGCCCCCTTATGAGATGAGGATCTATCTGGCCTGGCTTCGGAAGCCCTAGACGCATACGCAGGGATATTGGAGGCAATAATTCCCCGGGACGGGAGCACACACAGGCTCCTTTATATCGCCCCCTAATATCCAATTTACGGGCTCAGGCCCTCCGCCAGAGCAGCCCCCGAGAACTTAGAATGCACAAACGCCAGCGTGAGATGGAATTAGGGCCAAGTTCTCTTTTCTTCTGTTTGCCAAAAGTTTGAGGCTTACAGAAATATGAAACTGTTTTTCTCTCTCCCCCCTCCTCCTTCTCTTCCTCCTTTCCCTCCCTTCTCCTCTCCTCCTCCTCCTCCTCTTCTGTCCGTTAACCCAATTCATCCATTAAATAGACAAGGAACTGAAAGCAATAAATAATTTGGCCCTGGGATGGAAAATGACTTGATGTTGTGTGGTTTTGGTTAGTATATGGCGGGCTTTTCCAGCACAGTGAGTAGGAAATGTTGTAAACAAGCATCGCTGATTGGGAATAATACGCAGTTGTTAAATATATTTGGTTTTCTTTGAAATTTGTCGGGCTGAGGGCGTTGTGGCCGTGCCAAAGTCTGTAAATAAGAGGTTTGATTATTTAGAGGAAAAATGCAGAGGGGTGAGGGGAGTCTATCATGCTTAGATGAGTGGGGATTTATTTAGGTTTTGGGTGAAAAAGTAAAAGTTAGAAAGTGTATACATGCTTAAGAGGCGTGATATTCCCCCTCTGCTGATCTCCTTATCCTCTCCTTAGCCTCCCTAAGCGGTATGTGGTACACACACACACACACACACACTCACACGTGCACACACACTCACACGTACACAGAGCAGACTTTCCCTCCGCTATTGCTGGATGAATCTCCCGTGAACCTTGCCAGCCTCCCTTGCCTGTGGATGTATTTACTCATAACAAGGGCTTAGGCCAATAAGAATATATGGTGATTTATACTGTGACCAGCAGGGGATTGTGTTGCCCTGATGCTTTAAGTATTTTACACTTTGCTAAACTCTGACACCTCCATGGATAAAATCCCCCATTTGTACCAGCCTCCTCCTCCTCCTCCTCCTCCTCCTCCTCCTCTTCCTCACATCACAAAGCAACAACAAAACAAAGTGTGATGGAACCTCGACGCAACAGGGAAACGAGGGACTGGTCACAAAGTGCTTACGCCGCTTTTGAGTCAGATATACGGGAAATAATGATGAATGAAACTACTGTGTGACAGAAAAGTGGAATGAAATAAAATAAAAAAAACAAGTGCATCATTCATTTCAGTAAGTTCCCCAAAACAATAATATGTTTACGTGCAAGTGACAAAGCCAGAGACAGAGTCAGCATGGAGAGAGGGTCGGAGTGGATGGGTGAGAATAAAAACATCAGACTTTAAACCGCTGTTTGTTTCCCACTTCAAACAGACCGGCAATGTCGGTTTGTTTCTACCATGATGACGGTTCCTGAACCGAAATCAAGTGGTTTTAATTGTAGTATGATGATGAAGATCGTCTGATCTTTACACATCTTACAGCCATTTCAACTCAAACCACGATGTTTCCCTAAAACTTACCAAACCTTAATCGTAAAACTGTGAGACCAATGTGGGCGTCAGAAAAAGCTTCTATGCGTCATTGCTTTGAAGTTGTTACCTGAACTTCGATGCGGTGAAAAAACATTATTTGATTAATTGCGTATTCAATAAAATGTTGCTAGTCCTTGAATCATTGGAGTAATTTATGAAGCAGAAATTGCCAAATATTTCCAGGTTCCAGCTTCTCGAATGTGAGCAGTCACTGCCTCTCTCTGTTTTACATGGTGTAAACTGAATGTCGGTACTGTTTGCCTCATAAAACAAGCAGCTTGAAAACGTCATTTGGACTCTGCAAAACTGTGATGAGTCATTATTTAATGGTATTTTATTGACCAAACAAATCAAAAGAATAAGCAACAGATTTGCCGATGATGAAAATAAGCATCAGTTGCCACCATATAGGAATGTATGGCCACTACATCTTTGCTACCATAAGCTACTTTATAGGTTTCGTTTCTGTCAAATACAACAATAATTTAACTGAGCGGAACATCACCTGAAATTCATGATCTAATACATTTTATATGGTTATAAAGTAAATTTGTTTTAATTGTTTGAAGTCGAGTTGTAACCTCAGACAACCTCTCACGCTGGCAATCCATCTCCATCGAAATCTGTCTCCGTCTTAATCTACCAGGTCATTCTGGCCAAACTCTCCAAATGGCATCGCATTTGAGAACCCGATGCTGATATTATCCATCTACCTTCCCCGAAAGGTCAAGCAGAGTGTGCCCAAGTCATAAAAATCCCCCATCTCATTATTTGAGCATTTCTCCGGCCGGTGGCAGGGGTGCAGTGCAGTGGAAATGGAATGATATATCGGAGCTGGTCAATAGTCGATCTATAATGACTGTGTTGTTGAGCTTTCACTTTAGAATAATTTATATCCTTGCTGATCAATAACTAATCTTGGGCATAGTCAGCACTGAAATAAAGAGGAGAATGATGATGGCAAGGGGGAGAGGCTCTGCTGGAATGTGTGGGAAACTGATGCGCCCCACCTCCCGTCTCTCTCACTCACACACACACACACACACACACACACACACACACACACACACACACAAAGCAGACTCTGCTCCACCCAGGCATAAAGTAGATCATCACAAAACTAAAAAGTTTGGGCTGGAATTGGACTTTTTGAAGTGAAATGATTGATTTTTGAAATACTATAATAGTTCAGATTTAATTAGTTTAATAAAAATGGGCACCCTCATTATTTTTGACCGTGTTTTTCTGCGTGTGTGTGTGTGTACGTGTGTGCGCATGTTTAAACATCTGTACATTTCTTTGTGTGCATACGTGCAAGTTGTGAGTTTGTAAATCTCACAGCGTTTATGTGTGTTACTGTGTCTTTAGTGTTTATGTGTGTACCTGTGTGTGTGTGTGTGTGTGGGTGTGTGTGTGTGTGTTGGCCTGTGGAGCTGAGGGGGCTGAACCCTCTGCCCTCAGATTAGCCCCTGGTTGATAGGATTAGGCTCTAATGACTGGGACTTGGAAGACAAAGGGAGTTTCTGCAAAGAGGCTTAGATATGGAAGAATTAGCAGCAACCTTCCATTGCTCTTTCTTTCTCTCTTTCTTGCCTTTCTCCTGCCTTGTTCACTCCCTCTTTCCTCTTCTTTCTGTCTTTATGACCTTTCCTCTCATTGTCTCTTGCATACACATTGTCGCTGGTTCTCTTGTAACTCTCTAATGCTTTCTTCCATCCGTCTCCCTTTCGTCATCTGACAAGTTTGAGCACCTGTCGTAGTTTTACAAATACAGAGACCAAAATTCATTTTTCTCCTTATAAATTTTAGATAAATGTCCAAGTTTGACAATGGAGGCTGTGTCCTTATGTAACATTTATTTCTACAGCTGCTTCTACACCTGGCTTTTCTAAAAAGCCCTCTGTATCCAACAAAGAGCGAATAGGTTCTGCTTTTTTTTAATATATTAAAGAAGAAAAAAAATAACAGGAGCAGATGACAGTGTTGTAAATTCTTTAGAAGTCAGAATTCTTCGCATTGGCTCCAGAAAAACTGTCGAAATTTGAGCACTCGCCGGCAGAATCAAACATCTTGAAGCTCTTTGATACGATTCAGTGCCGTCAAATCACCGTCAATACCGAGCAGCGCTGCAGTGCCAGTGGGTCTGCGTTTTTCGATAGCCTGCCTTATTAGCCTCTATGCTAAATGGTCTGATGCGCCAAGGCCCTGCTCACGTTCTAATTGCCCCGGTCTCAGATGCTCTTCGAGAGGGGCGCGCCAGCCGAGACGCAACACAACAACAGCAAAAGAGAGGGATTTAGGAGATTTTCTGCCAGCTTACGTAAGAAGAGAGGAGAGCAGCTCCTTTTGGTTGGAGATGAGAGGCTGCGTGTGTTTATGTGTGCAAAGATAAAAACCATTGGTGGATGAAACCATTAGAGGAGTATTGCTCAATAAGCCTTCATATTTTAATTTGGAGCAGAGTGTGTATCGTGTTGTGTTTGGAGAGTCTTGTGTGGGTTGCTGGGTACGGCCGTGTTAGCGATGCCTGCGAAGAGGAAAAACAGCCGGGGGAGAACGGTGAAGGAGCCCGAAAATAAAGGAGGGCGGGGTGGACGTCGAGATTTGTTTGGGAAGTCATGTATGGTGGTGTGAGTCTGAGGGCCGAGTGTTGGTTTACTGAGCCCCAGCTGGGCTCTAATCCGGCTGACTTTCATAAACCTGACTGGGCAGAGCAGGCAAAAGCACTGGCATTAGCACGAAGAAAGCACTGTGAGGTTGTCCACAAGCCAATCTCCTGTCAGTCTTAATCCAGTTATTGAACTGTTTATTTAGTTTATTTAGTTTCTTGCCAAAGTCATCACCTTAAGGTCATAATTTAGAAAAATAGAGGCCCCAATCTGTACAAGTGTTACAGTTGTATCAGCCAAGGAAGGAAGTGACCTACTATCCTTTAAAAACAACTGGCAGGATGTTTAATTTTGCACTTTTAATTACTTTCTAGTAGCCTTTTTCTTATCTCATTTTACAGTAAAACTGCCCCAAATATTCCTGGAAAAGTAATAAAACACCCTCAATAAGTGACTAATTAGCAGACTAATTTGGCTTGATGTGTTAATACTTCACTTTGATTCGCAGTGAACAGTTCAAAGCCTGGATGTGGAGGTGGGATCTGTGAACCAGCCTCGGCGCACATGTCAGAGGCCGCCGCGTGCAGAAATCCTCAAAGCCAAATCAACTGCTTTTACAGTGTAATAACGGTGACATCATGCAGTTTTCCTAACTATCCCCTGAATTATGTTGAGTCCAATTTGCCCTAAAATGCTTACATACATACGCACAAGCACACACACACACACACACACACACACACACAAGTCACTTATACGAACATACGTGCACACACTCACTGCTCCCCTGTGTTGTACACTCGCAGCCTGTTGGCTTTTATCTTGCGCTGGGCAGTAGATGAGGACCATATGCAGCCTCGCTGCAATTATAGTGTGGTGAATTGGTAGAACAACAAGAGGGCGTTTTAACGGAGCAGTAAATGCAGGTAAGGGCCTTTATTAAGGCAGATCAGGTTGCACTGATGTTGTCAGCCGGAGACTGGCTCTCAGACAGGCTGTGTGTGTGTGTGTGTGTGTGTGTGTGTGTGTGTGTGTGTGTTTGCATGTGGCCATATTTGGAATGCATTTCATGATAGATAATGTAGTCGTCAGAGTATCAGAGGAGACATTTACCTATGTTTCTGTGAGGAGTGTTTTGTTTTGGGGGCCGACAAAGCGACTGTCTGTGAGAGCATGTGTCACGCATGCACACAATTTACCTGTCTGAATATCAGAGGGGAATTAGCTTGTGATCTATAATGGTTTTGGACATGTGACCCCCCACCAGACTCTTTTCTAGTGCCCGATAGGTGAAAGGTCAATCTCTAAAATGTTTATGTGCCGCCCTGTGATGTTGACTCCCTCGGGAGACTCAAGATTAACCCATGCTGCTCCTAAATCACCGGTAGATTTATATTTCCACAGGTAGGAACAATATGCTTTTACAGACACAGGTCAAAAAACACTCACTAATAATTCTAGCACTTAATCCAACTAGATTTGTGTCACAGATATACATTGGCAGAGAAGTACTCGGATCCTAACCAGAAGTAAAAGTACTCATTATGCAGAATGGAGCCTCTCAGAGTGCTTTATTCTTATATATATTACACTGTTGGATTGTTAATCTTGATGCATTAATGTGAAAGCACCATTTTAATGTTGTAGCTGGTCGAGGAGGAGCTAATTTTGAACTCCCTCATATGCTGTCAGGTAATTTAATCTATGATAATGCATCATATTCATCAATAAAATATTTCCTTCTGGAGTAGAAGTATTAAGTACCATAAAATGGAAGTACTTAAGTGCAGTTCTTGAGTAATAAGCTAAGTAATTTCCCCTCACTGCACATAGTTAGAGTTAACTGTGTTCTATGCTGTGAAATTGTGACACTCCAGATGTGGAGGATGTTTGATTTTAGGTTGTAGTCCAGAGTTTGGTGGAAATAACGGGAACTAGGAACATAAACCGCTGCTGCAATGGAAGCTCTGGTGGTTTGGTGGTGAGGAGCAAATCCAGGCACAATGTAATTACTGCGAACATGTCGATTCACTCTGATTAACTCTGTCACTGTTTCTGGATGGAAATGGTGTTGTTTATTTTTTTATTTCTTTTTGTTTTTTCCTCCCCCTCTGTGGAAGCGCGAGCGGTCAGCCGCAGCTGCAGCGTTTCTCTCTTTGTTGAATCACAGAAATATTTAGTCTGTTTTCCAGTTCAGTTATGTTTATTCAAAAGCAGCTAATCTAAACTGAATTAATGTTATATAACTTGTGGAGAGTGAAAACCTCACATCGCCGTAACATTTTCAACGGCAGAGAAAAAAAAAAAAAAACTGTTTTATTTATGTTTTTATTTATTTGATGAGACAGTATTTATATATTTTCAGAATTTTTCTCACCTTGAAGTCAAATCAGTAAAAGTGGAGAAGATTGTTAAAGAATTACACTTTGTTGTGTAAAAGCATTTTTTATGTATGAATTTGTTTTATAGGACTTTAAACCAGGTTGTTTCTACTTATAGAAATAATAAATACAAATCACTCTACACTGACAAAAGGGAAGAGAGTTTTTCGGTAAACTTTAACCTCCATAAATGATCCTTTTGAAAACATAAAATATGTGCTCTGACTGTCTCAAATGAGAAGTTTAATTCAAATAAGCAACATGTAAATTAAAGTACACCAATGTTCACACAGATTTCCAGAAAACAAAACAATTTCAAAGATTGCACGAACAGCGCCGCTTTAATTCAGGGAATCTTAATGACAATGTAATGACTTTTCTTTACCTCCAGAGTTGACTGTGGAATAGAAATCTTCAAATTTACAGTTTCTGTCTGCATTTAGAAATTCAAGGACGAAGTAAAAAAAAAAAAAAAAAAAGTGGGAGGGAGGAATAATTATCTGAGGCAGGTGTGGTATAATGTGTGATAAACAAAGGAGGAAAGAAAGAGCGACAGAACAAAGAGTATAAAGATAGAAGTGTCAAACATTAGCGAGTGCCAAGTCGTCTGTTGTTGTCTTTTGATGGTTATGACACTTGTGATAATTAACAAAAGCTAAGTGGAATAAATTTACAACAAATCACGCTACCTTGATTCTTTGACAGTTTGTATGTGGGTTTAGAAGAACTTTTCACAGAAAACAAGTTTGCGTCTCATTGTTTGAAAAGCCTTAGTGGATTTTTTTAATTTCTTAATTATTTTTTATTACACATGAGCAGAACAATTGCTTCCATTTATTGCAGCAAAGCAACAGTTAGTGCGCAGCAGAAGCAGTCGTTTGTACTTCACCGTGTCTCTGACATTTGTTGTTATGACAAGAATTTATGCTTTGAAAGCTTCTTTATTAGGACCCCGCAGAGTCGTACAGTATACGAGGGATCTTAGATGAGATGATGTGACCGCTGACCTCCTCATGAACTTCAGTAGAGACTTTGTTTAGGAGAGATGGCTGTAGGTTCACTAGCAACCGCTGCAGTCAATCAGTGTGTTTGGTAATCTGATTCACTGCTGCCAGGATGGACGAGTGCCCCGCTGCTGAACTGGAGTATCTGAAGTATCTGAGCTGATATGCCAAATATTTGCTCTCAATTTCTTCTCAGCGTTTTTTACCGACTGATTAAAATGTATTCTGAAGTCTGCTTCACAACCATCACCGAACCTACTCTTTATCTGAAGCATATTGTGAAGTTGTCTCACGCTGACAGACAAATCTTAACCTAAGCCATGTTTTAGATGAACTGCAGATCTTTCAAACTGCTGATCAACATGCGAAGAACCGCACACATCTCGAATCCTTTCATTGGTTGTCCGCTTGTTTTAGAAACATTTTTGGGGAATCTGTTATTGGTTTTAAAATCAGTAGCAGCCTCGTGCCTGAATACATGTCAGACATGATATCTCCTGACTTTTGGCACCCCCCAGGTCAAGATTAAGACCAGTGAGGAGCAGCTTTTAGTCTGCAGCAGTCCACCAGCCGACCTGCAGGCACCACAATCTGATCATATTTTCAAATTAAACTTTTTTTTTTTTCAGTTTCATACATAGATTACAGATCTTTTTCTACATTGATCTTTTAGCTAGTTCATATCTGTTCTCTCCCAGTGCTCCGTCTCTTTTGTTTAGTCTATTTGACATTACAAGGAAGAGAAAATCAAATCACTCACGGCTGCAAAAATGTAAAGGATGAAACAATTACGTCCAAAACTTAAGTCCATTGTAGACCTTAATCTTGCACTGCCTTTTATTACCTGTTACCAAACGTATTTTACATGATTTTTTTCACTATTATTTGGGGTAATGTTACTGTCTACATCATTCCTGTTTCTATATTTGAGTTGTATATACTGTATTTATTTTATATTTTTGACGTTTATACATGAAAACCTTTACAACTACAATTTCACAGAAAGTGATAACTGGAATTGAAGAGGCCTGTCAGAGTAAAACCTGAAACACTGTACACTGCACATGTATTGGCAAATAATTAATTCTATTAGCTATTCATTTTTCATGAAGCCAATCAAAGAGGCAGCTGAAAAGCTCGAGCGTTTATCGCCTTCATTCTACTATACTGCACAGTGGTTTTGTGGTGTGTGTGTGTGTGTGCATGTATGTGTGTGCGTGCACGCGCCTGCCTTACGACTGAACTTTCATGGTGACCATGTGTTTACTGCAGGCTGGGAGATACAGATCAGCCACAAGCCAAACGCTGCTCGTGGTAAAGGTTTTTATATTCTACCAGTCACTCGGGCAAGAAACCGCCCATCATGTGGAGGAATGGTTTTACTCTGAAAGTGAAAAAAAGAGGTCATGTGGCACAGTTGAGCTGTAAAAGCTGGAGAAAACAGTGTGTTTGCTTTTTATTGTACTTTTCTCCTGAACTGAATATCTATCCTTTAAAGAAACATCCACAAAATAACACAAAAACAACCAGGAGCAGGTTCTGTGAAGCTTTGCTTGTCAAAATAAAAGTCCCTTTACTTACCAAAAATACAGATCCTCTACATTATATTGTACAGCCAAACTTTAGGTAACAGTGTATATTCATATTGTGGACACGATGTTTAAAACCAACATGACAGTTGAATTTAGCAAAAACGTTCACTTGTTACATCCAGACATGAATCATTTTGAATGGCCTTCATTGCTCTTTTACAGATTCAGGGATATATTATATTATATTATATAATTCAGAGAATTTAGCATGTTTCATTTAAAGTTGGATATCTGTTATTTGAAATATGTTGTGGCACAGTCACCAAAGTAAAGCTCTGTCGGCTCTGATCGTCAACACAGTAACATGCTGCATGTGAAGTTGTATAATTGTGTAACATTTCCAACACGGACTGAGTATTACATCTTGAATCAAAGCCCTTCATATGGCTTCCTTATAGCTGATGTTGGCTGTTTCTCTACTGGGGTTTGCTGGTTTATTACCACTAGGCTATGCTGTGCTCCCAGGCCACTCTGCGCTCCAGCCTAAACTCACACCCATCCAGGAAAAGATGAGTCTTCACACCTCTTCTGCAGCCTCCCCTCACTCCTCCCTTCCTATCGCTCTGTGTTTTTTTTCCCCCTCCTGGTTTTATAGCCCCGGCTCCAACACCCAGCTTTTTCCACTCCTCATCGTCATCCTTCATCTCCTTGCTTTGCCGCTTTCCTTTTTTCTCACTTTCCCTTCCTCACCCCCTCCCTCCCTTTCTCTCTCTCTCTAAGGTGCTGATCAATTCACAGTATCTGTGGGAAGTGTGACAACCCCCCATCCTCACCCATTCACCCACTGCCACCCTTACCCCTCCACCCTGAATGGTGTGACTGCCCGACACGTGACACCCCCTTACCCTTACCTCGCCCAAACCCTTCAACCCTGGATTTTTGATTCATGTGATGATGATGATGATGATGATGATGCTGATACTCCTTTCCTCCTGCTCTCCCTTCTTTCCTTCTGCCCTCCTCTTTTCATACCGTCCTGTCTCTTCCTCCCTCTCTCTCACTCTCTCTCTCAGCAGAAGTGTCTGCGACACCATTAGCACACCTGAAATAATAGCGGTGGTGACAAATGCTGCTGGAAGGGGAGGGCGAGAGACATTGTGAGAGAGAGCGGGAGGAGGAGACGGAGAGAGGGAGGTAAGGAGGTGTGTGTGACAGAGTGATGAGCTCTCTTGTCTATCTGTGGGGTTAATTCAGACTCGGCAGCCTTTCAGAGTAAAAGTGGAGCTGCTGACCTGGTGGCCAGTGGCACAATGTGAAAATTGACTGGCAGCATTTAGTACAGCTACTGGTGCAGGCCTCTGCTGTGTGTGTGTGTGTGTGTGTGTGTGTGTGTGTGTGTGTGTGTGTGTGTGTGTGTGTGTGCGTGTGTACGTGTGTACGTGTGTGTACGTGTGTACGTGTGTGTGTACGTGTGTGTGTGTACGTGTGTGTGTGTGTACGTGTTCATGTACTTGCTTCAATGTGTATGTTTATATGTCTGTCTCTCTCTCTCTCTCTCTGTCTCTCTCTCTCTCTCTCTATATATATATATGTGTGTGCGTATGTATGCATCTAATTTGACACAGTTCTCACATAGGAAAGCAGCGGTTCATCACATATGTATCTATAGGTGTGATGCAGTGGTGTCAGTGTGGCTGTCACATCCAAGCAGCTTTTGTGTCTGTTCAGTAGTTTGCGGTTCTTTTTCATGAATCCACATGTTCACATTAACGCAACACCTACATATCAGCTGTTCAGAGAGAAAGCAGCAGCAGCAGCAGTTTTCATACTTTAAGGGCTTTGACTAAATGAAGCTTTAAGTGGCTATTTTTAGATTCAAAAACGCATTATAGTTTTACACAAAACATCTGGAAAGGAGACGACTTTAGTTTGATTTGTGCACCAAATTGAATCCATTCTTCCGTCTCGAGTCTTGCCTCAGTTTGGAAGTTGTTTATGTTTGCAGATGTGTTTGACCGTCACTTGGAGCTCCAGAAAAGCCCAAAGATTATTTCTACAGAAAATGTTTCTCATGTCACATTCACAGTAAATGCAGCAATGGAAATGAGCAGATCCCCTTTTTGCGATTAGTAGCCTATCATTCTATCTTTAAATGAAACAAACACATGAACACTACACCCACTGAATATTTGCAATAAAAGGCGACACACCAAAAGATGACAGGCGCAGTTGTGTATTTTATTAGCATGTTTAATTATTTACATAAACAGAGATCATGAGAAATATCACAAGTCATTTCTTCATAGATTCAGTATATTGTATACTGCATATACATACAGTGTATTCTGCATTTAGTGCAGCATGCAGAGGAAGATGAGAAATAAAGAAGTGGGCACACGGTAGATTTCTCTTGCAGGGGTCTTACTTTTTGCTATTGATCTCAATTATCAGAGCAGGACTCTTCGTCTGCATTTCTGCATTACGTGTAATTTCCTGCAGCTCCGGTAGAAGGCGCAAATGATTAAGCATTAATGTGTGTGAGAGACGAGAGCAGCTCAGAGGAACATTTGAGCCAAACTGCAGGATCCAGCAGAAGTGAATACTCTGAGGGAAAGGAGTTACACTTGATTTAAAAAATAATGTAGCTGGTTTCATGGTTTAAAATTAATGTTGCACATAGATGCTATTATTTCCACTATACCACAGCTGTAATTTTACACCATTAACCACAAGCCAATGTATTTACCATGATGTTTTTCGGTGCCATGTAATTATTCTCCCGAGATATTTCTTTAATAGAAAATCACCAAACTTTGACAAAAATCCCACCCAATCCTCCTGTTACAATAAACTGAATATTAGAATAATTCATTCCACTTTCATTAATTAGTAACTATTTCAAAACGAGAATCAGGGTGTAAACCATGTGTGCTTTTCTGATGTGGCGCTGGATTATACATGCGTGCTACCTCATATTCTAGCTCATTACACTCACTTCTCAACTAAATCTCTGAGGCAAGAGAAATCATTTGCTTGTACAAAGCCGAGCGCCTTTTTCTGACTGAATCACTTCAGCCCGCAGCCCACAGCGCCCTAAACGCACCCTAATGAATCCGGCTGGGTATTCTGACAGACGATAATATACTAGTAGTTTCATGTAATTAGATAAGCTGTGAAAACTTTGCAGCAGGTCTCCCTGGCTGCCTGTGTGCTGCAGCAGCAGTGACACAAAGCAGAGGCTCGGTGGCCTTTTTTTTTTCCTGCAGATCCCAACACGTCTGGGCGCAGAGCTGCGGGGCTGCAAAAAGTTTGACCTCAGTTTGACTCCTCGGGCTCCCAGTTTGCTCCTTGCTTCTTCAAACCGCCGCGGACGAGCAGCGATGCAGGCGATCACACAGAGCCGGACAGTGATTCACATCTCTGACCTGAAGCTGTTTTATTTATTTATTTATTCATGTATTTTATTTTTACTCAAAACTGCACGGATTAATAATAAAGTTCAATTTGCGATATTTCTAACAACATTTCTCTGAGCTAAAAATAACTGGTGGGGACTAAAAATAGTAATATGCAACCCAGTGAGGAAAACACTTCTTAGACATTGAAATTTCTGTATAATACGTGTGTTTTCATAAACCAACATAAAGCCTGCAACTTGCCTTTGTCTCCCAACAGCACAAGTCAAGGCGCACAGGCCATCTAATAACGCTTTCATTGGTTTCGCCAGTCAAACATGCTGTCAATTTACATTCAAGCGTTTGAAAGTAATACCTGCTGATTTTATTGAAACGACTCAAAGCATTACCGTCAACGCAAAGCGGATTAAACAGAAATGACGGTATTTGCCCCCCCTGCTCTCTTTTCAGGATGCCAAAATGCGCTGACCCTCACGAAAAAGCAACTCCAGGAGAGAAAGTGGAGCTCCACTTTGCTTTTATAGACGCTAATTGAAGAAGCTTAATTGCTTTATAACGCCATAGTAGTTATTTTACAGTGATGTGATCTCCTTTCATGTTAATTTAGGCTCATTTCTTCTCAATGACTGACTAGAATTTAGTTTACCTTGTGGTGTAGTGAGCAATGTTATCCTGTTTGTGTTACACTAAACACACACGTTTATCTGAAAGTGGATTAAAACATCAGCTTCTCCTTTAATTAAAAATATCTTCCATTGTAGAAAATATCTCCTAAGATTTTTAATAATTTAATATGCAGTAAAAACATAAAAGGAATGTGAGAAGGAGAGCTTCTACTCACCAACAAATAAGTGAATTAACAAACTCGATGAGCACATTTACACGGGATTATTGTTTGATCCGGCATCTCTGTGCGTAAAAGTCCGTGCGTCCTGCGCGGCTTCCCGGCTTCTCTGCTGTCCGCGCCCCGGAGCCTCGCCGGCTGGACTGCGGGAGGCTTTGAAAGTCATTTCATGCCTGTAAAATTGTCCCATCGGATCCCAGCGCTCGGGTTTTTTTTTTTTTTGCCACAGGAATCACCGGCGAATGTGTGAAGCCGCATTATCATGTTATGACACCGTTTCTGGCACCGGGGGCAGATGATCGATGACTGGACGCGCTGCACGGGGGGAGAAAAAAACTCCTTCAAACAGGCTGTCACCGACCAGCAACACCTCATGAGTATAATCAGGAGATAATGTGGCTCTTTTACACACTCTTCATTCATGTATGATGAGCTGAGAAATAAATACAAAAAAAAAAAGTTGGGTGAGCCTCTCAGCAAGTGGAAAACAACCGCAAAAATAAACAAAAATCTACTAGAATTTGTGAAAATGCTTCACGTGCGCGTCTTCCCTTAAAATTAATCCTGTCCATGTAATTTATCCTGTTTTTAAATTACTTCATATCCTTTGAAATATCTCATAAATATCTTAAACACATTTTGAGGTAGTTAAACTTACCTTTCATAATTAAAAAAAACTTGATAAACTAAATGAAATAAGATTTGCTCCCCTTTATATCCCAGTGAGGAATCAAACATAACGAGATAACGTAAATTCAAATTCATCTTAATTTAAATCCACACATTACTGAGTGGTGTCATTACTGCTCTTGAAATTACTCAAGAATCCAGGTTTCTCTTCCATAAATTAAAGCTCATCAATATTTGACCAAACTTTTACAATCTCTGCTCTGCAAACCAGTGAAGACTCAAGCGAACGGTTCATTATGAAGAGAGTTGAATCAATATCAGTATCTGCTCAGAGAGACGAGAGTTGACAAAATCCTAATCTGAATATGCGGCTGTTTGGTTTGGAGAAGTTCAGTCAAAGTGTGAGTGCATTTACAAGTGAGTAATTAAGCTTGTGATGTGAAAATTAGTGTGTATGTGCGTGCGTGTGTGTGTGTGTTTGAGAGAGAGAGGGAGAGAGATCTTGGCCAAATATTGTGTGTTTTTGGTGAATTCACAGGCTGCAGAGGCTGATGGGAAACGCAAAGTGTGTGTTTTCCACTGGCAGACGACGTTTTGTTTTGCGCCTTTCTTGCCAATGTGGCCTATAACCGATCAATCAGCCCGCGGATCGATCATGTGGGGAGCCAATAGGGGGCTCCCATCTCTGTGCCTCTCTGCCATTGGACAGCCCGGGCAGACTGGAGCGACCCATTCAGCGCTGCTGTGGGGGAGAGGGACAGACGACATGTGAACTGTTGTTCAGACATAGAAGATGCTTTGAAAAGCCACTGCAACGTTTCCATGTTTAAGACCCAGCCTTCACACCTCCTCTCAGTGGAAAGATTGAGACTAATTACACTGCTTTTGCATTAAAAAACCATCAATTCTTGAATTTAAATCTAACCAGTGCTGCCACATAACTTGGGAAAAAGTTGCATTTATTGTTCTATTTCTCTGGAGTGCAAGAAGTTCAGGTCGTGCATTTCCTGTCTTACATCTTATGCAAAGGTGGAAACAAACAGACTGTAATACTGTTGATAGTTAATGAACTGCGAGAGGCCCAAAACCTGCAAGACTGGATTCTGGCTGCAGCATACAGTGTGGATTTCATGCAGACGTGACGCTGACAGCTCATCAGAGCTCTGGGCTGACTATAAAACTATTCAAATGAGCTGGATTTAGATCTATGATTTCATTTATGACCATAGAAATGAAATGATTGATTATAAAGTGAAACTCAGCACAAAGTAAATCTACACTTCAGACCACATAGGCTCTTGATAACATACCTGACAATACCTCACAGCAAAGTTGAGAGCAGGTTCAATAAGTCGTAAAAACAAATAAAGTGTTTACAGGCAGAGAAGTGGATGATGAAGGCGTCATCCCGACATTCAACCGCGTCAGTGTTTACAAACGAGTCCAGACTGACGAGTAAAGTCGGTTTATGAGGATGAGACATGCAGCTGGAGTCATAGGTGGATATTCTGTGTTTATCCCCGTGTTGTTCCAGCTCGCAGTGCGGCTGGCTGGGCTCGCTTGAGTCCTCCCACCACCCCCCTCCTCTCCGCACGACTTGCTGCAGCCCGGTGCGTTGTGTAAGACGCGACCTGTTATGGCCACCACTACTTCCGGGTTTCAGCAGTCTGGTCGGGATCCTCCGCTCCTCCTCAGCTCAACACACACATCCATTGTACACAAACGGGCAGGCGGCTCACGCATACACACGCACTCACACACATGCAGACACACACACACACACACACATAGAGACGTACACACGCACAGCATCGATCGTGGCTCCTTTAAGAAAGCCTAAGCCAGAATTATCACCCCACCTCCTCTTGATCTCTAGACGCTTTTGCATAAGAAAATCAAGCCGGGAGCCGAGAGTGATCAAAGAAAACGAGAGGAGAGCTGCTTCATTTTTTAACTGTGATTGTGACCATTAACATTTAGGTGGTGCCGATCCCGTGGAGACGCGCGTCGGACCATCATTCATCCGGTACTTTTGACAAGCCCTCGCGTTTTGACTGACAGGCGGAGTGGCAAAAAGCCATGAGAGTCGCCAGTTCTGTTTGAGGGGCTATTTTATTTTCACCCTGGTTTTGGGAAAGGAGTCTGGCGCCGCTGCCCCGAGGATAGCCGAGGACCTATTCGCCGCGCCTGGGCTAAACTTGCGCAGAAAGCGGGGGCTGGCTTCATCGTTCCGTGGAAAAAAAAGGCATACGGGATTTTGGCTGAAACATCTTCCCATTTATTTGGATTTTGTTTCTTCATTTCGTCTCCACCCTGGCCTCAGAGGGGATTTATCTAAACTGAAAGGACGACCAGGGAGTGAGGAGGGTTATGGCGCAACGGGTACGTAGGGCTATCCCCCCTAAAAAAGTTTCTCTAAGTCTACTGTGCTTGAATGCAATCCTGCACTGTAACGTGGCTTAATGACACACATACCCGCACGGACACACACTCGCGGCGAAAGTTTCTGCCGTCTCGCTGACACATGGAGACACAATTTCACGTTTGTCGTCTTTTTGGCACGGTATTACGCACGGCCACACTCGTTTGCTCCACAAACCGGCCCACCGAGGGACATTGGAAGCGTGATCATATCTCACATCGGCTATGTTTTTTAGATTAGTTATGACAGGCCAGTTACTGGAAGCGAAATGGGGGAGGGCATAGAGGCAAAACAAATCTCCGCATTTCTCCTCAGACTGTTCCGTCAAGATTTCAGGTTGAGTGGAGCGTTTATGAGAAAACATTTAAAAGGAAAAAAAAAAAAAAAATCCTAATTTCACCGTCAGTTCTTCTGCTTCATGCTCAGACTGTCCGCTGTAAAGTGTGCTAAAAGACGCAATATTAGCATAATGCCAGTGAGGCAGTTTTTAGTAATGAGGTGATGACAAACGCTTTGATTCATACACCCCGGGACTGCTTCGGAACAGCGGCTGGATCTTCACACGGGCAGTAAACGGTGTAAAAGCAGAGATGTTGTGGACACACTGGCCACATTTAGCTGATTAGTCTGGCACCGGAGCTGCACCACGCTGGGGTTTGCACCTCTTTTCCTTTAGGGTCGAAATGCTCAGCTTTAAGCGATAATGCTTTTTACTCTTACCCCGGCACTTGTTTGTCACTTTCAGAGAGCAATATCAATAATTCAAACCCCTCTTTTCTTCATCTGTTAGAGAAGCACACCTCAAATAAAGATTTTATTTCAGCTCTGCAGACCCGAATCAACGAGCCAGCGTGTTAACAACCCGGCAGCGTGTTTAATAACTACCAAACAACAAGGGGAAGACGACTCTACATTATTTAAGTCGAAACTGACACGTGAAAAAAGTTTGAATATCCAGCTCCGGTTTAACATGGTCTGAAATACACAACACGCGTTGACTTGCTTTTGTTGCATGGCGCTGATCACAGTCTGCTTGATAGGTAATAACATGCTGCACAATTATGAGCCTTTAAAATTAGAAAACACTGCAATTAACAAGTTGAGGACATTTGTTGTTGTTGTGCACAGTGAAAACACTGGACAGCAGGCTCATAAAACCCAATTGCTCAATGGTAATAATAATAATAATAAGGATAATTCTGATAACAGAGCCACGTTGCTATAGTTTCACTATTTTGTACTCTCAGTAATTTTGAACATATTGAATAATTCATGTTTGTTGTCACTGTGAACGAGCTGAGAACAAAAGTAGTTTTCACTTCAGAATAAGTTGCTGTAGTTTTCCTTCTGTAAACAGCGTCCTGCTGAACAAGTCACTTCGACCTCAGTCTGTAAAACTTGTTTTCTTAAACTATAAAAAAAAATTAAACAACTCACAGGGGGGATTTGTTTCTCCTGTTTTGCCTGTTTGACACGTATCAGTCGTTTGAAAGAAAACTAAAAAGCAGATCGGGGCAATTGTGTCAGGAAAACACTTCAATGGAGAAAAAATGTTGAAACGTTTCGACTGTTTTTGGAAATGAATGAAACTATTTCGCTCAGCTGACAGATTTTTACTTGACCCTTTTTAAAAGAAAAAAGAAAGTCTCTCTCCTCCAGCCTTCAAGAACTTTTATAATATTTTCCTGACTTGTGCTTTTACAGCAAAGTTAGAGCCAGAGTCTGATATATTCTTGTGCATGTGTATTCACTGTGGACCCGCGTGTTTGTTGTGTGCAGTACGAAGACTTGCCCCACTACGCGATGGACGGGGTGGGCATCCCGACCACCATGTACGGAGACCCGCACGGCGCCCGGTCCATGCAGGCGGTGCACCTCAACCACGGGCCCCAGCTGCACTCTCACCAGTACCCGCACACCGCCCACACCAACACCATGCCTCCCAGTATGGGCTCCTCCGTTAACGACGCTCTCAAGAGAGATAAAGACGCTATATACGGGTAGGTGCAAGCCTCCGGTCCGCGGGGAAACTCGCTCTCTGGCGGGCAGGCGTGGATCCAGGCCCGGAGGGAGCAGCCGGGGTGGGCTAGTGGGTGCAAAGTCAGAAACAGGAAAAACAACGCCAAATGTGCAGGGGCTGCTTTTCAGTGCAAGGGTGCTTATTACGGAACAACACCGGCTCCCTGCCCGGGACAAGCCGAGTGTCCCGCTCAAGTGTTTGAGCAAAAACACTGGAGCCCAAAGTGCTGCACAGGCGCTGAGCAGGAGTGTGTCTGCACGGGGCTTCTGTTGTTCTTTAATTTTTGCACAGTTTGGAATTTAATGCTTTTAGCGTCACTCATGTTTACCACATGTTTCTGCTGAGTAAACAACTGAACAAACACTGGAGGAGTAGAAAGGAAACTTGTTGAGGCTGTCTCATGGATGTCCTGCTCTTCAGTGGTTCACTGAAAATTTTATTTTCACTCTGAAGAATAATGACGAGACAAAGCTTTATTTAATTACAACTTCTATTTTTTATCATTATTTTTTTTTTTTAGAATTAACTTGCTCGGTTTCTTTTCTACGTTTCATCCTTAATTATGAGCAAAATAATTACCTTCTCTCCTTGAACCATTTTAATTAATTGTGTGTAATGTACCAGGCCTCTGTAAATTAAAAATATATAATGTTTAAGGGAAATCTGACATATGCATGTCATTTATTATTTTACAGAGGTCAATTAAAAATTCCAAGCATTGTGTTTTCACGGTGGCTGAACATGTCACTAAGAGTTTCACCATCTGACGCCATAATGACACAACTTGAGGAGGCATGTTGCCCTGAAAGCTTTACCAGGCTGCACATATTTACTCTGATGACTTAAAGAACAAATAATACATAAATGTGCGCACACTCATTCACCTACAGCTTCAAAGGATTTGACCAAACACACACACACACACACTCACAAACACACACACTCACACACACACACACACACACACGATCCAAACGGAGACCTGTGCAAGAAATTGTTTGACTGACTCTAAAGCTTTTATGCTATTAGGCGCGCCTAGATTTAATCACAGGAGTCTGCCCGCTGTTTGCAGCCCTTCTCCGAGCCTCTGCATAATATAATAGCAGAGGCTGCAGCAGCAGTCCCCATGGGCGAGTTGCTGAAGAGTAGCATGGCTGGCTAAATCTAGCCTGGAGTAGTCTTGACCCCGGCGCTGTTCTCTCTGGTGACATTTGCTATTGTGTGTGTTCCCAGGCACCCCCTGTTCCCCTTGCTTGCACTGATTTTTGAGAAATGTGAATTAGCGACTTGCACCCCCAGAGAGCCCGGGGTGGCGGGAGGAGACGTCTGTTCATCGGAATCTTTCAATGAAGACATAGCAGTGTTTGCAAAACAGGTCAGGAGAGTTTGACTCTTTTTTTTTTTTTCTCTTCTGCATGCTCGGGCTGGTTGAGCTCTTACCTGCATGTCCAAAGTGTGGAGCTCTGACTTTTGTGCGTAAAGTTAAATCTGCATTGAGAGAAAAATAAAACCACAGTCACAGATAAAAAAAAAAATAAAAAAAAGTTGTAAAGTATGTAAAATGTTTTAATTTCTTACAATGTGTTTGCTGTGCGTAAAGTGGGAATTAACACACACATTTTTCAATACTTGCATGTATTATTTAATCTTACGTCCTATATTATTTATAACTTTATAACTGTTTATATTCATGTATTTTTTTGAAAATGTTTTTGCTTTTAGATTCGGGCAGAAAAGCCTTTATTTTCATCGAATCCAGAATTGGATAATCTGGTAAGATGCATAATATTTTATTTCAAGTCACAAATGAGATTTGTCATATTTGATCAGGGGTTTGAATGTAGCAGCTGTTGTTTGCATGTATAATGTACATGTGTGTCAGAGAGCCATGTGTGGTGCTGAAAATTGAAAGCACGATTGGAGGTGATGTTCCTCTTTTTGGGCTGTTTGATATCACGATGGCCCCCGGTTGTATCTGCAGATGAAGGGCCGCTGTTTGGCAGCTGTCACAACCCTTTGAACTCTGCCTGGAAACTTATTCTGTTCCTGCTCTTCACTTTGTGCAGTTTGGTGCTTTGACTGTGATATGAGAATAACGTTTTCCTCACGACTAGTTGGTGGCTAATAGATCTCTGACTCTGAGGCTTATTGCAGCGCCAGCCTGTGCTGTGTGCCTGCTCTCCATATTGCAATAACGTCCAAGTTTTAATATCAGTTCCACATAAAATCCATTCACATGAATATTTTCCTCATCTGCAGTTACTTGTATTGAGAGAAACGTGCCTGTTTAATATCAAGAGATGTGAGCAGCTCATTTTTTATTGTTATTTTAATTTTTCAGATGATTCAAGCCATTCAAGTTTTACGATTTCATCTTCTGGAGCTGGAGAAGGTAATATTCTCTCGCCATTTCTGTCCAGTGTGCCACTTCAGACCTATGGGCTGTATTTGCATAAATGTATTTTTGCTAGTCGGTTATAATTAGCGTCAAAATCAATCATGGGGCCATTTCTCTTCCGCGTTTAATCACGACGCAAGCTGTTACAACTGGAACGGATATCTCTGTGCCCAAATCTCCCCGCACGTTTTAATGAAGTTTAATGCTGGCAGAAATTGCATGCAAGGTGAAACATATAGTCGAACTTTTGCGGGTTTTTAGAAACGATTCTCTGTGGAGGGCAAAAGGCCCCAGGCAGCCATCTGTGGATAGAAGGAGTGGTGGGTGTAAAACTCTGATTTGCCTCCGTATCAGATGGACTACAGTAGTCTCTACAGTCAACTTTAACCTGAACTCTAACACCGCGAAACACTGTAAAAGCTGTTAAAAGTTTTACTTTTATAACTCATCTCTGCGCCTCTCTCACAGATCTGTGACACAGGTTGGAGCTTAAATAAAAGCTGTAGCCATGTTGTGCAGCAATGAAGGAAACTCACTCCTCTAAATACAGTTAGAAGCTTCACTGCACTGCTTTATTTTCCTGCACATGCATCTGACATTTAGTGTCCCATGCAGCAGGACGCGCCGCATTAGCAGCGATAATGTAATAAGTAGCCGAAATGAAACAGTTTACCTTAAATGTCAGTCAAGCGGGTCACCCTCCTCTAATGGCCACTACCCGGGGCACCGATGATGAATTTAACACGGGTGTTGAGTGCGTTGTAGCCCCTGAGCCCTCTTGTCACTGTCAATTTTCGACGATATCTCTATTTTGAGAGGAGAAAAAAAATAAAAATAAAGTTAGTATCACAGCCCGGGTGGTGCGCGCTGCCAACACGGCACGGCACGGCACGGCACGGGATCGGGACACGCCTCGTCCTGGAGGAGTTCAGTGATCTATTTTCACATTTTATAATTTCTGAGCTAAGGTGAAGCAATATTTTTTTTAAAAAAAACGTTTTGGAAGCAAAATAAATAAATAAATCATATTTAATAATTAATCACAGCGTCAGTCATTGTTTCATCTTTTAAAATAGTTCAATATGTTAGAAGCAACAACTGTGCGGCGGTCATCAGGGGTTTCCCAAATAGCCTAAAAACTCTTCGGGGCTCTTTTGCATGTCAAAGGCTGTAATTGTGTGTGTGTGTGTGTGTGTGTGTGTGTGTGTGTGAGTGTGAGTGTGTGAGAGAGAGAGAAAAAGAGAGAGAGAGTTGCACATGTCACTGCTGTGTGATGATGTCCCTTTTGGGTGAGTGTGTGACGCCTCTGCCTCCTCTCCCTGTAGGTACACGAGCTGTGTGATAATTTCTGTCACCGGTACATCAGCTGCTTGAAAGGCAAGATGCCCATCGACTTGGTCATAGACGACAGAGAGGGCGGGTCCAAATCAGACAGCGAGGAAATCACAAGATCATCGGTGGCCCTTGATCAGGTACATCTCTTTCTCTCTCCCTCTCTTTGTGTGTGTGTGTGTGTATGTGTGTGTGTGTGTGTGTGTGTGTGTGTGTGTGTGTTCTCCCTGCTGGTTATTCAGCTATTCTGGGTCACTACTCTGCTGCGCTGTTATTTGCATATGATTAGGGCCGTTTTACATTCCATCCATCGGAATGAAAAATTTTCTGAATAACGTTGCTATTATTGGCCCATTAAGACTTGAACCCGGAACCGACCTGGGAAGATTAGCTCGAAAAAGCATCGCCATAAACTTGACCTGTTTCATGTCGATTTTAATTTAGTGCCTCTCTCTCCATTTCCCTCTCCCCTCTCTGTCTCTTTTGGAAACAAAACCAAACGTTATCAGCTCCTCTCGCGTCGTGAAGCCCAGGAGAGAGCAGCAGCAGCAGCAGCAGCAGAATGGGCTGCAAACTGTGGTTTAGGTGCCTTGGTTTCTCCACTGTGAAGTTCACGGTTCATTACGCGTCTTGTCAGTATTTTTCCTTAGACATGAGTGCACATTGCTTATCGAGACCCCTCCTCTCCCCCTCCTTCATTTCGCTCAGAGCGCACAGATTCAGCGCCAATAAGAGCGTTTATTTTCGAAAGCTATAGAAGCAGCGGGTATTAAAGGTAGATTAGGGAGTGTTTCCTTTTGTGCAGATATCAGAGATAACCACAGCCTTCATTATGTGCTCCACTGACTGTTGGCACTCCGGGGACATTGTAGTGTGCGCACAGGCATGACCCTAATGGTCCACACACTGCCGTTAAATAATGATAACAGCAACCGATGATTAGAATTATGCAAATCTGGATTTTCGGCCATTAATAGCTCCAGTCATTTGCGCGGGAGACGTGGTTGCAGGCTATGAGACCATGTTTCAATAAGTTCAACTATCACAGAGTTTTAAGGAATAGTTTTAGGAGAGTAGCGGCTTTAACCTACGGATACCGATGAGGGGAAAAAAAACAAGTGTCCAAATTAAAGGGATTAGTTGAATAGTCCGACATAAAAAGTAATGAAGCGATTAGGCTAAATAATTTAAATCCGCGGACTTCCATATGGTTGAGTGGCTGGTCTGAGTGGAGAGAGAGACAGCCACCGGCTTTTATGTCCTGGGTTCAATGGCAGGACTGGGAGCGGACTGGGGCCCGACTGGGAGCACCCCCACCCCGGCGCGCATGCACTCCTCTATCCGCGGCCCTTATGTCTGATTATGGAAATGAGAAAGATCACCCGGAAGATAATACTTCATTTAATCCAGAAACAGAATTAAATAACACAGACACCACTTGTGCATTTAAGTGTCTCTTTGAACGGCTCCTTGTATTCTCTCGGGATTCTGTTGTCGAAAGTTTTTTTATAGACAGGTCAGGACATGAAGGGAAGCCTTATGGTGTATAGATATGGAAATGGAGTGTGTTAAAACCCATGGGTTTGTAGGTGTATGAAGGAAATTACGTTGTGCTTGGGGGCACTGATGCCGATCTTTAATTGACTGTAAGATGAAGACGTGGCCTAATTTAATATAATGAAGGTCTTCACATATAGCCAATTCAGGACACAACCACACAAGCTTATGTTTACGCTGACAGAATAATATAAATCACCCACAGGCATAGTTTGCATTAAAATGCAGGGAAAACTTTTTGACAGATGTGTAATATTGAGGGATGGGCTGATGTTCCAGTACAATAACATAGAGACCGTCCACAGCAGCAGGCTGTGTGTAAATGGGCATATCTAAACAGGGAGAGGTTGCATGCCTCCCTCTGCTGAATACTTATATTGTCAATCTAATGGCACTGCACTTCATGACTTACTTGTGGCTGAATATATATTTTTTGAATTTTTTGGGCTATTTTTGTGACATCTTATCTGCAGTTGTTAGGCAGTGACATCCTTAACGAATTTGCGTTGTGTGTGCATTATCTCTTTCCATATGTATTTTTAATATATGCCCTCGGGCATAAAGTTGAAGTGGACTGGAAAAAAATGCTGAGAATTTGCACAAAAGAACAATGTTAACAAGACGGAGAAAGCAGGCTCATTTATTCATAAAGCAATTTATTCCAGTGAGGCGACTGTAGCAGGAGAGGAGAAAAAAAATGTCAGAGGAAAAAAAAATACTTTGAATTTATTAAACTCAACAATTCAACAACGCTGACTTTCTTGCTGCATTATGCACCCTTGCGTCATAACAGTAATTTTCAGAATATTCTTTACATGGCTTTACATTGTTTTCTTAGTCTGTCTATGCAGGCGAATATGGAGGGACGCTGAGCGCCCCTTTCAAAAGAAAGCAGAGCATAGCTGAGAGGTGAAAAAGTCAGAGAGGCTCTGCGCTGGCTTGTGAATGCAGCCCAGCTAGTTTGGGCTCACTCTCCTGTGTGTGTGTGTGTGTGTGTGTGTGTGTGTGTGTGTGTGTGTGTGTGTGTGTGTGCAAATGTGCACAAGCTGTCTATAAGTGTATGCATATATGTGTATGTCTGTGTGTTTGTGTGTACGCTGCTGCATGTGCATGTGTGTGTTCAGACTGGCCTGATAAATGCAGCACCCCCCTCAGGTGCTATGTGAGTGGAGTGACTGGTTAGCACCAGTTGGACTTTGTTAACCCTTTCCCTGCCGCTCCCTGGAGAGCTTCCCACCATGTTTGCCTCATTTCTTCACTTGAGCAGCACATTTTCAGCTGCCCCATTAGACATATACATCCTGCTCTGAGCTCAGCTGTGTAGAAACATAAAAGGCACAATAAAATTTCTATTATTCTGAGTGAATTTTGCAGAAGCCTTTAATGTGGAGAGGCTTGTGTCCACACTGACTATATCTCTCTCAGCCCTCTTGTTGTTGTGGAAGTGTGCGTGCAGTCGCTCTGCTGATTGCCATCCCTATTTGCCTGGCACACATGTTCACCTCAGCCGAAAGAAGCAGGGAGGCATTTCCACGCCGCTGTACGTCATTTGCACAGTTGTCTTTAATTGCACAGAGAGCAAGAGGAGGGGCACAGCAATTTGCTAATGAACTCCGAGGGCCCGGGCTCTCCACTGTAGAGCAGAACACTACTAATAGTGCTGAGGACTCACTCCAAGTCTCAAGAGCTCCTCTACTTGATTGAGCCATGCAGGCTGAAGTGGGGCTGGAAATAATTGAAATTTCCGTTAAAAATATTCTCCGCCTGACTTTTTGTGGATGTGAGAGAGACTTAAATGATTATGAATGCTCAGCAGTTGATCTGCTGAGTTAATTTAGTGGAGAGGTATTTTTATATTAGAGAGGCTTTGTGGAACTGGCATTTTCACAGCATTATGTTTTGTTTTGTTTTTTTTGCTGTTGAAATCATGTTCAAAGAATGTGGAATAGCCTGCAATCTGAAATAACAACTATACGTTTTGGGATCTGTTGCTTTTTTCTTTATGTCCCACACAATCTTGCCTAAACAAACCCTGCTTGTGTGAGCTTAGTGTTGTGGTCACTGTGTAAGAATTTTCTCTTGATAGCGCTATCGCGGTATCTTTTCCCAACAATTGGCACTGTTATGCCATACAAGTGCTGGTTTCCAGGTCAGTGAGACCCAGCAGTGTTGGTTTAGGTAACTCTGGCGGTCAAAAAGTGACCCCTGCCTCTCTCCCCCCCCCCCCCCCCCCCCGCCTCCTAACTCAATGGAAACCCTGACCGCTGGGGTCAGCCACTATTTTCCTAATCAGTACACCGCTATCGCTAATCTATCCGCTTCTCGTTGAAGTATGGATCGAGTTACACCCGACTTAACAGGCGCTCGCTCTCTCTTTTTTCATTCCCTCTCTCTCCTACAGTGGCACGCTGCTGTTCTTAGTACAAACTTTGAATCATCGTGGTGATTGTTGGTAATAGCAGCTTTTGTAGATGAATAGAGGAGAGGTTTGACCCCCACTCACCCCCCTCCCTCCTCTACACCCCCTCCTCCCTCCCCTCTCCTGAACTCCCCTTTTTTTTTTTTCCATTGGGGAGTGAATGTGGGGCGGCTGTTAAGGATTCAACAAGTGATACAAAGAGGCGACCACGTGACTTGTGTGTTTCTTAGCCTCTTTATTATTGTGGTGGAATAGCAAGTAGGGGTGATTCTGATTAAGCAAATCAAGGCCAGAGAGACTTCAAAGAATAGGAACGTCAGGAGCTTCTTATACGCCTTCATATATTTTCAGACATCCTCATTGCATTTGTTTTTTTTCACTAGGTTCTAGATTCTTTTGGTTGATTTATTAGATGTTTTTTAAGTCATGTATTATTGCTGGAAGCTCAGTGGAGCTGCACTGTGTCACAGATACTCCGTTGTGATAGCCACAAGATCCCGATTGCAAATAAAGTTCTTGGCTAGTGTCTCGTGTTACTTATGATGGGCGGCCATGTCTGTCCCTGAGGCCTGCTGTGGTTTCTTTGGCTAAGTAAACAATAACCTGGCTTAACACATGTGTACTTAGCTAATGGAAAGTTCCTCTCCCCCTTAACCCCCTGCGAGCCTCTGACAATGGCCACCGTCACAAACAACCCGTCTCCAAGGAATCTGCAGAGAACATCCCAGCGCAGCGGCTGTAAGTCAGGCTACGCTAAGCTAACGAAGAAACCACAACAAAACATGTCATTAAGAAGCCACGCCTGCCTTTTCATTCACAGCTGAAAAAAAAAAGGAATATGCTCTGTTTGGGGTTAGATAGCGTGGAGGGGAGGGCACTCAAGTTAATGTTTTTGTTTGGATTTCAGCTCACAGAGAGTAAACAAGGAGTCTGTAGCGAGAGCTGAAGGGGAAGAGGCCACAGAGAAAGAAAATCAGAAAGAAAATCAGTTTCCGTGAGTGTCATCTAAATGGACTTTGAAAGCTCTGGTAATTATCTCAAACATGTAATTATCTTTGCTTGTCTCTATGAGGTTAACCCACCGGTTTTAAAAAGCCGATTGAAGAGTACCTGACGGCTATTCAACGTAGCATACTTTGCTTACTCAAGAGACCAAATCCAGTTTTCTCCCTCACCCCCTTCAGCAATTATAAGGTTATTTCTTCTTTCTTTGTCTATTGTGAAGAGTTGGGGAGGAATGGGAGGGAGGGGTCTTTGCCTTTTTTTTCCCCTTTTCTTTGCACCATGCATACCATTATCAGCCCCTCTTTTCTTTTTTGGAAGTACTAATATTGCAGGAAGGGGGTGAGAGCGGTGGAGAGCGCAGAGGTGGTTGGGCAAGCGCTTGCCTGGCTGGTTATCAGAGAGGCAGATCCTGCTTTATCTAGTCACAGTGGAAAGCAAAGTAAACAAGAGTTTACAATAGCTGGCCTTTCAGCCCCTTTCACTAACAGCTTCCTCACCAGCATTCAGCTGAGTGGGAGAATGTGTCCGGAGTTACAGCGGGCCATCTCGCTGCTACAACACATGGCATTCTCGCAGATTTGAACTGGAGGAAGCAGCGCTGTTTGCAAAGGTCAAAAATGTGTTAAAGAAAATGTGTTAAACAAAAAAAAAAAAAAACAGACGCACCAAAGCATTCTGGGGGATGAAGTAGCCCAACTGTCATCTTTGATTCAGATGTACCACCACTGAGGAGTGTATGTGTGGGGGGTTATTTGGATATTTATGTCTGTGCCGTTAAGTATGCACATATGATTATTCCCGCACGCTTGCTGGCACAGATCGAAAAGTAAATATCCATATCATCACAAAAGATATTTCAGAGTGAGGAAAGAAGAGAGGGTGGGGGGCAAAGCACAACAACCTTAACCATTTTCTTTATTATTGCAAATGAATTGGCAAGGCAACATTTCTTGCATGAGCGCTTGTATGATATGGGGCCTGGCACAGCGAGAAAGGGAAGCCCCCCCTCGCATCTTAGACGCGGCACAATGAGAATGCATTGGATTGGAATGCCTCACCGATCATAGCGGAATCAGAATTTCCAGCAAGGAAAATCTTTTCATGGTGAATTAGGGTGGTGGAGGGAAGAAAAATGGTAATGAAAAAAAAAGAAAAAGAAAAAAAAAAAAAAAAAGGTATGCATGGCTCACAAACAGGGTTCCCTCGGCTTGGCGCGGCAGATTTAAGAACTTTAGCTAAAGCTAGGCAGAATAGAATGTGGAAAATTGAATTTACTAAACAATTAAGCTTTGAATTAATCTATATCCTGCACAGGAGAGAGCGAGAGAGGGAGAGAGAGAGAGCGCGGCTCATTAAGGGGACAGAATAAATCAAGTGTGTATGTGTGCAGTGGGACAGCTCTCTCTCTCTCTCTATCTCTCTCTCTCTGTTTCCTGGAGCTTTCTGTTTATGCATCTTTTCACCTTGTGGATTTACATATCCCACATTTTTAAAGGTGGACCTCGGCTTTGTGAGCTGCGGACTTGTTGGCACAGGGTGTGTGTTTTCTTTGTCGTTGTGTGTCTTGAGGTCAGTGTATGTGCTTTTGTTAAATAGGGACTGTGAGTATGGCGGCTCTCTGATGTTTGCATAAGGTAGATAAAAACTATTTGTGTCAGTGGGTGTGTGTTTGTATCTGTGTGTGTGTGTGTGTGTGTGTGTGTGTGTGTGTGTGTGTGTGTGTGTGTGTGTGTGTGTGTGTGTGTGTGTGTGTGTACAAGCCAAGTGACCAAAAAAGTGTACACATGCTGTGTGACTTGTGTGTACTGGCATGTGTGTGTGTGTGTGTGTGTGTGTGTGTGTGTGTGTGTGTGTGTGTGTGTGTGTGTGTGTGTGTGATCTCAGCTGTGTGTGTATTAATTGCGTGTTAGATCAGTGCTGGGCCTGTTCTGTCCAAGGGTGGCCTGTGATTATAAATAAACTCCCTGTCCCCGTGGAGATGCCACCAGGCCCTGTCTCAGCCCCGCCCCCTTTCCCATGGGGCCTCAGCGGCCACCTCCCAGCAGGCAAAGTGCTCTTTTGTTCAATTACAGCTAATGCAGTAGTTTGCCATTTCCCCCTCATCTTTTCTAATTATATTTCCAAGTGGAATTTGTTACAGAATTAAAACAAAAAGAAAATGGAAAAAAAAAAAAACACATCCTTTTTGCGAGCTGAGGCTCTTGGGTTCGACGTCCCCGGGGTGCTGTGCTATTCTTTTTCACAGAGCTCTGAATAAACAAGTTCTACTCATTTTTTAAAAGCTGCACTTTTGGAGGAGCTGGCAAAAACCAGTGTTAACTGTTTGCGTGCTGAGCATGTGGTCTGGATTACCTCACTTCTGATGTTCTCTGGAGTTACTCAGTCATGCACGGGTGTTTCATTTTTCAGTGTTCTACCGTCCCCACGGTCAGCAAAAAAGAATTTGTAAGGGGTGGAGAAAAAAAAGACCCTCTTGGTATCTTATCTCTGTTAAAATCAACATTTATCTACCCAATCACCGTCCTAGTCATGCCTTTGTGCAGTGAATTTCCTCTTTATTGCAAAGCCTCAAAGCCTAATTTGGAAAACAACGATTATATCGTCCATGTAAGCACTGGATTATAATTTCATAGCCCAGGAACATCAAATGGGCTCTAATAGACCCCAAATGTGTTGAATTTGCTGACTTGTATTTTCTTTTCTGTTATTTTATTCCCCTCTGCATTTTGTTTAAAACAAACCCTGTGTGATGAATTAATGTCTACTTTTTTATGATGCTAAACTCGGCTCCAAATCCTCCTCACACAGGCAGCGCTGCTCGTAGTATTCCAATTGAAACCAGTTGTTCCCCAGTGTGTTTCTCTCCTCTCGTCTTCCGTGTGGGTTTCTATCACTCATTTCGTCACATAGCCCTAAAAGCGCGATGCAAACACCACATTGCCCCTTGATATCTGCTTCATTTGATTTGACAGAGCAAAGATAGGCTCACGCGGGCGGTAGAGGAGGCTCGAGTAAGTGTTTGCGCGTGTATGTTTTGTTTGTTGTGTGTTTGTTTGTGATAGCTGGCTGTGTGTGATAAGGCACAAGATCCCATTTCCTTCTATTTTGAAGTCTCTTTTCTCTCCTGTCCTCAGCGCTAATGTTGCTTTTCAGAGGCACTGAGAGATAAGAGGTAACATCTGGTTTAGTTTCAATATTATGTAGCAGCTTCGCATGGGACAGAGTGCGATTTGAGTGTGTATATGTATATGTGCATAAATGTAAGCACTGTATCTGTGGATGTATGTGTGTGTGAGGGATCTTGATTTTGCTGTGTGTGTGTGTGTGTATTCCTTTTTCCAACCTGTCTGGACCATTTGCTCCCTACGTTGTGCAGCTGACACTCATCTGGCCTAAGACTGTCCCTTACCCTTACACACACACACACACACACGTACACACACACACACACACACACACACACACACACACACACACACACACGGCTTACTATATATAAACCCAGGTCTCCAGAGTCTATCTTGTCTAGTCAGCTGCTTGTGTTTGATGACACAAACTAGTCTCAGTTTAACATCAGTCAAGTCGGTCATCTGCTATTTTTCCTGAAGACGGGGACAAAGGACTAAACGCCCATTTCTGTGGTAATACTTGAACTTCTTCATTTGTCTTTATAAAGTTTTAACTCGGCGTCAGTTCGGTTGCTCAGGCAATATTTTCGTCTTGTATTTTGTTTGAGGAAAGACTGTGGGAAAACTTTAGCTTATTTGGTTATGTCTATGTCTTGGCTCTGCTTCCCAACATGAAATTTAAATCTACATTAGCGGGATTGGACATGCATTTTTTTGTCATTTGCGAACAAAACTGAGGATTTATACTTATGTAGCAATGCTTCAGTTAGTTACCTCTCTCTCCCTCTGTCTCTTGGTCTGCTCTGCTTAGATGACATCACTCCCTGGCGCTCGCTGCGGCCTATCTTAAGTTGTAGCTGTTTTGTATTTTCATCTGCTAGTGGTTTGAGCCAAATGGAGGCAGCCGTGGATTGCATGCCTCAGAAAGCTGGGAACTAATACAACATGTTCGCTCGCTATTCGTCTGGGCCTTTCTCTTCATCGAGCCCCAACAGTCCTCATTCCATAAGATTGTTGCAGGGGCTCTCACACACTGCGTGACTGGGTCGAGGGCGGGCAAATTATGAATTTTGTTTGTGTTTTTGTGTGTGGGCTTTCTTCCACATAATGTACAGCTTATGTAGGCAGAACAGAAGATGATAAAATATGCACGATTAAAAATATTACAACAAATAAAATCAACACAATTAAAGATGGAAGAAAAAAAACAAGGAGCTGACATTAGATCAACTTACTGACCTCTCTCTCTCTCTCTCTCTCTCTCTCTCTCTCTCTCTCTCTCTCTCTCTCTCTCTCTGTACAACAGACGTCCTGGAACAGAGATCATGACGACACGGCGTCCACACGCTCTGGAGGAACACCGGGACCGTCCAGCGGCGGTCACACATCACACAGCGGCGACAACAGCAGCGAACAGGGTATGAGACTGAGTTTCTTTATCTGCTGTTTGCATCTTCTTCATATGTGTCAGCTGGAGGAGATGAAGGGGGTCAGACGCTCGGTGTAAATGCAGAACAAACTTCCGAGTGTATGGCGTCAGCTTGGTTGTATCACGAACATCATATATACACACGATTGGAAACTTCATTATGCAGCCAGGTGAGGTGTGGCAGGGCTTAGTCAGTCTTTGCAACAGCTCACAGTTGCTGCTAGTGTCTCTCAGAGAGGTCAGAGGTCACGGTCAACCATGTAGGATCTCTTCTGGGCCTGGTACGGATGCTCTGTGGATTAACTTTGGTCTAGAATATGGTTTCAGTTTTTCTTGGTGCCACCCTGGCAATTGTAACTTTATATTTGAGCATATTTGTAGCTGTATATGTGTGCGCCTGTATGTACTGTATCCCAAACTGCACAGGTCATATTATATGTACTATTTGACTACACTTTGCAGAAGTCTCCACCAAGTTGACGGCTCTTTTGCTTTCATGTCTTAGTGTTTCTGTCATTACCCATTATACTGGAGGATTCAGGTTTCAGGAATATTTTGATGTTGTCATATGAAAACCACCATAAGGCGGTGATGGTGATTTTCATGTTTTTGTATTGTGTGAAGGATTGCATACACATGTTAAAGGAAATTCAGACCTATAAATACATTTCAGATTCTTCAAAGGATATTATGAAATACACAGCTAAAAACAAGGCTGTTTTTTTACAGTATATGGAAAGCAGCTGACAGGTCGGAGACGTTTTTCTGACACTGATGATTAGCCACTTCTCAAATTAAGAAACAATGGCTTTGTAGCCCTTGAACTTATTCTAGTCACAAATTTTCTGGATAAGAATCAGAGAATTTTAAATGTGGAAAAATCCAACATGTGCACAGACTTTGATTATAATTTACTTTTATTTTTTATTCAATGATATTCTTTTTAGCCTCAAATTTAAAGAATCTAATTTATTAGTCTACACTCCCTCTTTGACTAGACAGACTAGTGTGTGTGTGTGTGTGTGTGTGTGTGTGTGTGTGTGTGTGTGTGTGTGTGTGTGTGTTGAAGAGAGGCAGAGAGTGAGAGAGACAGCAGTTGGAGAATGGGTTGGTGGTGGTGGGGCGGCGTTGCAAACAAACTGTAGGCAAAAAAGCAACTTCATATATTATTGAAGGCGATGTCAAGGCGAGCAGTTTGCAGGGTTGCCAGTGCCAGGAGGCAGAGCCTGGGCGGGAGCAGAGAGCGCCGCCATGCCTTCCACTCCAACGAGCAGCCATTTATATAGTCAACACACACTCTCTGTGTCTTTGTCTCTCTGTCTGTCTCTTCCTCTATCTCTCTCTCTCTATGTCTTTCACACTCATTCTCTCTCTCTCTCGCTCACATTCTGTGTGTCTTTCTCTCTCACTCTTCAGTAATGCTCGACAAGGAGCTGAGGGACTGAGAGGTGAGACATGAGTTGAGATAAAAATAAAAGATGGACAGACAGATGATATGGAAGAAGAGAACATACTAAAAAATAGTGAAATTACAGTGAAACAGGGGAAGACAAATTAATATTGTGTGTGTGTGTGTGTGTGTGTGTGTGTGTGTGTGTGTGTGTGTGTATGTGCACGCTTCTGCCTCTGATGACTAATGGTCTGGGGCAGCCAGGCAAGATCTGATTGGTCGCTCTAATGAGTGTGCTCTGTGCCGAGTTTGGGCTCCTGCTTCTCTGACCTTTGCCCTCTATTGACCAAACTGACACTTCATTTTTCACATCTCTCCAATTATAGGCCCACTCCTTATGTCGACCCGCCTCCTCTCACTCACTCTTTCTGTCTCTCTCCCATCATCATCTCTCTCTCTCTCCCTCTTTCCATCTCCTCATACCTCCCTTTTCTCCCTCCGACTCTCCTCGGCTATTGTAGGGGTTTGTTTGTTGTTGACGTTCATTAGAGGGTAAAACGTGGGGTAGTGTGTGTATGTATGTGCACATTCTCTCCATGCGTCGGTGTGCGTCATCTTAATGAATGAAGTGCTTTGATTTGTCCAAGTGTGAGTTTGTGCGTGTAGGTATGAGGGCATCTGCAGGTCCTGAAACATGTGAGCGACGTTAGGTGACTTTCAGAGTCGTTGAATCACATGAACTCAAGGATTTAAGTCTTAATTTTTACAGCTTCGTGTGTATCATGTGTGCGTAATCTCAAATTAATAAAGAGCTGGTACACCAATTTTTTATATAGAGCACTTTTGCATATGTAGACACAGCTATATTTATTATGACTTTATTGATTATCATTTCTGTATAAAGTCTTTAAACTTTCATTCACTGTTCTCTCGTGGCTGCATGAGCATACTGAGGTTATTATCGCAGCATATTAATGTCCACGTTTTTGGAATGAAGGTTTCAATAATCACATGTGGGTATAATGTTCAGCTGTCCCCATACTTTTGGCCATGTACTGTGTGTTTGTTAATTCAGGCTTTTCCACTTGCTTTAAGTTCAGATCCAGCACTAAACAGCTCTGTCAGTGTCTTCCTGCAGCCTGCAGATACCCTGATGTCGGCTGGTGCAAACGTGTGTGTGTGTGTGTGTGTGTCTGTGTGTGAGATTGTTTTGTTTATGTGGTGTTTATGGTGGTACACACACACACACACACACACAGGCACAAACTGTGTGCAGAGCATCAGGACACAGTGACAACAGTAAATACCGGAGGACATCTTGGACTGGTTTCAGGTTTATATGGGTTAAGCGCTATCACTGCCACGTCATATTGGCTCTGGCAAATTGTGTGTCAGTCACTTGGTAATCCCAGTAAGCTGGTTATTTATCTGTTTGGCACTTTGCTCGCTCCCTCCCCGACAGCTTCACCCCACTGTCTTTCCTCCCTCTCTCTCTCTCTCTCTATCTCTCTCTCTCTCTTGCTCTTTCATCTTCACATCCTCCCTCTCTTCTCCAGTTTTCCCTTGTCTCCCACCTACTCTCGCGTCTCTCTCTTTCATTTTGCTCTCAGTCGGTTTCTCTCTCCTTGTGTATCCCCGTGCTTTTCTCTCTCTCCTCCCCCTTTTTTCTTCCATGCCTCCCACTCACTCTTAAACACTACCTTTGTTTATCCTTCTTCTTTCCCTTTCTCTCACCTCTCTTTGTTCCTTTCGCGCTCTTGTTCTTCCCCATCTCTCTCTCTTCCATTTTTCATATCTTTTCCTCTTTATGTTTTTTTTTCATCTAGTCATCTTTCAGCTTCTTTCTCACTCATTCTGCTCTTCCTTTTTCTTAATCCATCTCCCACTCTTTCCTTTTACCTTCACTTTGTCTCTTCTTCTTCCCCATATCATTTCTTTACTCATCCTCCTGTTCTCTTTCTGTCTCTAACCTCTCTCCTTATTTCATTTTCTCCATGTTTCTTTATTTCTAATCTTATTTTCCCCTGCCTCTTTCTCTCCTCTACCTTTAACAGATTGCTTTCTCACTGACCTTTCCCTCTGTCTCTCTCTTACACTTTCTTCATTTTCTTCCCCTCTGCCTGTAGAACTGCACAGCTAATAGCCATCTTTCTCCTCCGTCTTCCTTTCATCCATCCTTCAATCCAGCCCCGTTACTCCTTCTCCTAAGTCTTTCAAACCGTGTTCTCACTCGCTCTACACCTCCTCTCGCACGCAGTCTTTCTCTAACTCCTCCTGGTTTGTGTCTCTGTCGCCCGCTCCATGTCTGCCCTCTTCTTCCCTCCATCCTGCCCCTCCAGCAGAGCGAAACAGCTCGGAGGAAGGATGCTGGATGGTCGAGGGCCTTTAACTAGTGAACTCCAGTCTCCTCTCTCTACTGGGCTTTATTCTGAGGCTGTTCCTGAGATAAACACATGCTCTGCTCTGCCCCCTTCTCTGAACGGATCACTGCCCACTGGTATAAAAATCCCCATCTCTACCCAGAAATGTAGCACTCGCGCTCTCAAATCCAAGAGCTGCAGGAATCATGAGGAGGTCACCGCATTACGTAAGATCAGAGGTCTCTGCATGCGCGTTGTGGAGGCTCTTTCCGAAGCAAAGTTATTGATAATGTGATAATGAATGATAACTCTTGGACCTTTTACTCATCTGCAGATGTTTTGCAGTGCTTTTGTGTCCCTGTGATAATGTGCACAGTTAAAAAAAAATTATTTCTGCATGTGTTGACAATGCTCACATGCTAAGCTATTCGTTATGTTGTTTATGCTTTGACCACAATGGCGATGGTATTTTTTAGCACTAAATTCCATTGGCAGTTGAAAAAAATGGAGGGAGGATCACATTTGCTTCACACATGTCATTAAAATCAGTCCTGGGTGTCTCCTCTCTCCCTAAAGAGCAGACAAAGAAGAAAGCCTCTTATTTTTCTCCTCCCTTTCTCTGGGAGATCTTTGTAAACATCCAGCAAGCTTCGACAAGGAGAGTCGGAGAGTGGCCCTGTAGTTAATTAGTCCCACTCTATTAGCCCAGCTGTTTGTTAGCTAGTTCCTACCAACGGGCCTCTTTGTCTAATACCCAGAAGCCCTCTGGAGAAGCCTCATTGTAACTCTTGTGCCTTGGATCATGCTTCTCTGTGAAGAGTAATGCTCGAAGGGCAGAGGAAAAGCTAACAGATCATATATGCATGCGATGGGGGGGGGGGGTCCCTCACGGACATGAGTGGGCCTTCTCTTTTTCTCCCAGTATAAAGTACTCCTCTTTGCCTGTGTGAATTTGTAAGGACACCCCTTGGCTTCTCAGAGGGCCTGGCGTGCGAGGGAAACAGAATAACATTCAGGCAGTGAATCGGGCAGCTGCAGCGATGTGGATGCGAGTCGAGCAGAGGAGCGGAGCAGAGTGTTTGCTCTGTTTTTGAAAGCTACAGGGTTTCCCTCTCCGCTTGTCAGAAACATCCAGGGAGTGAGGCGATGACTGGCGATATTAGATATGTATCACCAATTACCCAGACCGTTTGTAAAGAGTACAGTGTGCTGCGCCAAGGCAAATAGCTCCCTGTAAGGCTATGTGTTAGTGTCTGCATACATTTCTGGTGTCTGAGTACTGGCCTGAGATTTCTGGTTGTTGGTCTGATATCCAGCTCTGAGGGGGGTTTTTTTTTTTTCTTTGCCTGGTATAATTGGAGGAATGCTCAGCACAAAATTTACGCTGATATTTGCCATTTGACAGACCTAAACTGTGTGTATGTGTGTGTGTATGTATGCTTAAGTCTAACGTGTAGTTCCTCATCTAATGTGGTTAATTTCTCTTGCACATGAGGTCCTGTTATCCTGTTATCCTTGAACTAATTGTTTCAGTCTGTTCTAAGAAATTCCTGCATTAATTACTGCACCTGATAATTAGAGTGAATTTGACTTTGATGTTTGAATAAATGACTGAATGAGTAGAACCCTGTAAAATATGGAAACCAGAAATGTAAAGGCGGGTGGTACTTGGCCGGAGAAGGAAACATTTGGCCGGATGGTTGCTAGTCCAAATCCCAGCTGGGATCATCTCAGTGGAGGATGTGGCACTTGGACTCCAGGATAGTCAGCTTTCCTGGTTTGATGTGTGTCTGAATATCATGTGCTGATGCAGCTTCACCCCATTCATTCTGAATCACTGTATATAACCTCCACCGGCTGTGAATCCCCATCGATCAGGCTGGAATATTCTTGATGTTGTCATCCTCTCATCTGTCCACCCATCCATCCAGAAGCCGACCTCTGTACCCTCCAACAAGGTCAGGCCACAGAGGAGCTGTTGCTTTCTGTCGTCTCATTGGCCGGTCTCCAGGGCCGGGGCGGGCAAATGGGGACATGGACAGGGGTGCCAGGCAATCAGCGGCTAGAGCCAGCTCGTCCAATCACTCGGCTTCACGTGGCCCCCTCAAAGTCACCGATTAATTGGTCCGATTGTCCAGTAGACTGGAAGAGAGAACTGTGTGTGTCTGTGTTTATCCCCTCCCTGACTTGCTTTTCTCTCCCAGTAGCTGCTGCTCCTGAAAAAATTCTGTTGCAACAATGAGTTAAAGACTCATTATTGAGAGAGTTAGAAGTAAGTGCTGTAAAGAGATAGGAATGTGTATTGGTTGCTTTGGCACACAGGCACTGGCACAACTTTGAGAATATAAATTTGACAGATTGCACTCTTAAAAACTGCAGTGTTGTAATGTTAAATTTAACGGCAGGTTAACTGTCAGCTAGTTAGTGATCAGAAAGGAACAAGAAACTCACAAACTAAGTCAATAACACATTTTCAAAAGCGTTCATTTGTGCACATGCCAAATATTAAATATGAACTTGCAAATAAAGATATAGAACTTGAGAGAGGTGGTATGTCGTTTTGTGTGTAGGTTGTCTAGACGTTGTCTAGACGTTATCGAGGAAGATCCTCAGTCCAGTAATTGTCTTACTGGTGTCCAGCTTTCCCGGTAATCTGTTTAAATGTGAGGTCTGTGGGAAGATAAAAGGGATGTGGCTCCCTTGATTAGTCTAGCAGTCTGTATTACTGGAGGTGTGTGTGTCAGTACAGTAGCTGGCAGACACAAACACGAGTCTCTCTTTGATTCCCTCAGAGCCTGAACATGGGGAAAGAGAGAGAGAGGGAAAAGACGAGAGTGAAAGAAAACGACGGAAAGAAAACAGCTAAATGAGAGCATAAGATAAGGAGGGAGAGAATCTAAGGGTGAATGCTGTGAAAGCATTTTGATGCTGACTGGAGCAGTATGTCTGTGTGTGTGTGTGTGTGTGTGTGTTAGAAAATCTTATAGCGAGTGAGGAAAAGAGAGGCAGAACAGTTATCCCTGATGAGTGTGTTAAGTGCTGCTGAGTGTTGTTTGGGAGTCTATTGAGGCGTATTCACCGCTGCTAACAAACAGCAATATCTTCTCTGCCAGTGCAGAGGTGAAAGAGTTGTGGCAGGGCCACCTGAAGCTCACTCTGTTTCCCCTACAGAGTTTGAGTAAAGAGTATGTAAGCGTGTGTCCGTGTTTTTAAAGAAACAAACAGTATGAGAATCATCATACAGCGTCACCGGAGCATACACTTTACGTTCTGTTCATATGCTGTTTATGAAAATCAATATCTGAGAGGCATAAAAGGTAAATGCTTCTCAAAACAGCTTGAGAAAACATCCCTCAACAACTGTGTGTTGCCAGTAGCAGTGTTTATTGAGCCTCAGCTGGATTTACTGCATCTCAAACATTATTATCTGTGGTTACCTGGGAAAAGAGATGCTTGGCCTTTCGGTGTCCAATCACGACCTCCCTCTCTCAGATTCACTGAGATCTTTACAACCTCGCTTTATCGCGGCAGCAAATGCGTCAACCAACATGTAGCGACTTGCTTCGCAGGAAAATGATGGCCCTCGATGACTTTTTATTGCCTCATGGGCAATAAGCAAACTCAGAGTGGCCTGAGTTTGCCCCTCTTGAAAAAGAGGAAATTGTATCAGGTTCCCACAGCGAGGGGCCAGTTTGCTTTTAGGATTAGGGCCGGTGTCACCCGGCCGCTGGGGTCGCGTGGTAGAAAGAGTCAGGAATACAAGTAAACAAAGCAACTTCCTACACCCTCTCCTCTCCTCTCCTCTCCTCTCCTCTCCCTCTTTTCACATGTGAAACACTTTGTCAGTCAGGTTCACTAACCTGCTTTTTATTGGCTTGGGTGAACGTCTCGTCTGTGAGAAGGTAATAGCCATAAAACTGTTTGATAAGGTGTCAGAGCCTGTTTGACTGTTTGACTTTGGGATTTATATGTTGCGTGTTGCTGAGCATGTTTACATATAATCATGTGAGCCTCATATTTGTACATATTGTCTCTGTGTCTTTATTTTCTCTCATAGCCTCCGTCTCAGTCTCCTCTCTCGCCATAAGCCCTTTGCTGTCACTACGCCCTTGTTTTTGACTTTCTCTAATGATATTCAGAAGAATGCCCCGCACATTTTGAAGGTGAATAAAATGTTTCCCCCGCGCTCTCTGTTACTTTAAATCTCCCCTGCATTCATTCAGTCTGCCTCTCTCTGTCTGTTGGTTACATGTGGGCATGTTTGCATGACCAAAGAAATGCAAAGTCTAGCCCAGACCATTACAATATGCCTTGTGTGCACAATTTACATGAAATACATATTCATTCATGACATGTGTGCACACGAAGTAGCTTCTCTCTCCCTCTTCTCCTGCCTCTCTCATGGCTTTGCTTGGTCTTTTTTTGCTCGCTTAGGATGTGTTTTTCTCAAAGTTTTTTTCAAATGAAAACTACATCTCTCTCTATGTCGTACGAAACTGTATGTTTTGCCTTTTGTCGTTCTCATTTTACCCATAAACGCACTTGGGTCCCACCATGTAGTTTGGTGCTGCTCCAAGAATCAGTACAACAGCCGTTCATTTAAAAAAAAAAAGAAGAAAAAAAAAGAGGTTCTACTTCATTTGCTCCAGCGAGGGAGTTCAAACGGGAGGGAAATGTATCTTTAGCTTCCATGTTATAATTGTGGCACGCTAATGATGTAGACACATTCTCACTGTCTGTTTACAGGAAACGCTCTTCTTTAATTTGCAACTGGCGTGAATGCCAAATGCCTATATCTAATTACTGGTGTTTGCTGAAAGATACTATTTACACACACTTTTTGCCTCATAGAGGTCTCTCGTGTGTCGGCATGAGGAGATGATGACAAGAAAAGTTAAATGTGTAAACCTGGTAAAGACTAGTTTTGAAATGAAAATGAAATTAGGATAAGAGGAATTATTTTTTCACCAATGATTTGTCCGTTTAAACCTGAAGATATGGTGGTTCAGCGCATCTACAGTCAAGATCTTGTTTGAAAAGTGTCATCCAAGGACTCAATTCAGGTTTATTTTGGTATGAAGAACCATAATTTGCGCCATTCTTGTGTAATCGTGTCCTAAAAGAAGATGCCACTTTTGTCAAATTACTGGATATCTCCTTTTGGAACAGAAGTCTGCAGCTTTGATTTGGAAATGTAAACAAGTTGAAATGTGGTAATGCACTTGTCATGCAAATGAATAGGATATAAAGTTGAAGCATACTCATTCACTTGTGAAATATTTGTGTGCGTGCGTGCGTGCGTGCGTGCGGAGGGTCTGGTGTCCATGCCATTGTCATCATGTAGATAGAAATAGAAATGTGATAAATTCCAAATTTGTGACTAGTTTGCGCTCTTTATTTTGTCTGTTTTCAATTCAGTTCCAAATTGCCTGGAACGCACACACACACACACACACACACACACACACACACACACACACAGATACACAAGCTCTCACAGACAGAAAATGCCCTGGTTCTTAATCGTGGCCAGTACAGGTTCATAGGGAATCTGAGAGTGAAATCACACCGACTCATCACTGATGTGTCACAACGCATTACATCTGGCCGATAAAACAACCTCAAACTCTCTCACTTCTTTCTATCTTTCCATTTTCTCTCGCTGGGGCCTGTGTCCCCCCTCCTCCTCCCCCTCCCTTGAAGAGGAGCTGAGCTCAGGACCCAGGAGGCCTCTGATTAGATAGATGTTAACTTTTCAGGGAAAACCCTGATAGCAGGCCGGAGACGATCACCACTGCTAATGGATGGTTAAAGACCAAATGAGCCTTTTTATTAGCTTTTTACTACTAACATTATGTTGGAAAAAGCTACAATTAATGTTTATTTTTTTTACAGTATTAACTTCAGATGGGTATGACAGAGGCGTACTGTAGTTTGGGCATTCACGTGTGTGGTGGGAGAATGAGAGGAAAGAGAGAGAGAAGGAATGGAGGAGGGAGGGGGGAGAGCAAAGAGACAGGGTATTAGCACTTTGTTCAGTAGAGAAGCATTGTTTGGCCCCTTGGCACACACAAGAACACACACAAATAAGCAAGTCTCACACACACACACACACACACACACACACAAACACACACACACATGCACAGAGCAGCAACGTTTATTTAAGCTTTTGATAAAGAGATTAGCCCCATCATCCTACGCTCTTAAGCTAGCCGAGGGGGTCCATGTTCAGGAAATCCTGGCTTTCCTGACACATGGGCTTATAGGGAAACCTGGCTCAAGCAACACTTATATGATATTAATACAATTCCTAATGGTCAGATTAACAAGGTTTGGTCCTAACACGGAGGGCGGTTTGCTCAGATTTGTGTTTTTCTGGGGACATATCGAAAGAAGGAGAGAAGAAGAGAGAGACAGAGCTGGACAGAAAGTTACTAAAAGAGTGAAAAGGTTGAAAACAGAATGTGGTAGAAGAGGCGGAGTAGCTGTGCCAGCTGGGCTGCTTTTTTTTTTTCTTTATTATTAGCCCTATCACAGTGGTTGGAGTCCAGCTTAAAGCTACAAACAGCGAAGTGCTAATTTTAGCCTCCAAAGAGGATAAGGATAAATAGCTTGCTGCCAGTTTGCCATATGGTCCCCTGCCGATTATATTGTGTCAGGAATATTTTCACCCCGCCCCCATCCCTGCCCCAACACACAAACATATCCATATACACACAAACATACACATATACACACAAACATACACATATACACACAAACACACACATATACACACAAACATACACATATACACACAAACACAGCCTCAGCATTTGTGATGCTGGGAGATCGCTTTATCTCAACATGTAGATGTGATTGAAGAGTTAATTTCCAAAAGTAAGCGTTCTAGAAAAAATATAATCACACAAATGTAATTATTAAACAGATTTTCACACCTGTGAAGGTATTTTTACTATCCCTAAAAAGTCACACAATTTGTTTTTATTAGGGTAGTTTATCTCCTCCTAATAATAGAAAGATATATCACACTGAAAGTGTAATTTTCAAACAGGAAATTGTAGTTGCAGTGATGGCGGCCTCAACCTGCAGTCTTTTTTATCCACTATAGCTTCCAGCTGCAAGGTAACGTTTGGCCTCTTCTGTAATCTCCTGCAACTTGGGTTATATTCTCATTTGAAAATATGAGCCCTGTAGAAGAATAAATATGAGTCTCTCTCTCTTTCTCCATCAACACACATGCATATGTTCACATGTAAATGCAACACACACTCACGCCGCAACTCTCCATTATTCTCTCACTCTCTCTCACTCTCTCTCCCTCAAATTGAAATAATTCAATTTATGGACACAGTTCCAGACCTCCCTGGCTAAGACCATTATGCATGGAGGCCCCCCCCCTCCCCTTTTCTAACAAAAGAACGGGAGAATTTACCAGCCGGCTCTCCAAATGACACCCACACAAAGCCAATTTCATGCCGGGAAAACACCAGCAGAAGCGCCAGTTTTGGTCAAAACCTGCATCCCTGTGGATTTTCTTTATCACTGAATATGGGTCGATGCTACTTTAATTTCTGTTAGGGCTTATTTTATAACCCCGATATGACACATGCAACTCCTTCTGCTTCTAACATTCAAACCTGGCTGCTGCACAGGTGTTCACTCATTTAAAAGTGAAAGAGAGAACAACGTCAGACCTCTTGGATTGGTAAATGTATGATTTATTCGCAGACTTGATCCCTGCAGCAAATCTACAACCATTTTTGTTGTTGCGGTGATGTTGAACAGCTACCTGTTCAAATATGTTGTTTCACTTTAGGCAATAATAATAATTAAAAAGCATTAAGATGTGAAAGGTTGAGGTGATGTGTTGTGAGCCCAGGTAACCTGGCATGCAGGAAGTTGGAGGTAAACTATGTCAATGGGCCAAAGCTTGACCCAGGGCTGACCCAGGCCAAACATGCTGCCCCCTGAGGCCTCCTCCCCTTGGTCCTTTTGACATGGATACCTGCTATAGGGATTTAACTGAGAGATAAACACATCAGCGAGCTTTTCTAAAAGTTTAGAGAGAGGGAAAGAGAAAGAGAGAAGAGAGGTTCTAGATAACAAATACCTGCAGGTAAACACAAAAGCAGCAGGGTGGGCTGGAGGGCAGCATGGGCGTTTACTTTGTGTGTTTGCAGAGCAACACAAAGCATGCCACTTGCGGTACACACTTGTGAACACACACATTTGGATGTAACCCGATCATCCCTTCTCTCTCCGAGGCCAGTGAAACTCAAAGAGATGAGCAGGGACTGGGGGCTGAGATTCTCACTAGTGATAACCTTTAGAGTAAAGGCCTGAGTGGTGGTGTTACACACACACACACACACACACACACACACACACACTCTGCATACATACATACATACATACATACATATATATATATATATATATATATATAAATTTATATATTGTACACAGCAGCTCCCATGGGCAGCCCCAGTTCTTTGTTCCACTGAGATTCTTTTAAGCAGCAGAGAGGTCATAGTCTTACAGGAAGTCACCCCCATAGAGGGCTGCCTTTTTCAGGAAGTGACTTGGTGGGACTGTGTGGCGAGAGCGCCGGTGTCCACGGGGGGCATATCACTCCAGTCCACATGGGCCTATGCTCCACAGGAAGTAGGGCCGCTGTAAACCCACTCACTTCCTCTTCCTCTGTCCCGAAAGTCTTATCAGGTCTGCGTATGTGGAGGCTGATAGGACTACAAATCCCCCGTATCCCCGCAACACCACATCCTGTGCCTATCAAAGACACGCTGACAAGGAGGGGGACGTGGAAAAGAAGCATTACTTTGGTGGGACAATTAACTGTGAGGTTAATTTAATACTTCGGATTGCGAAGCTGAGGAGCTCAGACAACAGTAATGTGGATATCTTGAAGTAGGAGTTTATAAGAAGGGAATTCCATGATTAAAATGCCACACACTCAATCTTCACAACAGCGCAACAGTGCCGTCGTCTGCTTTACTCGTGTGTTTACTCATTAAAAATCAGCTAAAACCCAAAAATGTAAATGCAACAACTCCACAACCTGACATATTTAAATGGAGTAGGTTGTTGCTCAGATAATGACTTATCCTGTTTTCCTAACCACCTCCTCAGTAACCTGATCTTGTGGGTGCAGACCATATTATACTCCCTCCTAATACTAAAACCGTCTGTTATTCCAAAAAAACTCACTGGAAGCTAATGCGCTATTATTAGCTTGTGCCACCGCAGGGTTAGCGTGCCTGCATTATCTAACTACATACTGCAGTTTGGCTGGCGCTGATAGGTTAGCATGAGTGGGAAAATCCTTGTGCATTAGAAGTGTTTATCAGAGGCTGTGCCATTCAGATAGTTACCATGTGGAAAAATGCACACACAGACCAGAGCTGTACACGCTAGCTCTGAAAAATAAGCTGGGAAACTGTAGTTTGGTTAATGGATCTACACCCTAAACATGAAGAGATGATTACAGACAGAACAGACTGATTGTTGGTACTGAGATGATACAGTTCCACTTAATTCGAGTTAATTAAACTGGTGGTTTTGACAGGCTGGTAGACGTCAAAGAAGTTAGTGCTGCAAGATATAATTTTCACTAAATGTAGTTCATTGTAAAAGATGCACAGATCACATTAAAGGATGTGTTTTCAGTTAATTGATGTTGACTAAAAATGATACTCTTCATTCTGTAGTTTAGTAGAGATCCTGAAAGTTAAGAGAGTGTCTTCGCATAATGAAAAACATATTTACAGTCAGTTTAAGTTTACTGAAAAGGATATTTTGGTGGTTTATTAAAAGGGCTTACATGTGTATATCTAGGTTTCTCTTGTTGAATATCTATATTTTTACTGTTAGTCCACAGGAAAATTAAAACAGGATGTTTTTGCTTTAGTTCAGCTGAAGGTTCCTTCTCTTTGTCCCACGTCTACACTGAAGGACTTTGGAACGCCCTTCAGCACATCAGCTGACTTTTGGAAAGGACCGCCGAGCCATTGTGCTGTTAAGTGCTCTTAGCTTTTGTTATAGTCCTTGTCCTTTCTGCCATCCCTCCCCCCCTTCCTCTCTTCTTCCATAGTCCATTTGACTCTCCCTCCCTCTCTCTCTCTCTCTCTCTCTGTGCATTTGTTGTGTGCTGAGTTTGACTGAGGCTCAGTGCGTCAAAGGTGTCAAAAGCCATCTGAGAAGAAGCAAAGCAGTTGAGAGATTGAGAGTTAAGAGTGAGAAAGAGGCAGAAGAGGGACAATTTCAGGAATCTTGTCATAATTTCAGGAACCACTTTCTGTGTGTGTGTGTGTGTGTGTGTGTGAGTATGATATGTGTGTGTGTGTGTGTGTGTGTGTGTGTGTGTGAGAGAGGACTCCCCCTCACTGAGGCGAAGAATCTGTGGGCCCCCCTCACAAGTGCTCCCATTTGAACCGAGTCTGGCCTTCTATCTTCAGGTTAGAAAAAAAAGCAACGGCAACACAAAGGCAAGAGGGGAAAAATCAATAGTTACACAGCAAAAGTGCTCAACATGAAAGGGTGAATTCATCGCCCTACACTTTCATTTTAGCTTGTACCATCTGTCTCTTTCTCTCTTATTCTTTCTCTCTGGACTGATCTGGAAGTGGGAATAAAAGGCAGTCGCCGTGTGTGTGTGAGTGTGTTTGTGTGCGTGGAGGCATACTGCAGTTTAATGTCGTGTCGGTGCCCTGCGCTTGAGGCAGTTTCCAGCGTGTCAGGCAGCCTGTGGTGATGACCCTTTACGGGGAAAATGGCACAGAGAGAGCAGTCACATTTACACTGACATTTTTGCCATCACCTATGGCTATGTCAACAGGCCTGATCCCCCCCTCCCCTCCCCTCACCTCCCCTCACAGCCAACAGTGGATGGGCCTCAGCAATAACACACAGAAGCACAGAAACATTTTCACAGAGAAAATGAGCATTAACACAGGTCTGATATTCAATATTTTACAGAAGGTTAATCATTCGCTCCATAAATTGTCATAAAGCTGTGTGTGATGTCATCAGGCCGCTTGTTGCTTGTCCAAACCTAAAATAAATTCATTTTAAAACCAAATCAAACGTAGGAAAAGCAGACTGACACTGACAAACTGATTAATTGATTATAACACTAAAATTGGCAAACTAATATATCCATCTAACTCACACACGTGTTAACATGAACCGGTGTGCACAAATGTCCACTTACATTCAAGATGACTAACTAACAATGCACTCAAACCACTCGAAAGCCACATAGACCTTAGGATCTGACAAGCACTTTTAATTAACTCACAAATATGATAACTGGCCTGTGCGCTTTTTTTTTTTTTTTTTTTGTTAGTTAAACACATTCTCTGTGTGTCTGGCTTCCTGATCTCCTCCTCGTCTGATCGCCACAAATGAAATAATTGCTCCAAACTTGGCTCGGATTCTCACAACAAGAAGTCTCCAGTGTGCTTTAATTACAAATAACCCTTGTAAATGACTCACCAGTTACTGTCATTATTGAATCTGTCAGCGCTGATCCACAAAACTGTCATCATTCAAAGTAACCGGCTTTGTTATTGCAAAGCACTCGTTATTTACTGTAATTACTTCAATGGAATTGTCTTTGATTACAGGAAGCAATTACTTAGCTCTCCCCTGATTGTTTACCTGGCAACCCGTATTCTTTTTCCTTTTGTAGTAATTACAACTTTCTGCGGATACCTAATATATTTATTCATTAAGTTTTTACCGGTGTGTGTGCTCTACCAAGATTAATCTACGCTGCACAGTGATGTGATCCAAATGCATTGGCAGAAGTTTTGAGCAAAGATCTGAAAATATTGGTGTGTCTCTCTGGCACAGGCAGGAAGGGAAGTCTAGACTAGCCATATTGTTTTGTCGACAGCGCATGTCATTATCCGGCAGAACAGTTGAGGGGATTTCTCTGTGTCTCTCCTCCTCCTCGGGAATAAAAGGGAGGCGAAACAGCATTGGTCACAGAGAGTGTTTTGTATTGAAGTAAGTGTGTGTGTGTGTGTTGCTTTAGAATACTTTGCTAGTCATTATTGGAAAGCTGCCTTATGGAAGATCGGAGGAATGGGTGCATGTGAGCGTGTTCGAGTGTGTTTTCGGTGCAGTAAAGGGAGAGGTGCTTTTGAAAATGTGCCCCTACTTGGGAATTGCGTTGCAAGGAATTCCTGCATGTTCAGAATATTTGGAGATGGGAGGGGCCTCCAGAGCCATGCAAAGGGAACCCCCCACTGCCTGCAACCCCCCTGTACACCCCCTCCCCGAGTCTAGAGCTTATGAATGGCCTGAATACAATAAACGCCACTTTTTTTTTTTTTTCTTTTCTCCCTCCCTCTTGCAAGCCCTTCTTTACCCCTCTCAGGATTTCTGGGAATGTAATGCATGTGTATGTGTGTGTGAGAGTTTGTGTGCACGTTTGTGTGTGAGTGCAAGAGAGAAAAGTAGTGAGAAAGAGAGCACTTTAGTGAGTATACCTCAGCACGTGTGTGAGTGTGTTTTGTGTATGGTGTTCAGAGTGTGTCTATGTGCATGAATTTCTCGCCTGCCAATATGAGATGTGTGTATCCCATGTGGAACAGGATAGCAGGCCCCTGAGGCCTGCGTCTTGCCTGGGCAGCCAACCCAGGGTCATGTGAGCTTTCTGGGGTGTGAAACTCTAGGAGTGGCCCATGAGGGATCAGCTCCAGGTCACTCACACTCACAGTGAAACACACTCTCTCTCTCTCTCTCTCTCTCTCTCTCTCTCTCTCTCTCACAACAAATAGCCCTTAGACTAAATGCACTATCGTAAACTCAAAAGACCTGTCCCCACCTCTTCTCCCTCTCAGTCCATCCACGGCCTGTAAAACCTCGCAAAAACATCTCGCAGTAACCTCCAAAAACGTTTAGCCATATGTGAATGATTCCTCACACTCACACAGGATCCCACTCATGACATCTGGCACAAAGCTAATATTCATAACCCCTATTCCTCAACTCAGCAGTGCTTCTAAGAGGAAAAAGAAATTATTAGAAAGCTAAATGTCATAACTCTCTTGCGTTGCACTAGAAGCAACGTGTCTGACAAGATAACTGTTTGCAGATGACTGACTGGTGAATCCATGGCTGTTAATTTGCCAGGCAGCTGATAAATGGCTGACACCTTCGAATGGCACATGTGCCCTCGCAGAGGGGGCAGGTAGTACCAATCTCTGCCTAACGCTGAGATATGGTTCATAATCAGATCATAAGAGATTAGCCCAGATACTGCTTGATAATGTCAGGCTATGCCTTGAGACAGAGAGATGTAGAGAAGTGATAAAGACATAGGAGAGGGAGAAAAAGCGTCATTAGTACTCACAAGTTGAAGAGGTAGACTGAAAACGTCAAGACTGAGGATATTGATGTTCACCCAGATTACCTTAAATTTTAACCGTATTTATTTAGTGAAATATCATTTGCCACTTTCTGTTTGTTTTAAAAAGAAGGAAATTGCAAACCTACAGTGAAGAAAGGTAACAATGCCTCACTGTTACATCCCCAACACTGTGCAAATATCCTCCATCCCAACCCCTTACTCCACAGAGAGACAGAGGAGAGAGGAAAGTAATGAAGTAGGAAGGAGGGGGAGGCAAGAATGAAACATGAAGTGGAGGAAAGGCTTAAATAAAAGCCATCGAAGCTGAATGAGCATAGTAAGTAAGTGTCTGTTTAGCTAATGCTAACGAAGCTCATGGAAATGCATGAAGAAAGCTAACCTAGTTTTTACGTCATTATCTATTTGCTCACAGTGTGTTTGTGTGTGTGTGTGTGTGTGTGTATGTATGTGTGTGTGTGTGTGTGTGTGTTTGGGTGCAAGTGTGTATTTGTGTATACAGCGTGCGAGGGGACTGATAAAATATTCCTTCCCTTGGTTGGCCCCGGGGCATTTCAACTGCCCCTGGCTCCTTCCAGTCACTGGCCTGCTCCCTAATTGAAACATGCACACACATACACACACACAGACACGCACACACATGGACACTCACGCACACACGACATTCGGGGCTTCTGAGGCTGGAAACACACATGCATAAAGATAGACAGAGATGGACACACACATACAGACCGATGCACATCCATGCATGCATGCATTCTTCACACATGAACATGCACCCCTACCGTCCTGCATTGATTCAGCCCCCACCCCCACCCCCCCAG
>NW_019525109.1:1037796-1047568 GCF_002814215.2 Seriola lalandi dorsalis | reverse complement strand
CTCTAACTAGTTGCGAAGACGTTGTCATGGCCGATCAGTGGGCCAGGCCCAGAGTTGTGCCTCTGGCTTTTCCTTGTGGGGTGACTGGAGCTCGCTAGCCTAGCTGCCCCACGCTGTATGTATGCAGCCCTGGGTTACAGCCTGCTGATGCTCTTAATGAGCCTGGTAGCCTGTGTATGGAGAGAGACTGACTGATTCATTGGCTGACTGGCTTCCTAGCTGCCCGGATGGCATTCTGACTGTCTGAGTGAGTGGCTGATTGGCTGACTGACAAGGTTGCTATATGACTGACTAGCTTACTGGCTGGCTCGATAGCCTACTGCTTGAGTGGGTAACAGTGGGCAACTGCCTGACTGACCAACCAGAAGGCTGATTGGCTGAACGATGAACTGAAGGTGACGCCACCGAGGTCATGTTGACATCAACGCAGATAAATTTCAAATCGCTGCTTACGTGTCAGAAGTTTTCTGCCTATTCAAGCAGACTAACAATCCATTCTGAAACCACAGAGGAGTGATAAATCTTTAACTCTGGACTATTGACTATTACCCTGATGCATCGGCCATGAGCTTTAAGGGCAACACTCACGTGTCAAAAAGCCTGCGCCCACTGTTTTTATATTGGCCCAGGATCAGGAAATAATTTCATATCTCCCAACATTGGCGTGTGACAGCATAATTATCATATTGTACTCAGCTACTTGACCAGCGTCAAATGATGAACCTCTACATGAGCCTCCGATGTTTGCCATTTGAGTCACCGGTAGTGTCTCATTTTTCTAAGAGAAGCCGGCACAGTCATTTTAAATTTTGGAAGAGCTTTTCTGAAAAGTTCTGTTGGTGTTAGAAAATGTCGGCTCCAAAAGCCAAAATAGAAAAAAAATGATTTGCATTACAGTGGACATGACCTGACTGACTTTCCTGTGTCTGATATTTTTATTTTTTTTCAACTGATTAACTCCAGTGTGGCACACAACATCTCTTCCCTTGCCTATCCATTATTTTCTCCCCCTTCATTGCCTCCTTCAGTGGCATGAGTGTGCTTCCACTTCTTCAGTCTCACTGAATGTTCCTCATCCCTCCCTCGCCCTCTCTTCTTCTCCTCTTTCACCCCCTCTCATTGGTTTTCTTCCCCTGTTTTTCTCTTTCTCTCTCCCTCTCTCTCACATGCTGAGGTAACCCTGTTGACATTTCCCCAACATGGCTGCCAGACACAACTTCAGCACCTTTCCTGCCTCACCCTCGCTGCTCACCCCCACAGTCTTTCTCCTTTCTCCCCTCCCACTCTTCCCTCGCTTGCTGGGGTTAAAGAAAAGCAGAAATTAGCCCCAGACCTCGCAGAGGTGATTGGTATCAAATTGCAGTGAAAATTGAAATGCCAATAAAATTGACGGCCCTTCCCCAGCCTTCCTCCTTCCTTTTCCCCTTCTAGGTAAAGTAAGTGTCGATAGGTCAGACTTACTTAGAAGACCCCATTGCGAAAAGGAGGGAATAGTGGGAGGTATTAGGGTTTCCCTCTCTGACTTAAATTCAGTCATATCAGGGTCATAATTTTAATTTTCAGTTTCTCTCAATTCAATCTCTTCCTTCTCCAATGTGTGTAAATGTATTGAGGAGCTGTATGTTCTTTGATTCAGTGATATGAAGTAAATATGATATGGGTGTCTAATGCATGCTACTTCTCTCACATTATGCATCATTTTGGTTTGTGATTAATTAGGTCTTCGGGGTTATTTTATATTCTGTAGGCTCATGATTATGAATTTTAAAGATTACAGTTGCTGCTTGCATACTATTTCATTCACCATAAATCAATAGATGCGATGTACTACTTTAAAAAATATGGGCAATATCATGCAGTGTGATATTGTACTACTGTATATGAAGCAGTGGCAGCCTCAAGGTTAGAAAGCAGGCTTGTGACTGGAAGGTAAGCAGTTTGATTACTAAACTGCAAAGATGCATCTCTCTGTGATGCTTCCATGTTTAAATGAAGGTTAAAATAAAAATAAATAAAATGTCTAAGGAATTCAATATTATAGACGATAATAAAGTAAGATGAAGGTTTAATGATCAAAGTAGGTTCAAAGGATCAAAGGAGGATTATGTGATAGAACAGTACAGAGAGTGCACAGACAGCACAAGCAGAATCGTGCAATTTCTTGTGACAGTTTTCTCGGAGAATACACACTTTTATTAGTTATTATGTGCTCTCTCTGCTGCCTCGGTGTTTTCTCTCTCCCTCTTTTCCCCCCCTCTCTCCACGCCTCTCACGATTTCTCACCTCTTCCTGAGCCCGCTTGCTCACCCGCTCCCTCCAACTTGCTCACTTGCACGCATACTCACGCAGTCACTCACTCTCTCTCTCATTCACTCACTCACTCTCTCACTCTCTCCCTCACTCTCTCTCTCTCGCTCACACATTCACTCACGCTCTGAGCTGATAGTCCGGCCGTTTGCTTCTGTTTCCCCAACTCGCATGGGACGAGCCCCTAGGTTTGTTATTGTAGGCTTTGCTGAACATGAGCCGGTCTTTACAACGGATTGAAAGCATTTGCTTCCAATGAAAATCTGGTCTTAGATTACAGGGCCTCGGCTCGGCTCACCCCTCTTTTTCCAGCAGGCCGACGGAGAGACAGAGGGGTGGGTGTATTTTAGCCGTGAAACAGTAGGCAGAGAAAACTCACTTGTTAAGCTCAGGCTGTGTTTGTCCCGGGCTAATGATGTAACTGAAGCTTGCAGTGTGAGTGTGTTTTTAGGCAGAGGGAAGTGTAGGAGCTGGCTGGACGCGGTACATTGTGTGTGTAGTGTAACGCTAGAGTGGCGAGTCAGTGAATCATTTAATCGATTAATGGATTAGTCATTTTATAGGCTAAACCTTTATTGAATAATCTGGAAAATAATAAACGGATTAATCAATAATGAAAATAATTTTTATCTGTAGGACTGTATGAGTGAATATTATGATTGAAAGTGTGACTGACTTCAACCTGCATGTGGCTAATGCCTAAATCCAACTTTTGACCTTTTGGTGATGTTACAGTGGCCCAACCCTACTACCAGCCTCACATGAATATGTGCATTATTAATGTGCAGTGGCTGGCGTTTTCTTCAGGATCGCACCACCTCTAAAAAAGCAAGCTCTTGTTTTATCCCTCCCCCACCCTCCGTAGCGTCACCTCCACTTCCACACGAGGTTCATTAAAAAGCCTTCAATATGTGTGCATATGTATCTCCTTCTGCCAGAACAGTCGGCGAGAGAGAGTGAGAGCTAGCCAAGAATGTTGTTTCGTATGGATCGTTGAGAGCCTCTCTCTCCTAATGGTGTATATAATTCAGGTGCCCTCCAGGCATGCTTTCAGGAATTCTTTTGCCTGAGGTAATGGGGAGCAAAGGCCTGGATTTTCGGCCCATGATTATTCCATTGATGTGGCAGGCTGGAAAAAAGTCATCTCCAACCGGATTAGCGCCAACATCCCCATTAATTATCGATGAATCGGGGGCTTAGGGTTTAGCTAGGTGCTGGGTGTCGCCCTTTGCAAGTTAGTGGAGTGCAGGCCCGCTCGAATGCAGTTATCTACTCCCACCACAGTGAACAGAACTAGAAGCTTTAGAAGTGCTTTGTGTGTAATCAATAAATAACTGGATCCAATTCTGTGCACTGCTTCAGCATTTTTTTTTTTTTTTCTTCTTTCCTTCCCCTCACTTCCAGTCAAGAAAGGCGGTGAGGGTGCCACTTGTTTATCCCGTCTCATGTTTCTTTTATGATTATCGTCTTCATTGAGGGTGGCTCGCATTTTTGAATAATGATAATAACAATTAGGCTTTTCACAGCCACAGATGGGAGCTGTATAGAAAGCGTACAGTAATTGGGTCGTTTTGAATATGTGGAGTGTGTGCGTATGGGTGGATGTTGTTTGAGTGTGAATGCAGAGAAAAGGCCCATGGAGCACACCTTTCACTTTTCCTCTCAGCGCTCAAACACTCTAAGCTGTTTCAGTGTTCCCCTTAGGTGAGGTTAACTGGCCTTAATAGAGCCTTATCGAAGCCCTACAGGTTGCTGTAAGCAGCCATGACGCCATTGTTATGAAAAGCAGCTAGCTTTGTTAGCGCTGTTTGTGCCTCTGACTTTCTTTTTTTCCACCTATTTTCCTTTTATTTTCTGCCCTCCCCCTCCTCGCAACCTCCCCTTTTGTAGTGCCATGTTACTCTTTCCACCTCAGGTAAAATGGCAGAATGCGCCGGGGCGACGCTTCAATAACTATTTTCCCCTCAGGATAATAAAGACTAAATCTCTCTGTCATTTTCAATTCTGCGCGGGCTTGGATGGGAGAGTGGGGAAATGCGACCTTACAAGTCCTTTGTGCTCCCCTTCTCCCTCTCTTTTCTCGCAGAAAGATGCGAGCGCTCACTGTGTTTTCAAGTGGCGGGGGGAGAAAAATGAAAGGCAGGGTTATTTATAAATGTATTAAAAATGAATGCATTTATGAGGTGCTGTTTTCCAGCCATTCTCTGCTTGCCATTGTTGTGTCTCTATACCCCTCCGTCTGTGCATACAAAGCCCTCCAGAATTCCTTCGAAATCGTATTTATTCCCTTTGAACGCAGAGGCGCAGCGAATGCAGGAAGTAAACAAACTGTGAGTCTGATCTCCACTGTCTCTTCCTGTTTCTTGTCATGTGACAGGTGATGGCCTGGACAACAGTGTGGCTTCACCGAGCACAGGGGATGACGATGACCCGGATAAAGAGAAGAAACGCAACAAGAAGAGAGGGATCTTCCCTAAGGTGGCCACCAACATCATGAGAGCATGGCTCTTCCAGCACCTAACAGTGAGTTGAATGAAACAGCATTTGTTCTCGATCGCTCTCAGTTTCATATCACGTGTGCACACTGAACTTCACTTCACAGCCACAGGCTTTCTTACCATTAGACACACACACACACACACACACACACACACTTTCTGTCTTTCTAGCTCTGCTCCACACAAGTACACTTGCACACAAAGGAACACATACACGCACACACCCAGAGACACTGACACACTCACTGACACTCACATACACACCACCGGAGCAGCCCCCTCTTCTCCACAATGTATCCCGGTTTGTACGGTGAACACTTCAAAGACACAGGGCTGTGTAATCTGCCGGCGATCTCGGCAGCCTGCGCTCTCTCGCTCCTCATCTGCTGAAACTGAATAACGTTGAAGCCAAGGAGAGACGCCCCTGGCCATAACTGCCGCAGATACATAGATGAACCTTATTAAGAACAAATCTGTCATTATTTAACAGATGCCTGGGATGCTGCAAAGGCCTGTGGTTTGGCTTTATTTTTACTCAATTATAGCAGAGAATACCAATGCCGTTAGCACCAGCTGACGGCATCACAAACTGTCTGAGGGGAAAGTAGTGTGGGAAAAAATTTATTTTGACAGTGGGAGATTGCAATGTGACTGTTAAAATGGAGCCAACAGTAAATAGAAGGTTATCTTCTTTAACACAAGTTTCATTTCTAACACAGTCAATGCTCCAGCCACAGTTAGCATTGCTAGATACATTGTGCCAACATGTCTTAATACCTATCAAAGGACAGAAAGAAGACTTGTTCCCATATTGAGTTTGAGTGAAACTCTTCTGTATAACTGATTGCAGAATTTGCACCAGTGGCTCCATTAGTTTCTATAAAGTATTTTAGTATGTTCTGTGCTAACCTATGCGGCATGTAATAATAACAATAATGTTACATTTTATTCATCCCTTTGGGGAAATTAGGGTTTATAATCATTGTTGAGGATCATAATAACATTATTCACATTAAAGGTGGATGAAATATTCCCTTAAACAAATTGAAATTGCCTTTGTGTTTTCACAAATGTTTCACTGCACAGCAGGTTTCTGAGTGGCCACTCGCGTCTGAATTTTTCAGTGGAACAGCCAATGAAAACAAAAATGAAATTTAGACTTAATATCAGAATTGATTGATGTCACAAAGTTCCCATTTTACAAATGATTTAAAACAAGTCTGAGAGTCGGGGTAGTGCAGTAAGACATTGATGGAACTTGAACTTACAAGTAAAACCGTGTCTTGGTTGGAGCAATTGGAAAAAAAAAGCTTGACATAGTGACATTTTTACTCAGTCAAATTCCTGATGAAGGATTCCTTATAAATGTGTTTCAAAACTAATGGATTCTGCCTATGTCAGGAGTTTGTGCAGAACATGATACAGTTTGGCTGAGTGGGTGTTGGTTTGAATTGCACAAGCCAACAGGGAGGATGCTGGGGAAAGTAATTTGGTTGTTGGATTATGGATATTGCACAGGCTCCACTTTTATTTATTTATTTGTAGCCTGTCTTTGATGTTGATGGCATGTGTTGTACGATGTCTTCCTGTGTTTCCAACAGTGGAAAAATTGAGAGTAACTTTTTTTATTGAGTACACCTCCGTGACGCATCAAGGCAAAGATATATATATTGTATATGTGTACACTGCATATACATACACTGCATATACACAAACATCTCACAAGCCTTATTATACTTTTTGTTCCTCTTTGTACTCTCCCCTTCCCATCTCACCAGCTCTGCCATCACCCTACACACACACGCACACACACACAAACACACACACACACACACACACACACACACACACACAAACACACACACATGCACACACACACATCATCACACATAGAAACTAACCTCTCCTCCAGCTCCCTGACCTCAACCCCTCCCCAAAACCTTCAGGGCCACAGAGGAAAGGTGTTTGAAACATACACACATCCTGTCTGTGGAAATACAGTTCAGCACACACACACAGCAGCACACCTACTGTGTCATATTACACCATGAGTTGGGCTTATGGGAGGCTTCTGCACTGTTAGATCTCAAACAGTGGGAAGGATATAAGTGAGTGTCAGGGGAGTGAGGGAGAAGAGAAGAAGAAGAGGAGGAGAAGGCAAGGAGATGAAGTGGGGGGGATAAGGAGGATCCATCAACCTTTTCCTTCTCCCAGGCAAAGGGGAAAGAAGAACTAAAACATGCACACATACAGGCACACAATGGCACATAGGTTAAATTCCTTCATGGCACAAAACAGGAGGAAGCTGCTGTTTTAAACAGCTTTTAAAACTCAGAGGTAAACTGAAAGGTTTAAAAAATCACCTCCAATATGTTTCTCCTCATCAGAGAAGCCAAACAGAAATGAAACCCAGGCAGAAAGGAGCGATATCTTCTTTGTTTATGGGAAATGTGGTCTTAATTTTGAGAAAACATTGGCATTAACAATACCACTGGTGTCAGGTAAATGCTCGCAGTGGTCTCATTTGTTTACACTAATCATTCTTCAGTGTCACGATTAATTTAATCACCATTTGTGTTTATAAGTGCTACACGTAGCAACTCTAATGCAAAAATATTTACAGTATCTCTTACACTGTATGCAGTATGTCTCTCTGTGTCTGCGGATACGAACATGAGCATGAACAGCTGATCCAGGCTCCTTCACAGCATCATCAACGGGCCTGCCTTTGTCTCACAGAGGGATGGAAGATGCGAGTCTGGCCTCTTAGAGATAGACACAATGCCAATTAGGCACACACAGATGAATGCGTGCACCCACATATACACACATATTCGCAACAAAGTGCTGTGGCACCACACAAACCTGAATAAAGGAGTCAGGATCTGTTATTTCTCGAGTATAATAAATATGCTGGATTTTGACTCTGGCACAGAGGCATCAGGACAGAATAAACCAGAATACAATAGGATCGACTCGGGCAGATGTTTCGATACCCACCTTGGTGTATTTTCTGTTATTCGCCCTCACACTTGGACCCTCAAGGGAGTTCCCATTGTACTGAAGCGGAAGGGGAAGGTGGGTGGCAAACTGAGGCAGTGAGAGCATCAGCAGGGTAGGTGGTAGGTGGCATTCATATGTCTGTTTTTTTGTTTTGAAATCATTTCTGCATCTCTGCTCACTTACCCATCAATCATGCTAATTACAGATGTCTTATTCTGGCAGGAAATGGGGGGGGGGGGCAGAGTGCCATGTTTGTTATAAGTATGAACACCAACAGCAGAAAAAGTTGCACCTTCTTAGGTCACTTGTAGGTATTATCACTGCCAAAGAGCCAAAGCCCCAAAGTGTTTCCAGTGTGATGAATATTCCCATGTGAAGGGTGGCAGTGTGAAAATGAAGAAATAACAAGTTAAGAAATGGGAAGAATGGGTAGAATAGCTCTTCTACTGTGTCTCTGTCTCCTGTGTGATGGGTAGAATGACAGACAGAGCAGTGGTATTGAATTTGTGACAATGACGACAGTCGCAGCTCAGTGAGTTCTCTCCAACACGCCCAATGAGCTCATATGTTGTCGACAGCGCTTGTGGGACAAGTTCATCGGAAGAATTTGGCTGCTCTGACTTGGAGCGACTACAAAACATTAGCGTTTACCGCTTGTCACGAATGGCCGCGCCGCGCAGCTCGCTGCCAGCTTGACATGCAGCTGTAAACTTGGTGGGGAACCAAAATAAAGGAGGCGGGGGGTTTCTCCACTTGTGTCCTCATCTCATTTTGATGTTTGTTTTCCATTGACGTTCTTAATTAAACATATGTTGTGACAGCCAGCAGTCACTTGGTTTTGCTGATTGAAAGAATGGGATGTTTGGTAAGAGAAATCAGCAGAAATGCGTCTCTACAACGGACAAATTCACCTTTATATCTGCACAACGAGGATGTGTTTAAACCAGCAGATATTGATCTGAAGTGTTCTAATGATTGTTTTGTGGAAACAAATATTATAAAAAAAACATATGTTTAAAAATAATTGAAGTTGAAGAAGCGGCTCTGAGCTTATTGCATAACTGGCTGAGCCACCTCGTTGCTTTGTGTTACAATCAAAGAGACGAGCGTCGAGATGAAGAAATTGCTGGTACCCAATCTCTTTTTCCTCCATCCCTCCTATTGTGCAGTTGGAATCCCCACCCCCCCCACCCGCACCCTCCTCTCCTCACAAATGGTATTTTCTTGTTTAATTTAACAAGAAATGAGTAGTAAATGAAAGCTCAGGCCTCAAATCCCCAACGCGCCCTGTGCTCTCCTCTCCACTCCCCTATGAAAAGGCAATTTGTGAAATTATGTGATAGAGTAATTAGATGGAATTCACCCCCGCCTCCCTGCTACACACACCACCCGTATCCCCGTTTAGATTGTTGCCTTGCTAAACTGAAGTAGGTGCGTGTGTGTAGAAAGGAAGGGCAGGGGAGGGGGGTTTGGCATTCACAGTGTTAGCATCGGTATATTAGCCTGGCAGACTGGGACACACACTCTCATACACATTATCACTAACACTCTCTCATTCTGGCTCTCCTCCCCTCCTATTTGTACACAGACCCAGTGTAACGAGGGGCAGCCGTGATCGCAGCTCATAAAAGAAGCCAACCCGCAAAACCCTCAATGAGCTGCTCCCCCCCCCCCCACCTCCTCCTTTCTCCCCAAAAAACGTGTAAAATGCACTGAGAGAGAGAGTATAAAAAATCCAACTGGAAGGCATAATCCCCCGTTAATACAATTAGAGTCTAATTTAACCGCTCGCGAACGCAGATGTAGCTGAGCTGGGGGAGAGCTGTTCCCCCCACAGCAGCGTGCAGCGGGGGTTTTGAGCAGAAACAGGTGTGAAAAGTGATATAATTCATTTCTGCGCTGGCAGAGGAGACCAGGAGCCTCGCTGTTGTAGGCCCTGGGTGGTGGAGGAATCTAGACTGGGG
>NW_019525109.1:1025539-1037776 GCF_002814215.2 Seriola lalandi dorsalis | reverse complement strand
GGGTTGGAGGAGGTAATATATGTATGGACAGATGGATAGGTGCACTAATCATTAAAGACGAGACATTTTCCATCGTGTCATAATGGTTTAGGTTGGGATTAAACAGAACAGAGTGCAGAGGACACTCAACTTTACTGTCGAGCCAGTTTGGGAAATAGTTTTTTTAAAGGTTGGAGGAGGGTGTCCGCAGCGGGCAATATTCAGTTTTTTGTGATTTTTGTAACAAAGTATAGCTGCTGTGACAAAAACTTCTTGGAGATGTGCTACAGGAACGATTTCCACGGTTCTTTGATGGTCCGAGTGAATCACTATTGTGCTTTATCGGCTGCAGTGTATTTATTAATATTAAGAAATTCATATTGTTGCCGCAGCTGAATGTGAAGTGAAGATTTATCAGTTCCTGAACTTCCTGTGAAGCCTCAGCTAAACAACAAGAAGTGAGGGAAAAAGTTTGCCAGAGGTCAGAGTTCGACATTGCCTCAGATGCCATTAGTCTTCAGCTGTTTATTGCTGGAGCCTGGACATGTCAGCACCCTGGTCACCCGCGGCAACCCTTACCCGCCACGGTGACGCGGGCCTGGAAGAGTGTTATCCTACTGGTCCTGTCTTCATACTTCCTTTGGGCCATTTTTGCCTTTATGACAAAGGTACAATGCTTGAATTGAGTCCATAACACAGAGACTTTACATGAATTTTTTTTCATGTTTATGAATACGGCTGTCCTGTGATTGCTGTTAGACTTGTTTGTCTTAGTTATCCACTGCACAAATTAAGTTTCTCATGAAAAATAATTTCAATTGACCTTCCGAGCTGCCAGGATGCTTCGTTAATAGCTTTGAAAAGACATCAGGAAGGGAGTTTAAAAAGGAGAACATCAGCTGACTTTTTAAGTGTTTTCATTAATTTATTCATAAGCGACAACAAAGGCACGATGTCCATCTTGATACTGTAAATAATATAGCGGTCTATGTGGCCTGGTGTCTCCGATTAGGTCTTAATTCAATCTAAGTGGCAGTCAGAATCTTAGGCGCCACAGCATTAGGATTTCAAAGAGGCCTTAAGAGACGACAGACAGACGGACAGATCTGCCAAAGGCCTTGCGTGACACTGTGACGAGACAGAGCGGCAGGGGAAAACAAGAGAACAAGTTAGTCTTATTCTTAGCATTTTTATTTGGTTTCAGATACTTTATCTCTAGGAATGGAATTGGCTTTAGGCTGTGTGTTTGTGTGCGTCTGTATCTGTTTGTGAGGGCTAGTGTTTGTGTAAATTTGTGTGTGTGTGTGTGTGTGTGTGTGTGTGTGTGTGTGTTCGTGTTCGTATGAGGGCATTTGGAAGCAATGACTTGTCCGTACCAATCGCAGGAGTGGTTGGTGTCAAAGAGGAGGCAGCTGAGTCAACCTGCCTACCCCCCACTACACACACACACACACACACACACACACACACACACACAGGCACATGCACACACTCATACTGTGCTCCAACCCCCACATTACCCCACACCTTGTAATGAAAACATCATCAATTATCCCTCTTGACAGGCCCCAGGGACCAAAGGCAGACAGCTCTCTTTGGGGGCTTCTCTTTGTGAACTGACCCTCACAGACACACATACTTGCTACTCACACACTTGCTCTTTGCAACCATCTCATATGGTGCATGCATGTTTTTTTTTTAAGTGTGTGTATTAAAAGCTGATAGGCCAATGACCCATCTTTTCCAGGAAGGTAGATGGTGCGTGGGAGTAGATAGCAGAGAGTCAGACTGGTCCATCTGGTGGAGGTGTGGGGGGGGGGCAGGAGGTGTGTCTGAGGGGTTCTGGGGGTGTTTGGTGGAGGGAGGGGTCATGGTATGGCCAGGGCAGGGGGAAACCATCAGACCTGACATGGGCTCCTGAAAGGCCATCTGTTTCGTGATTGATGGATGGAATGATGGATGACTGAGAAGATGATAGTGGGATACAGTCGGCGGGGACAAAGACTGACACATGGCAGATGTAGGCATTTTAGGAAGATGTGTAACAGTTTACAGACAGACGTTGGTTGATCATATGCTGAGATTCATTGTGACTATTTCTATTGTGACTATTGTTGTTTAGAAAAACAAACCCCCTCTTTGCTTTTGTGGTTTATACATTTAAAATCAGCATAGTGACTCCCAGCCCTTTGTAAGGATGTGGTTTATGACCTGCCATCCTGTTTTAATGCATTTCATAAGTTTGGGTTTCCGTGGTGTTCAGTGACAGTTTCAGAGGCGTTTCCATCCTGTCAAGAATCTGATTTCTAGAAAAAACACTGCATACTTTAAGAAATTACTTTTACAAATATTTTTTTCTTTAATAAATATCAAATTCTAATATTGAGTATTGGAACCTTTCCAAAGCTCTGTGTGGATGGACGTCATATCGGTTGAATCTTGGTTCAGTGCTACAAGGAAATAATTCTTTTAACTTGTTTGACATTTCAGATGGTTGTATTTTTATCACATTAGGTTAATTTAGAGTCCGAACACCTGTCAGTCACAGAAGAGTCAAAAGTTTCCGTGTAGTTTGTACCACAGCTGGCTTGGAGGTAAAATGAACATTTTATACCAAAGGAGGGAAGAGCCCACTCAGCTTGTGTGTGCTTAGTCGGCTCTTTTTCTTTAATTTTCAAATTTCCTGTCATATGAGGATATTCACAATAATCTCAGGCTGAAAATGAGCTGCAAATATTTATACATAAATACGTCCCGGTCAGGTCTTTTATAGAGTCTCTTTACATTTCTGACAACCTTTTATTTCTGCTTATTCTCCCACTTTCTCCTCTCTTCCTCTTGTATCATTTTACCCCTCTATTTAAAAGCCCTCAAGGGCAGTTAACTTTTAATTCATGTCACCTTTGAACTTTTCCAAAATGGCTGCCATAGAGCTGGACCAAAAGCAAGGGTTAGGCTCTGTCTGTCTGTGTGTGTGTGTGTGTGTGTGTGTGTTGATCTGGCCTTCGTCGAGGGGTGGGTCGATGTGTTTCCTTGAGAACGTGAGAACTTTACAGACCCTCAAGGTCGGTCAGCAGCACCGGAGGGGAGTCACAAGAGATCTAATATGGCTACCAAGAACACACACACACACACACACACACACACAAAGACACACACACAGATCAGTTCATATTCAAACTTTAGAAGCTTTTTAGTTTCCTTTTTTTTATTTTTTTTAAATTGCTCTTAAACATTTCCAGCCGGGTGAGAAAAGTTTGTTTGAAGAATCTTTTTTTACTCAGTAACAACTCAGTCGTTATTAATGTCTTGATTCAACATAAAGGTGAGGGAATATTTGATATCAGTCTTGATTTCTCAATCACCTTGTCACCATCACCGCAAACCATCTCCTCTTTTCTCTTTGTCATCCTTCTCTCCCTCTCCCCAGCCCCTCATATAATTTCATAGTTGGGAAACTATGAAACAGTTCAGTGTGTGGTTTCATTGTTGTACGTCAGAGTGATTGATGGCTTCATGCTGAAGCTGTGTTTCACACTAGTTCTATTTTTCATTATCAGCTGTGTGTGATACGTGTGTGTGTATGTATGTGTGTGTGTGTGTGAACGTGTGTGTCTTCAGAGTGGGACAAAGGCCCATTAACTCGGATGTGTGAAATCACTCTTGGTTTGGTACCCACTAATCAGTTTACGATGATTTGCAAATCCGAAGAAGAGGCTCACTCTCAGACCTCAGACACAGACATGCAAACACACACACACACACACACACACACACACACACACACACACACACACACACACACACACACACACAAGGATGCAAACATATACACACACACACTTTAACATAGGCCCTTAGTAGCGACGTCAGTGGCTGGGTGGGGTGTGGAGTTCCCCACCATCACTGTGGTATTTATTGGAGAGTGAGTGGCAAGTTGACGTGGGGAAGAGTCAGGGAAAAATATTGTCATAAGTCTGTGGTTAGCTTGGTGGAATGCTTCTATCCAACACTTTGAGATTAGCTACGCTGTAGACTCTCATTCTCACCATAAGCAAATACAAAACCTCCAAAATACTTGCTTTTTTTTTGTTTAAAACCCCTTAAATGAAGCTTTGGCAGCAAAATGTTCACTACCTTTCAAGAAACAAGAGTTTAGCATAGCTGTGTGTAGCATGATTTTGTTCAGCCAGTGATATATTAACTCTGCTAAGTGTGAAATCACATTAGCGCTAGCTGTTAGCCATTATCCATTAGGCTGTGTTTGGTGATCCAGAGGATTGTGGGATCTTTTCTGGCTGGAGTCAGCAGCTCAATACCTTTTACTTACACCAACTGCAGCAGCCTGCCCTAGATACATTTGGTCTGTGTGTGTGTGTATGTGTGTGTGTCTGCGTGTGTCTGCGTGCATCTGTCTGTGATTGCATATGCAGTTGCGCTATTATTTGTATGTGTCAGCTTTATGTCTCTTTTGTAAGTGCTGTGAGTGAGTGAGTGTGTGTGTGTGCGCCTCGTTCCATGCGTGTGCTCGATGGATCCTGTGGCTTTGCCGTCGTGGTAATCAGTTTGCGCGTTGGCTGAACTAATTTATCAATTCAGTTCCTCCCACTTGTATTCTCTCCCATGCGTGAACTCTCTCTCTTTCCCCTACACTCTGTCTCTGTCTCTCTCTCAGACAAAACACTTCTTTCTGCAAAGGGGTTTCCGATCTTTTATGCATGCCTTCTGCCTCTCTGACTTCGCTCTCCCTTTCCTCCTTTCTTCCATGACTCCCTTTCTCATTCCATTTTTCCACAATGTAAAGCTGTGTTGCCTTACATTTTAATGGCCTTCAACCATGATATCATAGCAATATTGTTGCTCTTGTGCTGTTTCAAAGGCATTGGTGAGTGAGCCATGGTTTATAGATGTGTGATATCTACCCATCTTGAAATCTTAAGCTTAAAGTTTTCTGTATTAAACACTGTGAGGCTCATGATCCACCAGAGGCAGGTGGCACGGGAGGTATGGCCATAGGCTGCTAGTGTGTTTACACTTGGCCAGCTGACCCAATGTGCCCCTTTGGAAGGGGACGGTCAGGTGTGTGTTGTAAGTGCATCTGTGGGACACACACACACACGCACACACACAAGTATGCATTTGAATGTGTGTTCGTCTGTGCTGTGTATACTTGTGTGTCAGGTTGTGTGTGTGTCCAGTGGAGTGAGAGAAATCATAGCTAGTGAACCAGGTGGTGAATGCAGACAGGAAATAACTCATGGTAGAGGAGTTGGACAGAGCTGAGGGCTGAGGAGATGTGGTGGGAAAACCCACACCAACGCACACAGTTTCATTTTTCTCACTTTTTACTATCCTGTCGTTCTTTTCCTTCATGTCCCCTTCTTTCAAAGGTATTTATTCCTCCTATCCTCATGTCCTTCCCCTTTTTTCCACTTCACTGTCCTCCGACACGCTCTCTCTCTGTTATATATGTGCTTCACATTGCACATTTGTCGGCTTTCCTCTCTTTTCCCTCCTTCCACTCTCTCTGAGGCGTGCTGTTGTAGTGTTAGCGATGGTGGGGGGAAGTGAACACGGCTGAGGGTGCTGCTCACTTGTTTGTTACGACAGATTAAGTCATTGATTTGTAAAAGCGGTGCACTGATGGAGAAGGCCCTCTGCTGCTGAAGACGAGCACAGAGAGAGAGAGAGAGAAAGCAGAGGAGGGAGATGGAGGGAAAAGAGGCTAGGATATTAAAATCGAAGGAAAAGATGAGAGCTAACGCTAAAGACAGGTGTTAAGTGGAGATGGAAGAAAAGAGGGGAGAAAAGGAGGCAGCATGAGATAGTTAAGCATAATGCTAAATATAGAACCGAGGGATGGAAGGGGCGGAGATGGGTGAGAAAGATAGGGAAATAGAAGGATGAGAGGAAGGAAGGAGGGGTGTAGGTGTACTCTGAATGACAGAGATGTCAGACAGAGGAGGGAGGTAGGGTGAGAAAGCTTCATCTTTCAATGGCAGCGGCTGCGTCCTCCTTCCCTCTTTCGCTTGCCGCTCCACAGAGCATAAGGGAGCAATTGTGAAATACCTTTACCTAGTTTCAGCATTCCCCAACCCAGGTTCTTTTCACCCCCCTGGGGGCCAACGGTGAGTTTCTAATTAAAACGTCGGGAGCAAAAGGGTAATTATGATAATAACATAATAATATCACCAGGGTTATTAGAAGGTTCTGTGGTCCCCAAATTGCTTCCTCGGAGAGATCAGATTTCAGTGGCATTACGTAAAGTCAAATTTCCTTGAAAGTCAGGTGAAATGAAATGGATTCCCCCATGGTCGAAGCGTAATCTGAGAATCTGATTCCCTCTTGTATGTCATGGACACTGAGTCAAAAAAAAGTGTCTCGCTTACTTAAAGGTGCAATTTAATCCAAAGGTTAGGAAGTCTACTTGTTTTTGTTTCGTTGCTTTGAACTCTCCCATAATTGCACATTGTTTCTCCGCAGCTCTGTGTATTGAGCTCCGTGTGTTGTAGCTCAGTGTAACAAGAGAACATTTGTTTTTAGGCTTAGAGATCACTGCTAGAATGCTAGCTCCAAGCACTGTAGCTTGAAGACAGCATGCTGGTGCTCTGAGGTGCTTCCTGCTGTTTTCTCTCCTCTTTCTGTGGTACCTGACTGGGATGGGGCTTTGTGGATCCCTCCTACTCCCCATTTACACACCCCCTCCATCCCAGGCAGCCCTGAGGCAGCCCACCTCCAGCTGTGGCTGCCGTTCACTGCGCCGCTTGGTGCAAGTACCGATTGCTTTGGAGTGCCTCCCCTCGCTCAAATAGGCGGTAATTATGGGCTTAAAGAGGTTTAGTGGTCCAGCAAACTACATAATCACCCCCTGAATTAGCCCCAGCTCATCAGCCTCAGTCCAACGAGCAGCGCTTACCACTACCACTAGCTATCGTGCTGCACCCCCTTCCCTTTATTGCACAGAGGGAAGCACAGCAGCAGGTGTTGTGCAACATCCGGCCCCCTTAATAAATTTAGCCTCCCCTGAGCTGGAATAGGGAGGACTAATGAAGCACGCCCTTGCTCTTAGTGAAAGCAACCGGAGAGTACAGACACCCCACAATATGAGATGCTTTTCTTCAGCATCAACAAACCTTCAAACCTTACCCTTCACATTCTGTGCCGAACACTACAATACAGCACTTTGTTAAGACTTGAGACTTGGTCATGTGCATACATGCTATAAGCTTCAGTATACACATAGACCAGAGACCCACCCAACTGTAAAGCACACGGATCATTGTTCACACCCTGTGGCACAGCAGCTACAGCAGTGGCTGCTGCCCTGCATTATGTTACGTGCCCGTAGAAAAGCCCTGAATGATGCTAATCATTAATTATCATAGTGGAGAAGCTGTTAATGCTGTACATTGTCTAATCCACTTTGTACTAGAGCTTTAATGACATACTTTTCACCCTTTGCCTCACCAGCTAACTAGATTTATCTCATTCCCATAGGCGAGAGCGCTTTGAGATTTCCCTAAATCAACAAAAGCTGTTTTTTGAGAGGGAAAATGCTCATTAATGAATAAAAAGCCCAAGAACATCTGTTTTTTCTCCATTTTCTTTATTTCCAGAAGAGATGGAGAGATTTGATGGCACAAACAGTTTGAAAGGGGGGTTTCTTTTGCCATTTTTGGTGCAAATATCAGGGCTTTAAAAAAGGAGCAGTAGTGAATTATTCATGCTACAAGCTTTGAGTTGCTTTACCATAGTCCAGTGCCATAAAATGCACTTTTTTTGTGCTTTACAGCACTAAGACAGATGGCGTTTACTCTGCGCAGAGGGCACTCTGAAGCTCTCATCCTCTAGTTGGTTCATTTTGAGTCTCTCAAAAGATCCGTTTTTGCTCTGTTTTGTTATTTTGCATTGGCGCAGCCCGAATCAGAGGAAATTAGGTTAGGGGTGCTTTGTTTTTTTCTGTTGTTGTTTTGTTCGCCCTCACTCCCTTTTCTTTTTTTCTTTAATCCCCCCTTTCTCCCAGAGCCAGCTTTGTTGCCGGGTCCCTGCTCCCTAATGAAGTCAAAGGGATGTCAGTCGATGCCACCTACACAGAAAGGAATTTGAAATGGCGTAGCTCTCACAGCGCAGTGTGAGCACACACACGGAGGATGAAACTTCCACTGAATGAGCAAGAAATTTGGGAAATTGGAAGCTTGCTGTATGAGATACAACAGGCTTACAGTTTGGAACGCCTGTTTCTAAGTCTGCTCATGCTCGGGGTTCTGGGCATTTGTTGTTAGCATAACAATGTGCTTGCCTCCCCAAATATTTAAGGTAATCTCATACACTTCTGGCAGGAGCAATACTACACTTCCAGTAAACTGTGTGCTCGTGTGTGTGTGTGTGTGTGTGTGTGTGTGTGTAAGAAGACAGTTTGGTACGATACTCTGATGCCCTTCTAGCCAAAAAGGCCCCCGGATTAGCCGTCAGGCATTCCTGATGGGCAGCTCAGTTTCCACAGAGATTTGACCTGGGAACAGTGAGGGGAGCAGACCTGGCTAAGCCAAGGCTGTTCACTTTTACCTCAACTACCTCAACAGGCACATGCAAGTCAATAACCATGAATAATGTGGTTGTAATGGTGTTTGCTGTAACTATTGTGTTTCTGCGATTTGGAGTGTCGGGGCAGTTCATTCTTTTAAAAGTGTGCAGGAGAAGAAACAACCGAGACTATCTCATTAATAAGTACACTGTAGTAAAATGTTGCACATTCACAAGTTGTTTACTGCGATTTGTTGCATTTTCTGCCATCCTTGTGCCTTGTGGCAAACCCCAACCATCTGGTGCTGAAGCAAGCTAACTCAAAATACCATTGACCCATGCCTGTTGTCCACAGATTGTGCAGTGTCATGGACTCTTTTTGAGGGACATCACATGACTGTGACAACATATGATTTTCCTCTCTCTTCTTCCTCCCTCCATCCTGTTTCATGGTCGCAGTTTTATAAAGCTAATGTGGCATGTCAAGCCTTTTTAATGGGATGCACAGAGGCTTGGGAAGCGCAGCTTTAAATAGAAATATATGCAATGATAACACTATTGGCTGAGGATGGTGCAGGACTGAGAGGATTCTGGCTGAAGTGAATTGGTTAACAAGGATGGAGTCACACGCTTTGAGATGGAGATGTGAGAGTAAAATGTAGGCTTTCATTTGAAATGTTTTAAAGGAGGTTTATTTAAATACTTACACAAATGTATTACTTGTCAGTAAGCCAGAACAGGAAAACGTGTAAAATCGAATCAAAGTGTAATTTTGTCTGTGTTTCTGTCATTTTTAAAGGTTGGATACCTTGATACCTTATTTTTGAGCCAAAGCCAAATTAAATGTCAACAGTCAGTGAATTTGGAGCCGAGAGAGAGAGAGAGAGAGAGAGAGGGAGAGAGAGAGAACAGAAAATGGGACTGGTTTTGCTGAGGAGGTGAGATGAAGAAAAAGGAGAACAGCAGCAAGATAAAAGACATTTTCTGAAATAGCCTTCCCCTTGTGGTGAAGTGGAGCATCCCTGACAAAACAGTGACTCAGACTCCTTCTTTGTTTTGTCATCCCCCCCCCCCCCCCCCCCCCCCCCCCGCCTCTTATTGCTACTGAGAGACTAAGGTGAGGCTTTATGTGGTTTACAAGGTGCAAAAATAAGAATTAGGCAGCCATGACCTTTAGTAAGTTTGTTGTTTGTCTGTTGAAGTTTCAATGACTTGTTGCTTCTGCAGATGATATTAATATTTTGGTGGGTTTAGTTTGTGCAGTAGAGGTCGAAGGTTCAGTCAGCACAATAGCATCGTGTCTTCTCGGAATGACCTTGTGCAATAGCAAACTGGAAACCACTCAGTCTTCAGGTTTCTCAAACATGAATGAAAAAGGAGGACACACACACCTCAGCTCGTGTGTGGCTAGAGTCAGGCAACTTTTGGACATTCGTCGAGTATATTTTTATATGCAATAATTATATTATATAATATTTAATATACACAGCTGCAATGTGTTTACTGTTGTTTTTGTAGCATCTTTAATGCATTATTGGTAACTGGAACAGTTGTTTCTACCACTTCGCCTAGAATAGTTTTCCTCTGGGTTAGACATGGGACAGGGGGAGTAAAGAGGGGTCTTGCAGAATATTTATGCTCTTATCTCTTTGTTAAACCCCTGGGGCTCCAGATATCCATTTCCATGTCTCCTCCCCTGCCTCCTCCTTCCCTCGTCATCTCTTTCCTTCTTCTCTCCGTCTATCTGTCCCTCTCTTGTTCTTGTCTGAGGGGGTCAGAGAGGAAGACGGTCAGACAGGGAGGGGATGTTACTGATGCTCTGTTACTCACCCACATACACACATCTTTCCTAAATCTCACACACACACACACACACACATATGACCATGCACGGCTGAACTCACTCATAGGCCCAGCAAGCTCAGTGGTTCAAGCGAGAACAAACACACACACGCTCTCATGTCCATGCACAGATGAACTTGCTAATACAGGCGCACACAAGCAAAGCCTTTGACTCGTATGGACACACGCAACATAACAGACATGCATGCACACACCCACGCATGCACACTCACACACACACACTGGGATTGATAAGACACACAGAGGAGAGAGAAGCGAAGACACACACCCCTCCTGGCACCCACATGCTCAGCGGAGAGCAGGGTGGAAATTCTCATGAAAGGAGTTGTATATTTGGAGAAGACATATCATTAAGATAGGCGGAGGGAAGAGGGAAGGGAGGGAAGGATGCGCAGAAACTTTCCATCTGCTCTTTTAAAGAACATGTTATTGCTTTTCTCACTGAAGGTCTTTCTCTCTTTCGCTCCCTCTCTCTCTCAACCCGCTGAACCACAGCCAAAGGCCGTTAAAAGAGACCAGAATCACTCACAGACAATATTAAAACTGGGCGACTTACTGCTAAGCGAGAAACTAAATCACAGTGTTTTGACAGATAGGAGCTAATTTGGCGGTTTAGAAAAAGAGGAGGACGAAAACAGTTTGGATGTTCCGGGCAGCTCTTCCCGGTAACTCTTGCATTAACGTGAAAACTCTGGCACATGTATCAATTTGAAGGTTGTATTAAGAGGAGCAAGAAGTGGTGGAAGACGTTTTCACATCCTTTACTTTGATAAAAAATAGTAATACCACAATGTAAAACACTCCATTACAAGTAAAAGTCCTGCAGTCGAAATATCAAAAGTTACAGGACTCAGTGTTACACAGTGTTACATTATTACATCTTATACAGTGAAGTTATTACTGATGCATTCATGTAGTTGGTGTTAAAGTGAAACAACATTATGTTCTGTCGGATCGCTCACTGTAACGAGTAATATAAATACAAGAACCTCAAAACTGTGCTTGAGTAAATATACTTGGTTACATTTCACCTCGGGCAGGATGTGTGTTGGAGAGAACAAACTCATGGCAGCAGGCACATTTTTCTCCCAGCTGTCTGAGATTGAGATTTTTGTGTGTGTGCGTCTGTCTGTGTGTGACTAGTTGTGTATATCTGTCTGTCTGCGTGTGTGTGCTGAGGAGCTAGGGGGACGGAAGCATTGAAACAGGGTGTATTTGTGCTGTATTATGGCCGCTGGCATGGCCGCAGCCCCTATATATCACGAGGCAGACACTCCTGCTCCCACAGATCTACAACACGTAGAATGGACACATTGATGTTTTCATGTTCAATCAACTTTGTTTGTTGTTGAAAGGAAAGACTTGAAAGACATGTTATTCACATGATTAGCTTTAATATGACAGCAGTGTGTGTGTGTGTGTGTGTGTGTGTGTGTGTGTGTGTGTGTGTGTGTGTGTGTGTGTGGTTACCCAGCCTGTCGCTCCACTCTGTAAAACCAGCTTTAGTGGTAGATTCATGACTCTCTTAATGGACACTGGGCTCTTAGGTAGTGGAGCAACAGGGTGTGTGTGTTTGTGTGTGTTTGTGTGTGTGTGCTTACATACTTGTATTTTATGTGTGTGCAGTAATGGGGATTAAGTGACCCCATGGCTGCTCTCACTCTAAAGCTCCTTTTAAATTTCACAGTTTTCTTATGTTTCCCTCCATATGTGGCTCTGGATCCAACTAATCCACCTCATGTTATTAGGAGCTGGATCAGCAGACCTGCATGTACTGAACGTCTATATGTCAGTGGGTGTGTCTGTGCCTGCATTTGGAGATGGTTCAGGAACTGTTTGCCTGCCAATAAAGACTTATATATATATATATAT
>NW_019525109.1:1001141-1025489 GCF_002814215.2 Seriola lalandi dorsalis | reverse complement strand
ATTTTAATTCTGATATTATCTGATCAGTCTGCAGTATGGAAGACACTTGCACACACACGCACGCGCGCACACACACACACACACACACACACACACACACACACAGTATATGAGTGGACAGATAACTCACACGTATGAATACAAACACACAAAAATGGTTGTAGAAGAGAAGTGGACACACATTTGGCCAGAGGCAACAATGCAATTATAACTTAGCGCGTGAAATTAGCCTCCTTGTGTTCCCATTCCCCACAACCAATCACATGGACAAGGGAAGGCTGGGAAAAGAAAAATCTGTCTACTCTCTCTCTCTGCTGGGTTGTCCCAGTATTAAACACAATCCTGCTCATTATGCGCCGAAAAAACTGTAATGAAAAAATGAAAACACTGGCGCCGCACTGATTTTGCACGTCTGATTGACTATTTAGTGTGTGTGTGTGTGTGTCTGTGTCTGTGTGTGTTCTTGGTAGACGTACTATACAGAAGCCATATGAGTGGCAACTACTGCTGGTCAGCATAACGTGCAATGATAACTGAATGAATGTGAGGGTGTTGTCTTGTATAGTCGGTTTTTATCGTTCAAATATATAAATTCAAGGATTTGCAAGTTTTATTTTATAAATAAAGACAGAGAATTGTTGGTATTGATGGAATCACTGGGTTAGACTTCTGTGAATGGCTGCTGCTCCTTCGAAACTTATCTTCCTAAAATATCTTTTTTCCTTTGTCATTTATTGTTTGAAATGACGCAGCAGACGTGGAGAATTAGAAAACTGTACTTCTCTGTAATGTGACAGAAATCAGTGGGTATGACTCACACCTCTGGTTGGCAAAGGGAAAACACTTTAGTAGAATGGATCATTGAGCCGTATTTCGTGATCGTCTTGAACTTTAAATCTATTCATGTATCTCTTCTTTCTTTCCTAAATGTATACATAGCATTTTGCAATATACATAGTTGTCCAGTTAGTGCTATCCCTTCAACAATCTATTCTCCCCCTCGCTCCTCTGCTCCTCCCTCCTCTCCTCCGCTTTTATGGCCTGCCTATGGTGTTCAGCACAGTCCATGTCTTGTCTCAGTCATGAACAGCACATTGTCCTCCATGAACAAGGCTCCGTGCATCTGGGATCCCCCCCCCCACTCTAATATAAATCAACACACTCCCCAAGTTCACATTTATCCAATTTATTCATTCTATATATTTAAACAGGTGGCTCAACTTTAACTGTTGTCAGCTGTCTGCTCGGGGAAGGGATGGAGTGAGTACTTCATATTTAAACATTGGGTCAGTTTGGTTTGTCTTTCCAACAGCTGAATAGTTGTTTATCGTGTATTCATCTGTCATATTTATGAGCCTTCAAATAAATAGAAATAATCATAGAAAAGGTCATCTATCTTGTATTAGTGCAAATCATCATTTTCCCTAATCTTGAACAAATCCCTGAAAAAGTGACAGCCTCTAATATCAAGGTGATGAGGCCTGATTAAAAAATGTAGACAGTTAAGACAAGATAAAAACTAAATGAAAGATTAAATTGATTTACACTGTGTAACATAGTTACCCTCCCAGTGGCAGACATTTAAGATTTAAAAGACTCAAAATTAGATTAAATTACTTGCTGACATGGCAATGTGTGATTTTGGGGAAATTCCTGTTTCTATTATAAGCTGGTGGTCCTTTCAAAATAATGAAACCTAAGCTCTCTGTACTTAAGGTTTCTTACAATCTGTGCCCGGAGAAATGATTCCAGCAAAGTGGCAAACTTAACAGAGTCATGTTATTGCACCAACTGCAATAAGGATAAAAGCAACCAGCAGCAATAAAGACAAGAGATTTTACATTCTGTTGTCTGTATTCCATCGGGTTAACATTACATATTCCCAGCTCACTGATTACATATGCAGCGAGGTGAAAGGGGGACGGTCGACGCGAATATATTTGTGTAAGAGGCTGCCTAATTACCAGAGCTGGTTCTCCACTTCACTTAACTTTCTAATTGGCTTGCCTTTTTGGCTGCCATTAATTACAAGATTTCATATTCCATTAATGATTGGGGGGAGAGAGGCACGTTAACGTGCACGCACTCACACATGCTTACAGTATACATTCAGATAGACATAGCCACAGTCACATGCTGACACCTACGCACCAGTGAGCATGAGCACACGTCTTATTTTCTACCTCTCATTATGCAGTATGGTTTTGTGTGTGTGTGTGTGTGTGTGTGTGTGTGTGTGTGTGTGTGTGTAACCTGTGCCCTGCAACATCTCTCTCTCTCTACTAAAAAACACATCAGACCCCTGATTTTAACAAGAAGCTTCATTAAACAATTCGTGGTCAGCCTTTTCTCATACGAGTTGTCTCTGTCTCCTGCAGCATCCTTACCCGTCAGAAGAACAGAAGAAACAGCTGGCGCAAGACACAGGCCTCACCATCCTACAAGTGAACAACTGGTAAGTCTTTTCAGAGTTTACATGTAGTCGATTTCAGGGGTTCGACCCCCCAGGCTATCCCAGTTCTTAATGATTGGAATTAATGCCTCCACTCCACCCCTATTTTCATCCCTCACTCACACACGCAGAGACACACACACACCACTTACCGAATCATCCTCATCTAGATCAATCCATCTAAAGAGATATGGCCTGGAGTGATTTTCCAGACCAACAGCCTAACTCAGCCCAAACATGAGCATCCATGTTAATTAAGAGTCAAACTACATTCTGAAAACATCCAATAAAAACATCCAACATGCACAAGTTATACAGGAATGATTACTGGAAAAGTGGTAGCTCTGAGACTAATTATAGGATTTTACTTTGGCTGACTTATTTTTGGGTTTGTGGGTTTTTGTAGCACCTTTTACATTTGTTTAAATCAAATGAGAACATCTCGCTCACTGTTTACTTGTGATAAAACTAGCATTTATTAACTTTTATCCTAAAAGTTCATTTTTCTGACATAGTCGTGCAGTTACTTCCACTTTAATCTAGAAACCAAAAAATGACTGTAACATGCAGTTACTTTGTCTCATTACATTATAGCAGCAGCTGCTTATTTTCCTCTGATCATTACTCTTGAAAGTCATTTTATTGGGTGTTGACGGACCATATATCCTCTTACACATTATTTTTAAGTACTTTTTTCTTAATAAAAGTAGCATGTGAAGTTATCCTTGTTAGCAAGGCTCCTATCGTAGAGGTACATAGCCTGATTGCTAACCTGCCTTTGCCAATTAATGTTCTCTAAGTGCCAACTAGCCTGTTAATTGGGCACAAGCGTGACTGGCCGTGGCCATAAAATAAGGTTGCTAACTAGCCGTTTTAACCTTAGGTAGCACTGTTAAAGGTAGAAAGGGGCCCTATGTCCTTGTGCGGCTAGTCTTATCAGAGAGATGGCTATCAGCACATGCTTAGTGTTATTAGCCATGTCTAATTAAATGGGCTGGAGACTGGGTAACTGAGGCAGGGCCCAGGCAGAGGGTGTTTGATCTGAGCGGCCCTTAAAATAATCCTTGAAAGTATCAGTCAGTTGGTAGGTACGAGCATGAAAGTGGAGACTGCAGAAAGGCAAAGAGCAGCAGCAGGAGAGAGGGAGTTAAAGAGCCAGACAGAGTGAAAAAGAGATGAAGAGAAAGAGAGAAAGATAAGGAGAGAGGGAGAGAAAGAGATGAGACACGATAAATCCCCATTACCAGCAGTCTAATGATGTTAACATTATTCCCAGCCATTGTTCAATCTGAGACCTCAGAGACAGACAGACGTTAGATTAGGGTATGGTGTATCAGTCTATGGAGAATTCATTTTATACCGGGCCAAAAACAATGCACACACACACACACACACACACACACACACACAGGCGGGCAGTAAAAGGCCTCCTGACCAGAGGGAATCCTGTCGGGGTTATCAAATCACGTGACCTCTCTGAAATCTATGGGGGATCAATTCTTACAGCTGAGATAAAGCCAAGCTGTGTGTGTGTGTGTGTGTGTGTGTGTGTGTGTGTGTGTGTGTGTGTGTTTGTGTGAGTCAGACAGACAGTCACATGAACAGTAGCTTGGTCACTTAAGGCTGACTGTGTGCTCTCATTCTGTTTGTTATTTTTATTGGTAGGGGGATAGCAACACACCCCGAAGGTGTGTGTGCGTGTGTGTATTTGTGCAAGACCAACACACACTGTGTAAATCGTGGGAGGTTAATCTTGGTTTGTGGAAGATGTTGTGTGTTTGTGTGTAAGTGTGTGTGTGCGTGTGAGAGAGAGAGAGAGAGAGTGAGAGAGAGAGGAACCGGGGGTGGTTAATCTAAGGGGTATTAGCTGTTAAACCCTGCATGCTGGGATCCCGCTGCCCCCTCACATTTTGTTGTATACAAGTGTGTGTGTGTGTCTGAGTGTGTGTGTGTGTGTGTGTGTGTGTGCGTGTATACGCTTGTCCACAGGCATATTTCCATGCATGGTTGTTTGAGCGAGCAGTACATTGTGGCATGGAAGGGTGATTGAGAGGGAAAACAATAAAGTGAAAAGATGGGTTGACAGAGAGATAAAGACAAAGAAATGGACAAAAAGGGAGAACGGAGTGATGCAGAGGAAGAGAGATGGAGGTAGAGGAGACAGAAAAGAGACGATGGAGAAGAAAGAGAGAGAAAAAGAGACAATCAGAGAGAGCGAGAGAGAGAGAGAAGGAGAGAGAGAGAGAGAGGTTATGTTAGGGGAACTGCCATTTCGCAGGCGTGTTGTTGTGCTGATTGGGAAGCCCCGTCATTGGGTGTCTCCATAGCAACCCCCGGTGATGTTACCTCCTGACCCACTGATTTGTTGAAGTCAATTTCCCGAGCTGTGATTCTGTTTGTCAGTGCTGTTGAAAAACACACACTCGCTCACACACTTATACACAAATGTGTGCATGTCTAAATTCTCTTAGAGTCACACTCTTGCACATGCACACACACACACACACACACACACACACACACACACACACACACACAGACACATTTTCTCATGCGTTCACTTGCACCAAATCAGGTCTACAACTGTGAAATCAAGCCAAAGAGGACTTCAGAAAGCATAAAACACTTACTGGGAGTGTGTTACACGGTCATACGCAGACCATCAGAAGTGAATTGAATTCACATCGAATGGCCGCAGATGAACCGTGGGTCATCCATGTTTGTTGTCCCAACAGGGGAAGACCTAACGATGAAAAACATGTACCACTGACAAATGAAACGCATAGTGCAATCCTGTCACATGTTACTGCACGGAACATTATGAACACACTCTCCTTTCCTCTCTCGCTCTCTCTCTCTCATACACACACACACACACACACACAATCTCTTTATTCACATATCTGTAATGTGCTTTCTTTCACATATATAATAACAACTCTCTCTCTCTCTCTCTCCCTCCCTCACTCCCTCTCTCTCACGCACTCACACACACCATAGATGTGTTAACACACATGTCGGTGTGTATTATTGATGAGCGAGCACGCGGTAGGGCTCAGCAGATTAAATAAAAATGCTAAAGGCCGGCAAGGGGCGCAGATCACTCATGAATTATTGGCAGAAATACTCTGCACCAGGGAATCTCAATTTGAATGGAGCAAGTGTGTGTGTCTGTCTCTGTGTGTGGTAATACACGTTCACATTCGCAAAGCTGAATCATATATAGAGAATGTACACACAATACTGTACATGCCCAAATGCAAATACTCGGGCACATCCCGGCATAGTTTTCTTTACAGCAGAAACGCACACATTAATGCAAAGTCACACACCTCCTAGACACATAAGGTATCCACACAAAGAGTGTTTCCACACACCCAGACGCACACAGATGAGTCACCACATGAAACAAACATACACATTACTTATGCTCATACCCTCATATTATATATCCATTAAATATATTGTCATATAAGCAAAAGTGTTCTTTAAAATACCAAGTGAAAAGTTAAATAGGCAAAGAAAAGTCAGTATTTTACTTCAAGACAAACTGAAAGTCATGCTGTAGATTTTAATTGTTAACATCTCATTATGAGAATGAGAAAAAAGAAAGGTAATTGTGTTATAAAGTAAACCAATGCAGCCATGTTCACAGGCAGGAGGCTAAGTAGCCTGGGAAAGATTGAGTGACAATTATTGTTTCTTCTTAAAATCACACAAATCTTACATGTATTTGCAGTCCAACTTCGTTACTCAAAATAAATATCTGTAGTATTTATTCAACCTTTAATTAACAAGGAAAGTCCCATTGAGATTAAGAATCTCTTTCAAGAGACACCTTGCCAAGACAGGCAGCAGCACAAATAAAACCACAAAGTTGCAGACAGAACACACAACAGCAGACACAATGTAAAAACAACTAAAACTCAAGACTCATAACCAGGTTAAGATAAAGCAATGACATTTCTTTTTCCAGTTTCCAGTTCTTACTGAGCGATGCATAGACACATAGGTAGCATGGGAGCAGACCCAGAGTTGCCTGAAAGTGTGCCAGTGAAAGAGCCTATGTAAATACACTACATAAAGTCAAAACTTTACCCTGAACTAAATTACACCATCGTTTAATGATAAAAAACCTTTTCAAACCTGAACAACAAACTAAACTTACCTAAGATGTAAGCTAGTCCAAAGCTTAGGATAATGTGTCACAGAGATTTGTGACAAATATTAAAATCTGTAGATGAGACAGCACCATGACTGATTTTTCTACCATATGTGATATGAATATAGGATATATACGGATCAGTAAAGGAAGAAATCAGGCAGGAATCAGATCATAAAAGGTACCAGCGTGTTCCACATTTAGGTCTAACAGCAGCCATAATATCAGAGTGTCCTTGAACAATGCAGCCCTTTACCTGCTCACACATTTAAACCACCCTTAATACGGCCGGCAGCTAAGCGTGACATATAAAAGGTCTTCCTTTCTCTGTCGACTTTCTCTTTCTCCGGCTACAGTCAGTATCTCTGTGCTAAGTTCTCCTAACGCTCCGGTGATGTAAAAATCGATGGCAGGGTCATCAGGTTTCCCTTGTTGGCTGCCCCTCCCCTTCCTGCCTGCAATTTAATAATGCCCCTTTAAAGGCAGTGTTTAAGCCTCGCCGAGCGATTGTTTTGTCAATAAGACCTCCTTTTACGAACGTCTTAAAAGCATGGACGGGGGAAACAGTGAGGGAGAGAGAAAGAGAGAGAGGTAGTATTTAAGAGGGCAGAGTGGATGGACATTGAGGCTACTTAGGAAGGAGCAGTGTGGCACGTACATATACGTCTCTTATCAGGTTTCTGAAAGGACAAGCAGAGGTGAGCGAAGGGAAGGAGAGCAAGTGACTGACAGGAGGAAAGAGAAATGGGGTGGAGTGAGAGAAAAAAAAAGAACGCGGTAATATGGGCGGAGAAGTAACACTTCCTGTTTATTATTTTTAATCACAAATTCCCATAGTTTAAGATCATTTGGTACATGCCATGTTAATGCTAATGAAGCATACCGAATCAAATTAAAGGATGATTCTGGTTTATTACTACTTGGGTCTCATTCTCTCAGGATGGCCCATTGTTTTTTGGCAGTTATGATAACACTGTGCTGTGACAAAGCTGAAACGAAGACAGGCAGGACGAGTCAGATGATCAGACAGGTCCTAAACACACGGAAGAGGAAACAGTGAAAGGATTACCCTGACGGTCTGCTGTAAACTTCGCTCGAGGACCTTTACAGACCAAAACCCTGCTGCAACTTTGACCTACTTGCCATAGTTGTGCATGCACAGTTTTCTTGTGCAGTGCTGAATTATTTCCAACGTGTTTGTGTGCAATCACTTTAGGGTTTTATTATCAACTGATGTTATTAAAAAAAAAAACCCTCTGCTTGTTAGCTGTAAGTTTTAAGCAGTTGATTTGGTGAGTACAATGCTATCAGAGGCATTAGAAGTGATGAGCAATACGACATAAATGAGGCAGAATTCCCCTTTAAATAATATGAGCAACAGACAAACAGGTTAGGGTGAGATGAGTTGTATTATTCAGTATGTTGAAAAGCTAGAGAGAGAGAGAGAGAGAGAGAGAGAGAGAGAGAGAGAGATGCTGGAACTTGTTCACAGAAAGCCTTCTGAGGTGTGTGTGTGTGTGTGTGTGCGCGTGTGTGTGTGTGTGTTTTGGAATTAGCAGGCCCAGTTTCAGTCCATGCCCTAAAGCCTGTTTCAGACACTGCAGCTCTGTCAAGTTGCTTCAGCCTGAAACTCCCGACATTACAGCAAATACCACACAAACACACACTCGCACACACAAATGAACAGACACTAGATATACTAGATATGACCTCACCCTCAGATTTCAACACTGAGTTAAAAAGTGAGAATCATGTCAAGAACAATATTTTCTCCCTCAGTTTGAAGTGTGTTGCTACCAATAGCCTCTCACAGGAATCTTTAGCTTGTGCAGACACGACCCTGTCTTTACTGTATTATGTCAACAGAAATGTGTGTAGACGTGTGGGTGTGCTTCCACACATATAGGTGTCCATGTGCAAAGACACTCTGTGAACCGAACACCATCTCTCCTCCCCCCCTTCCTCCCCCTTTCTTCCTCTTACTCTCTCTGTTTCTCTTACATCACAGCACGCTGCCCGCGGCCAAACCTGCATTTCTCTTCATTCGCCTCTCTCTCTCTCTGTCTTTTTTTTTATTCCCTCCTCTTTTCTCCCCACTCCTCTCCCCTGCTTTTCAACCTCCTTTTGTAGTACAAAAGTGGGAGGGGGGGTGGGGGGTCCAAAACATGAAAGGCGGCAGAACGTGAATGCTGGGGTCTGTGTCGAAGCACACATGGTCGCTGTCTTACTCGCCACCATCAGTCAGTTGTTGTTCTCACGCTGATGTTTTATAGAGTTGATCAAACGCTGTTGTGAAGTGAACCAGCGGGGACGCCGAGCAAGTGTTTTGTGCCAAAATTAAATATCTAGGAAAAATAGGACACCTAGCCCTACAATTAACAGGCAGAAGACTGACAGTGATGTCATGCAATTAAGATAAGTGATGGCTCTATGTAAGGGATTTGGAGACAAAGCATAAAACGATGAGGCTAACAGACTGAACTGAATCAGGGATTGTTCTAAAATACATCATAAAGCCTTAGCGATGCCTGTGAAATTGATAAAATTATTATTATAATATATATGGTATACTAATGTTTTTTAGCACTTGAGCTAATAGGTTAACGGAAGCATGTAAATCTGCAAAAAAAAAACCTCCTCTCCTTTTGGTGTTTGCTGACTGTGGATGTCGACTGCCTTGAAACTGCCTTTACTCATTTCTGGGCACTCAGAGGGATCCCCATAGTGATGGCTGCTGTGAGCCAGCGGGGGGAAGTGACACGCGCAGAGACAGGATATGACACGGGTAGTGTGAGGGGATTTAGGTCAACCACTGTGTTTGCAGCAGTCCCCACTGCAAGCCCTGTCAGCAATACTGGCTCTGTGTGACACTGTGGTCATCTCTGTGTCTGTGTGCGTGTGTGTGTGTGTGTGTGTGTGTGTGTGTGACTTTTTTTTTTTGGGTAGCTAAGTGTGTGTGTTTACATGCAAATACATTTGCATACCCCTCCCAAAGACACATACGTGGCGAGTATTGCTAATAGAGCTCCTACATGTGCACATACAGATAGAGCATCACACAGTCATTCATACACACATTTCGATTCCAACCCCAAAGGCTAAAGGACACGGGCTCTGTCCAATGTTGTGTTTGTGGAGTGGGCAGCACGGGACAGCCATGTTGTTTCTGGGTAAAGTCAGGCTTGGCTGGCATTGATGGATGACTGGCTAACTGAGTCCAAGAATGTCTGAATGTGTGTGAAGGGAAGCAGGAACAGAGATAAAGAGAGTGACAGACGTCGTATGTGACAGCTTCACACTCCTCTCTGATGTCTTATTCTTATTCTCTCTCTCTTTATTTCTAAATGTTTTTTCATCTTTGTCTTTTGTATTCAGAACTTTTCTCTCCCTTTCTCGCCCACCCTCTGTTTATGTTTTGCCTTTTGGCAAATCCTATTTAGAAGTCAGTGAGTGTTGTGAAGCCAGCCCAGCCAATGAGTTCATGTATGTGGCCAACATTTCCTCTCTATAACTCTGTGAGGCACCTGGTTGTCATGGATACACACATACACACTAAATACACATATACACTGAGCTCTTCTCCAGTGTGTTTTGTGTTTGAGTGTGTGTTTGTGTGTGTGTGTGTGTGTGTGTGTGTGTGTGTGTGTGTTTGTGTGTGTGTGCTTACATACTTGTATTTTATGTGTGTGCAGTAATGGGGATTAAGTGACCCCATGGCTGCTCTCACTCTAAAGCTCCTTTTAAATTTCACAGTTTTCTTATGTTTCCCTCCATATGTGGCTCTGGATCCAACTAATCCACCTCATGTTATTAGGAGCTGGATCAGCAGACCTGCATGTACTGAACGTCTATATGTCAGTGGGTGTGTCTGTGCCTGCATTTGGAGATGGTTCAGGAACTGTTTGCCTGCCAATAAAGACTTATATATATATATATATTGGTGACTGAAAACACAGGGCCCCTGTCTACTGTCGGTCTCGTGTGTGTGTGTGTGTGCGCGTGTGTGTGTATGTGTGTGTGAACATGCGTTTATGTTTTTGTCTTGTTTGTCACAGTGCTATAACTAACTCCAAAGTAATATATACACAGGCTTTTTCTATAGGAGGAGGACGTTGAGAAACAGGAAGGATCATGGGAATGAGCCTGGTTGCCTGTTTTGTGTGTAGGAGTGTTATAAACCTAAAACCTGTAGCTATTTGAAGCTGTTTGGTCGGTCTGAGCAGCCTTGGCAAAACCAGTGAGAACGGTGCTACTCGTTGACAAGTGAGCGCACGTAGCAGGATGTAACTGTGTGTGTGCATGCAGGTTTTTGTACCTGTTGAAGGCTGCACAGAGAAATTAGAAAGAATAGTGTCTTTGCACAATATTAGGTATGGCTTTTTTGCACAATCCACATCTCAACTCAAAGCTTAAGATTCCTCCCAAACTGGGGTCAGGACCGATTCAAATGGTCCCAAGATAATCCTGACAAGAAAGAAAAACATATATTTCTCTTCCTCTCAATTATTTTCTTCCTCTCTTTCGGTTGAAATCCTCACTCATGTCCATACTAAGGCAGTGACCTGAGCTGAGGGGTCACAAGTCGACTTATTTATTGTAAATGTTCACACAAAACTAAAACTCTTGTTACCATGGCTCTAAATAATCTTTCTTCATCTACATCTCCATCATAGCAAAGACTTAGAAACAACTATTAAAAAAAAAAGATGAGATCATTTTTACTCAAGAGAAGATTTACACATCCTAACATAATACCAAGACATGTCACAACAGTGCTTGGGAATTTACTCTTGAGTGTTTTGAATACTGTCTAAATTGTTTTAGCAGTATTGGTTTTACATCCAAATCATGCAAACACTATGAATGTGATGCAATACAGTTTCAGCCAATGGGAAAAGTAGTGACATTTGCATTTTTGTATTCAGTGTTAGAGACAGTCCTCATGTCTTAACTGTTTGTGGATTTGATTTGCAAGCAGCTGCGTTGGTTTATTTACACTAATCTGAAGCATCTAATCCAAGTATCTGACCTGAGAACGACACTGAGGAGGAGAGAGGGAGGCAGGGAGGGAGGCAGGGATGGATGTGGGGAAAAGAGAAGGAGGTGATTTATGAGTTAACTTGTCAGCTGAGCAGAACAAGGGAAGAAACTCATAACTGTAACTCCCTCACACACCCACATGCAGCACGCTCACATACATTTACACACACTCAGTATGCAGGTACGTGCACATGAATGCATTGCCACCCCCTGCTGCACGTAAGAGAATATGTGAGCTCTATAATAAAATAACTAATTACTTAAGAAGATGGAGATGTGCTGGGAAACAGGACAGGATAATAAAGTTCTGCAGGGATACAATGTGTGACACAGCAATAGGATTGAAATGTAGTGTGTGTGTGTGTGTATGTGTGTGTGTGTGTGTGTGTGTGTGTGTGTTAGCTCTAACTTGCTGTACGATTGCTTATCTCCTGATTTATAGCTGGTAACTGTATTTGTGTGGGTGCACAAGTGCAAATCAACTGCTTCTGTTTAATTTTAGTTTTTTTAATAATTATCTTATGCAGCATTAAGTTATGTCGAAATCACTTCTCTAGAAACATGGTTGGCTACAAGTTCTTTACAAAGAAACAATGAAATTTGTTTAAGTTTGTGTGTGTGTGTGTGTGTGTGTGTGTGTGTGTGTGTGTCTGTGTGTGTGTGTGTGTGTTCACCAGTGAGAAGGAAGGATATATGGGCTAGGCGTTAATTGTGGTTGAGCAGCAGACAATCGATGCTGGCCGCGCAGTGACAACCTGATGATAAGCTACATGATTCTACCCGTCAGGAGCTCGCTTTCTTTTTACTGCTTTTAAATCACATTGATTGGCAGCCAGGAGGAGCGTGTGGTTACACAGTTATTTTAAGCGGCTCTCGGATTTGAATATGCATGTAAACCTCTGTCGGCATGCGCTGACATCCAACGGCGGGTCTTGATGAGTGTGTGTTATGCTGGAATATCCAGTTGTCCATAAATGCGAAGTGTGTGTAGGCCTGTGCACGTGTGCGCACATTCTCTCAGATTACTAATGTAATATTGGGAGTGAGTGCAGAGGACGTGTGTGTATATACAGTATGTGCATGTGCACGTTGGTGCGATTCAGTGTGTCTCATATTACTAATATAATATTGGTAGTGGGCTCAGGAGGTGTGCGTGTGTGTGAGTATGTGTGCCACAGAAATTGAGAACTCCACATGAATTTAAATCAACGAGCTCGCAGAGTAACCTTTTGTATATCCAATCTGCATCTTTCCACTGCTCGTTATTAAATTATCCCCTAATTGGTCACGCATCAAAGGCAGCTGATGAAAAAGACAATTTCTTGCTTTTAATTGGGCATTTCACGTGTGCTTCGTGTACACCTGTGTGCGGCTGCCTCGGCTCACTGTGCCTGTGTATGTGTGTGCGTGTCTCGGGTGTAATGAGAATAGGACATTAGCAAGGGCTTGGCAGACGCCGTCGCAATCAGTTCCACTCTTTCCAGAGAAGGAGGGAGAGGGACGGGAGGATTAATCCAGACATTAGCAATCTCAGAAGGAGTAATAGATTGGAGGCAAAACAACAAAGAATAAAATTCACCCAGTCTCCCTACATGACTTTTAACAGACGTCAGTTTCTGGAATAACATATGGCTGACATGTTTTTTGATCCACTTTACCATGGGTGCATGTGTCAAGCACGTGTGCCCACGGTGGGAATCAAACCCTTGGCAGAGTTCGTACCACGCTGGATTGGCTGAACTACACGAGGCCAAATTTTATTTCAAGTAATTTTCCTTCCTCCCTCTTGTCCTTCGGTGTTTTTGCCCAACTTTAGGCGTACCACCAGTGGTGTGTCACGCCAAAATAGCCCAGCTATTGTTACACTGAGCAGAGCTGAATAGTGCAGCTCATTGTGTTGTGATGGGAGGCAGGGGAATGAACAGGCCATAAACACTGGCCCTATAGCACCCAGGGGTCGTGCAAAGGTGAAGCCTCACTCCCCTAATAGAGGAGCTCCGCTTTTCTCCGCTCTCCCGCTCTCTCTCTCTCTCCTCTCCGTCCCTCCATCACTCTTTATCTCTGCGAATCTTCTCCCTTTCTTATTTCCTCTCTCTTGATTCCCCTCCTTTCTCTCCCTCACCCCAACCTCTCCCTCTCTCACAGTCTCTCTCTCTGTTAGCTTATTAACGGTCACAGCAAGAGTGTCTGGTTTGCAGACCAGAGCCCCTTTGCCCCCCCCCCCCCTCTCACTCTCTCACTCCTCCTTCCCTCCCATTCTCCCGCTCTCCATCGCTCCGTTCCCCTGGCTGCTATTATGAGAGGCATTTTATCCTTTGTTCCAGCCCCCATGGTGCATCTGGCCTCAGATATGGGGACGAAGGGGACAGGAAACCAGCGAGAGTTTTTGCAAGGAGGAGGGGGTTTTGTGGGTTAGAGAGTGGGTTCATTGCTGGGAGGTGGACTGCCAGTTTCCACCATACAGGGAAGGAATGATAAGGAGGGAGCAAGCAGGAGAAGGAAACAGATACAGAGGGGGACAGGGAGGGAGGTATGAGAGTCACTGTATATGTTCTTTTAGGAGTAGTAGCAGCACTTGTCGGGCTAGGAGCTGCAGTGATGGTAGGATTATTACTTCGCTGATACATAGTCTATTTAATCCTTAGAGCAAATAAGCACTGCTGCCATATTTCTGGATGGTCACGTGAAGTTGGATTTCTCCCTGAGCTCAACTGTACCAGGAACACATGCCTGACTTTCTGAGACGTGCACACCTATTGCCTAAACAACCCTCTTTGTTGCATCAGTGTATCTTTGAGGGTAGCGGAAGGAGGAACTAAGTTTTGCAGGAGAGAAATAAAGAGGAAAGAAAGAAAAGTTAGAGAGAAAGAGGAAGAACTGAGTCGAGGAGACAGCAATAAAAGACGAGGAAGGAGGTGAAGAGAAGGAGAGGTCAACAGTTAGCCAGCGCTGGCCTCAGATTGACCTCATCCTACTATATAGGACCATGAGAAGAGAGAAGAGGAGTGGAAAGGAGAGTTAAAGGAATGCTCAGGCCTCCTCAACCCTCCTTGCCCTCTCTCCCTTGCTGCTCCTCCCATATCTCCCCCAACAAAACAGGGTAGTGAGGGAGGAAGGGAGGGAGGGGGGGGTGTTGGTGATAAAACTCCAGACGTTCCCTCATTTGATGGTGCTCTGCCATGTCAGTGCATTCTCGCATTCCTCCCTGGCTCTTTCTGCTCCCCCCCCAAAAAAAAATTACTTTATTATAACAAATACAGAACAAATTTGTCAAAGCCTTCAGCTGAAAGACTCACAAGATCCCTGTCGCTTGTTTTCTTTCTTTTCCTCAGATCGTTTTATCACGCGGAAAGCTCCACTTGCACTCCTGTCAAAAAATTAACTATTTTTCTAAAGCAGCTTACAAGATATAACAAAGCAATTATATAAAAATAATGCAGGGAAACAATTAGGCTGCTAATCATTCTCTCTTTCTCTTGCTATCTGTCTCCGCCACTCTTGTCATTTCCCTGCAGCTCTGTCTTTAGAAGGTGATACAGGAGAGATAGCAGGCAGAGAAGGGGAGCACCACGAAGCATTTGGAGAGGGAATATTAAAGAGATATAAAACAAGAGGTTTAATTAGAAGTCAAACAGATCCACCAGCTAGCGTCCTTTTGTTTCTGTTCCTCCTGCTCTTCTCTCCTAGACCCCTTGAAACGCTCCTTTCTCCAGCTTCACAAGTGTAGCAGCGCCATTGTTTCCTTAAAGTTTAGCTAATGCTCCCCTTTTAGAGATGAAATAGAAGTGTCCGGTGGGGCAACAGCAGGAACACATAAATCAAGTCAGAAGCCCCAAAAGCTCTCTCTCCTTGGGGTCATTACAGGTCAAAGGGTCATTTCACAAGGGGTTAGGCTGAGCAAGGCCAGAGCGCTGCCTGGGCGAGGGCGTGAATGTGTGTGAATGGACATAGGAGAGGGAGAGAGATTAAGAGTGTGTGTGCGTGTGTGTGCTGTTGAAAATGAGTGAGTAGCAGATTTAAATATGAGTAATGGTGTGTGTGTGTGTGTGTGTGTGTGTGCATGCGCAATAAATGGTCTGACCCTGTGCTTTTATTGGAGGTCATGGGGTAAAGGGGTTGGTCCAAGACTATATGTACCAAATCCTGCTTCTGTGAAAACACACACACACACGCACACACACACACACACACACACGCTAAAAAAAGCTCCTGCTGTCACAGAGTAACACATGGTCACCTGTCTTAACAGAGTATCACCCAAAACAATGCCTCGCACCAGTGGCAACGTGACATGTTTCTGTCAGCAACACTTGCCACACTGCTGCGCTCGAAGCCAAGTGTGTTAAACAGTCAGCAATCTCAGCTCGTCGGGAGGTGGAACGTCTCCAACAAAGCGAGATGGGTCGACATGTTTCAAACAGGCAGAGAGAAAATCCCGGTTAAGCCTCGCCCCACAAAGACCCCAGTGTTTAGGTCGATGTGACTGTGTATACACTGAGGCTGTGCAAGTTTGCACAAGTCGTGGAGTTCTGCGTTTTGAAAGACAACTGCCTCGGTTGTTAAGGTTATTAAGATGTGACTTTCGCTGTGGCTCTACAGGGGCTTTACTAGGGCTCAGGTTTGCTTAGAGGAGAATAATTTCTCCATATCACTGTTATGGTTAGCTAAGAGAAAGAGGCTGGTTTGGCATTGTGTTTGTTTTTATGCTGTGTGCCAAGATTTTCAATGTCTTAGTAAGCAATATTTCCCTGATCTTCTGTGTCTTTGTCCCTTCTCCTCTCTCCTCTTCCTCCTTCTTTCAATCCGCCCTCTCCCTCTCTCTTCATCTGCTTCAGGTTCATTAACGCGAGGAGGAGAATAGTCCAGCCCATGATTGACCAGTCAAACCGTGCAGGCAAGTCTCCTATAGTTACTGTATTCAAGTCGCGCAGGCGAAAGCCGTCCACACTCCATGCACTCGGAGGCCTCTCAGCTGGTAAATACAGGACTGAACCCCCCCCCCCATCCTGGAATGTCCAAAACCTCCAGGGGCTGTCCCCTTCGTTACATTAACGTTACAACATTAACAACAACCATTAATCAACTTTGACGTGCCATTTGGGGTGAGAAACTATTTATTAATTATAAAATATAATCATTTGAAAATGAGTTAACGATGAGTGGATTTATTTTTCTTAGCCCATAAACAAAACTCTCTGTGTTCTCGGTAAAGTTTGCTCTTAACCCCCCCCTCCCCCCCCTCCCTTTGCCAACCAGGCAAAGGAAAAAAAACACTCAACCCTTCCTCCCTGGCTCAAACCAAAACATAAAGAGAGCTACACCCGTTTCTTTTTTTGGGTGACCGTTGTTTGGCTTTTTGGCTCCAGACCTGTTTTTACCCACCCCCCTCTCACTCCTTTAAACTCCCCACCTCAACCCTATTTGTGGCTGTTTCAGGGAGCGAGGGGAGTGAGTGAGCGGTCCCCCTGGTGCATGGCTTGGTTTGGACTGCCGTAAACTTTATTACCTGTAATAGGGGTCAGAGGTCAGGGTGGCATTAGGGGCGCAGTAAAGTTCAAAGGCATTCAGTGGGGCCGAGTTCTTGCTTTTGCTTGACTGACCCCCAAACAGCCTAAATCGAAGGTAAGTGGATTTCTATGAGAGCAGAACAATGGAGGCGAGCAAAAAAGAGGAACCCTATCAGGTTTCACTTATCGTTGCTGCTCAGTTATAGGCAGCATTTATTAGATAAAGCATTTAGGTAGGAGCAGAGGCCCGTCAGCAAGAATGACTTATTGTTGTCACAAAGGGAAACCAATTAGAGCTTTAGCCTGGAGTTCATTTTGTTCTTTTGATCATATGTATAATCAAGGATACTGAAATCATACCAGTGTGTGCCAAAGTGTCATTTTGTTCAACATAAAAAGTCATGGTAAGTATTTATTTAAGTAGCAGGGATTTGGTTTCACTACCTTTGTATTAAATAACAACGTCTGAAAGAAAATATATAAATTCTTATATTTGGAGTAACTTTTCAAAACGTCGTCTTTCTTCTGCGGGTGAGAAAAATTTAACTGTACACATGCCACCGCTTAAACCTTACTCATTGGTAGGCAAGTCATGCCGTGCAACCAAACCCAGAGGAACTTTATTTTAAATTCTAGTGCAGATGCTAGAGTTTCCAAAGATACCAGATATGTCAGGTTGAAGTTTTTTGAAATGTGTATGAAATTATGCAAAAACATTGAGTATTTCCATTTGATTGAATGGTACAGCCATAAAAAAATAAAAATAAAACAGTTTGGGGTTTGAATATTTCACTCAGTGACATGAGGGTTGAAGCATTGATACACAACATGTATGATACTGTCAGAAAGTGTGGAATAACATGATTTTAACAACCTTAAAGAAAAATCATCAGAAGTCATCACCGTTACCACGTCTTCCACATTTTAAAACAAAAGTCCTTGTGTGTCTTAAGTGCACATTGGATCTCAGTCCGATCCCTATTAGAGCATTTAGACGCATTAAAGTCTACCAGGGGCTTACAGTGTAGATCCGGCTGCAGAGACACGGAGCAGAATGACGTTGAGAGACAACGGCGGCTCCCTGTGCGTGCACTGGCCAACAGATGATCCCGCTTCGGCCACTGAGCCTTAATTAAAAGCACTAATTGACCACTCCATCCCCTCCCTCCAATCCCTCTATCCCTCCCTCCCACCCTCTGTCTCCTCCTCCATCCACAGTAAGTCAAGGAGCTCCCTACAATCCAGATGGCCAGCCGATGGGGGGCTTCGTCATGGACGGCCAGCAGCACATGGGAATCAGACCACCTGGTAAGGCTTTCTCTGCGTGTCTGTCCCTTTCTTTCCTCCCTCTCTCTACCCATTTTTCTCCTTTCTTTCCCTACTGACGTTAGCTCATTTTCATGCCTTTGTCCTCCTTTTCTCCCTCTTGCCTCATCAGTCCTTCCTCGTACAGATTCACTCCTGTCTCATCTCTTTCATCTATTCACTCTCACCTTTTCTCATCTTCTAACAATATCGCTAGGTGTCGGTGTGTTTCATACAGCAGCATCTGCCATGATTATGGTTCATCCTACCAGCATGCCCCTTGTCTTTTCTCACACACAAGTACTTAGTGGAAGCTATATGGTCACTGTGTGGTGATTTAAGTGTAAGCTGTGCAGCTTGTGCACCCTCAACACAGCAATAAAGATACACACTGCACAGGCACACGTAATGTACATACACACACACACAGATACCTCCCACTCCCTCGACACACAAACCAGAACAGGTGTGGTCAATCACATTACACAACCATCTCCTTCCTCACTCCCTCGCACTCAGTCCCTCTCTCTCACGCCATCAGGTCTAATCCCAGAGTTTGTCCTTAAGCTCCTCTCCTCCTCCTCTATCCCCTGTTTTCTGGGATTCTCTCAAGTCTCTAACCCTATCTCACCCTCCACTCAAAGTCAGCAGGTTTGGATAAACTGCCAGGCTACTTAACCCACCCCACCTCACCTCACCCCATCCACCCCTCCTCACCCGCTTCACCACTCCTCGCTCTGCCAGATTTAAGCCAGTTTGCTCCTCTGCTATGTTGTCTGTCAAGTTCTGCTCAGAGTGAGACCATCGCTGGTATTTACCTCAGTGTTTTCCCTTTCAGTGTGAAAACACGTTCCTGCTTCCAGTTGATTAACTTCTTAAAGAACTTCTTGTCTCTTTAAATAAACCAAGGTTTTGCATTTAAATTCACTCCCTCTATCCCCTCTCAGGACCAATGGGTGGAATGGGCATGAACATGGGCATGGAAGGTCAGTGGCACTACATGTAGCCCCGCCCCAGTCCGGCCAATCGCAACACAAAAGGGGGATGTAAGTAAAAACCAAACTGACACACACACTGACTTGCACATGCACATTTATTTAACACATCAGATCAACAGAGGCATGTCTACAACATTTGAACAGGGGTACATTATACATGTATATGTTTACTGCACATCAGGTTTGGACCTGCTTTTAGGTGTTTGTTTAAAAATATGATCTCTGGCATTTTATACTCTTACAAAATAATGCGTAAGTAGTGTTAAGTGTCTTTTCTCCGTACTGATATATTCAGGAATAATTCATTCGTACTTTGTTCCCCCTCAGTGTTTAAATGGGGTTTTTGTTACAAACAGGCTCTTGTTCTTGCCAGGCTGATTTTTCTCTCTAACTCTCTAACTCTCCCACCCTCAGTGTGGTGATAAGAGCCTTTGATCACAGCCTTGTAACTCTGTGTATGTAATGTGTGTGTGTGCGCACACATGTGTGCAGCTCTCTCACATATCCAGTAGCTACAGGACTAAACATCCTGCAAATCATGGAGGACAGGAAAGAAGAGAATGTTTTTCAGGTTAAAACAAAACCAGAAGAGAAAGAGAGAAGGAACAGCAGAGGAGAAAAGGGAAAAACAGACAGTTTGATGTACACATACTCATATACAATATACAATCATATAATCACTGATACAGATGTGTTTTGAGCGTCTTAGTACATTGAATTGAAAATTTTCAGGTTTTCTGGTTTGGTGTACACACACACACACACTCACACACACAGTATTTCTGTTAAACAACTACTCTTGGTTTGTGTGTGTGTGCCAAACAGAAAGAAGGAGAATGGGGCAAAAAGGGGGGAGAGGAGTGATGAGAAGGAAAGGAGGTGGTGATGGGGTGAGGTAGGGGGGGTAGGGGGCGGGGGCAGGTAGGACGTTGCCATGGCAACAGACTGATTGGCAAAAATGTAAGCAGTCGTCGCTGGTGCAAGGAGAAGGAGAGAGAGAGAGAAGTGAGCGCCCCTTAAGTGTCATAAATCTGCCGGGGTGCTGTTGATGCATGAGCCACATTAATACACACTAACCAGCTAGAGGAGTACCCCCCCCCCCCCCCCTTTTCTCTCTCTCTCTCTCCCCTTCTATGTCTGTCTAATGCTCACTCTGTCTCACTCCCTCTTTGTGGTTTCTCTCACTGTCTCTTTCTCTTTCACAAACACCTTTTTTCTGTTTCTCTTTAATTCTCTGCCTCTCTCTATCTTTCTCTCACCTCCTCTCCCCCCCCCCCTCTCTCGCCCCAGGGCCAAATAGACTCCCACATAATTCTGGATGTATACAGGCTTGGTGTTGTCACAGTGAACAGTGTGTATAAAGTGGCTCAGGGTCCAATCGTTCTGAAACATCATTGTTTTGTGTGTGTGTGAGAGAAGTGTCTGTATGTCTGTGTTTGTGCACACACCTGCGTTTGTATACCTGTGTTGGTGCATATATACCATATACAGACATTCATATGTGAAATATATGCATTTGGCCATGTGTGGGTGTGTGCACGCGTACAAACGTGTGGGTCTGTATAACTGTGAATGTGTGTGTGTGTATGTGCATGTGTGTGTATGGTAATAGGATTACTCCTGGCACAGGGAGGGGACACAAACTAGTGCAAAATGGAGGACGTAGCCAGCAGGGTATGGAGCTTAGCTGGGCCTAATTGACTAGATCCAAATTAAATATGCCATCACCAGAGGTGTGACCAATGGATTTGACTTATTCGGTTTACAAAAATAGAGACCATTAACCCTCCACAGAATGCGCGTGCGTGCGTGTGCGTGCCATGATGAAAATATGCCGCCCTTGTTTCCGTCACAAATGTCCACGGCCAAAACAAAAACAGAAAATCTCACATCGAATGGCATCTTTCAGGTTTGAAATGCAGGGAGACATGGTAATAGAAAGGCTGTGCTTTCAGAATGAGGCATGTGTGTGTGTTTCTGTGTTTATGCGAGCAAGTGTGTAAACATGAGGGCTGGTTCGCCGTGTCCAAGCAGCCTCTTTCCAGCAGCTGCTAGCCTTCCCAGCAGACCTTGCTTTAAACAGCCTCAATTTGCCTGCTGAATCTCGTAATTGGGCCACCAGAGGAATCCTCTGCGAGACGGGCAAAGCGCATAGAAGACAAGTAGACAGCGGAGAAAAAAAGACAGAGAGAGAAGGGTAGATATTGAGAGGGAGGGGCGGATGAAGAGATGGCTAGAGAGAAAAGAGTAAATGACAAGAAGGAGGGAGGAAGGAATAAGGAGGAGGGAGAGAAGCTGGGAGAGAGATGGTGACAGAAATATGTCTACTCTTCCTCGCAACTAATCGTTTCTGTACAGCTTCATCAGCTAGCCGATGCTAGCTGCTAGCTTGTCTCCGTCAAATTGCTACTTTCCTTTCTAGGTCAATTAAATGTAAGTGATGTGTTATATTCTTTCATGACCAATTAAATTAATAGGTTATTATGGGAGGAGGGGAAACGGTTATCTTATTTGATTAAGAGAGCACAGGTTCATTATATTTTATAAGCAATTTTCATTAGCAGAGTTGAGGTTTTGTTACCGCGGGGCTAAATTGAGCGGTTATTGTGCTGGAGAGTGCTGAGCCTTGATACAGAAGGTGTCCCTAGCAGTCACACTGCAACATTAGTTAAAACTAAAGCCAATTAGTCCTGCTTAGCGAAGAGCGTTATGCTTTCCACCCAATGATGATTACAGAGCTTATATCTCCTTGCGAAACAATACACCTGTCAGCAGAGATGAAGCCCAGCAAGTGAAGCAGAAGCGAGCCGAGCCTTTGATAGCGACAAAAATGACTCTCGGATGACCCTTACCCCCTTTCCCTTCTTCCTCTCCCTGCTTTCCCTCTTCCACGAAATTAGCCAGGGGTGGCCCCTGAAAACTGTAATTTTCAGTTTCAGGACAATAGTTATCACAGGGTGGAAGAATTAATTATGGCGTAGAGCGTATGGAATTTTTTCTGTCCGTCTCTGGTCAGCTTTCCCCAAAATGTCGGGCAGAACGCTTGAATGAACGCTGCCTGTAACCCCTTTGCTGCCAGCCTCGGCTGGAGACCTTTTGTCCCAGGATTCATTGCTCCAATCATTAAGCACAAATTTGTTAACCCTCTGCTGAGGGGTCAAGATCTCCCCTCATCCCCCCTTCATCGCCACTCGTCCCCCCACCCTCAAATTCTCTTTCTGGTGGATGAACTTTTACTATTAACGAACATTGGAAAAAAATCCCAATGGGGATTTTGTGCCCCCTTGCATTGTCCATGTGAATGTGTGTCCCTGTTGATTTGGCCCCTCTGGAATCCCCCCTGGAGTCTAAGAAAAGAGGCCTAATGTTCAATGTATTGATTGGCTTATTAAGTGAAAAACCGTATTAGCAATGTGTGCTCTTTCAAGCACGCATAGCGTTTATTAAAACCTTGATGCTCTTGTCGTTTGCGAGAGCCAAAAGCAACTTAAGTAGCAATACAACAAATTGTTGATTGACTGCTATTATTTTGGGATGTTTTGTAGCTGTAAATGGTTATTGTTGTGGTATTTAGTTTCTTTTCAGTTTTGTTATGACTTTGCTCCTTGAGTTTTCTGCTGAAGTTTTGTTGCTTTAATTTTCAGAAACTTGCAATAAACAACAAATTATATGGATATTCAAAAGAATGATTGCTTTAAGAATGACCATGGTCTGCACTGCATTTAAGCTAGCATCGCTAATGGCTTAGCTTGTTGTAGCGCCACAGGTTATGCCCCACAATGAAAAGGTCACGGGTTTCAACCTAGTAGGTTCAGAGAGCTATGTAACCCCTACCACCTCACACATTGAGAGCTAGCTAATTGACGCTAGCACAGCTCACATAATAGCTCACCCTTCTCTTATGCAAGTTGCACCTATTCTCCTCAGTAGCCCAGGTGAAAACAGATGGATGAGGGGAACAACAAACAAGGGTCCTTGCACTCACTCCCCTATTGTCCTCCCTCCACCGCACCTCCTTGTCCTTTTCCCTGCCTCCCTTTGTGTCATCTGTAGTGGCCCTCTTGTGTGTGGTGAGCACGTGGATGGGCCCCGGGCGCTCTCAGGTGACGGGCCTTCACTCTATGATGTTTTTATGCCTTACTGCAGTATGAAATTTTTATGCCAAACTATACTGTGTCTTTTTATACCTTACTATAGTATGACTTAGTACACTAAAGCATAAAAACTTCATAGTATAATAAGGCCTTACTATACAATTATGTTTTTATGATATAATAAGGCATAAAAACGCCGAAAAAGTCATAGTATAGTAAGGCATACTATACTGTACCATACTGTACTATGACTTTTTACTATACTATGAAGTTTTTATGCCATACTATACTATGACGTTTTTTGAAGTTTTTATGCCTTACTAAACTATGAAGTTTTTATGCCATACTATACTGTGACGTTTTTTGACATTTTTATGCCATACTATACTATGACATTTTTATGCCTTACTATACTATGACGTTTTTTGACATTTTTATGCCTTACTATACTATGAAGTTTTTATGCCATACTATACTGTGACATTTTTTGACATTTTTATGCCTTACTATACTATGACGTTTTTATGCGTTACTATACTATGTCTTTTTATGCCATACTATACTATGAAGTTCTTTGACTTTTTTATGCCTTATACTATAAAAACATCATAGTATAGTAAGGCATGAAAACGTCAAAAAATGTCATAGGATAGTAAGGCATAAAAATGTCATAGTATAGTATGGCATAAAAATGTCAAAAAACGTCATAGTATAGTATGGCATAAAAACTTCAAAAAATGTCATAGTATAGTAAGGCATAAAAATGTCAAAAAACGTCATGGCATAAAAA
>NW_019525109.1:989930-997840 GCF_002814215.2 Seriola lalandi dorsalis | reverse complement strand
AAGTCATAAAAATGTCGAGGTATAGTAAGGCATGAAAACGTCAAAAAATGTCATAGTATAGTAAGGCATAAAAACGTCATACTATAGTATGGCATAAAAACTTCATAGTTTAGTAAGGCATAAAAACGTCAAAAAACGTCATAGTATAGTAAGGCATATAAATGTCATAGTATAGTAAGGCATAAAAACGTCAAAAAACTTCATAGTATAGTAAGGCATAAAAACGTCAAAAAACGTCATAGTATAGTAAGGCATAAAAACGTCATACTATAGTATGGCATAAAAACTTCATAGTATAGTAAGGCATAAAAACGTCAAAAAACGTCATAGTATAGTATGGCATAAAAATGTCAAAAAACGTCATAGTATAGTATGGCATAAAAATGTCAAAAAACGTCATAGTATAGTATGGCATAAAAACGTCAAAAAACGTCATAGTATAGTATGGCATAAAAATGTCAAAAAACGTCATAGTATAGTAAGGGATATAAATGTCATAGTATAGTATGGCATAAAAACTTCATAGTATAGTAAGGCATATAAATGTCATAGTATAGTAAGGCATAAAAACATCAAAAAACGTCATAGTATAGTATGGCATAAAAACTTCATAGTATATAGTAAGGCATATAAATGTCATAGTATAGTATGGCATAAAAACTTCATAGTATAGTAAGGCATAAAAACGTCAAAAAATGTCATAGGATAGTAAGGCATAAAAACGTCAAAAAACGTCATAGTATAGTAAGGCATAAAAAAGTCAAAAAACGTCACAGTATAGTATGGCATAAAAACTTCATAGTTTAGTAAGGCATAAAAATGTCAAAAAACGTCAGTATAGTATGGCATAAAAACTTCATAGTATAGTAAGGCATATAAATGTCATAGTATAGTAAGGCATAAAAATGTCAAAAAACGTCATAGTATAGTATGGCATAAAAATGTCAAAAAACGTCATAGGCATAAAAATGTCATAGTATAGTATGGCGTAAAAAAGTCAAAAAACGTCATAGTATAGTATGGCAAAAAAACGGCATAAAAACGTCAAAAAACATAACAGTATAGTATAGCATAAAAAAGTTTTAAAAAAAAAGTCATAGTATTCTAGGGCATTACTAAACTATGCCGTTTTTTGACGTTTCCATAATAGAGGCTCTTCTCTCCCTACATTCATCTTTAAAGCCAACTTAAAGATGAATGTAGGGAGAGAAGAGGGTGAAGATGCATTTCTTCACTTCATTTGTCATTGTATGAGGTTTGTTGGCAGGTGCTCGTTGCATCACTGTAAGTTCTTACGGTTTATATGTAACATAACTAAGGTAATTACAATACACCTGATTCAAGCCTCTCATACTAGTACTACCCTTCAAAACAAGACTGAATTGTAGGCCACCTTAATACGAACCTGAAATATCTTTGCTTATGCAGTCGCCTTTTTTTAGTCAAACGCCGATGGTAAACAATCAAAGGCTAATTTTAAGTTTCCCTGTAGTCCAGTTAAACAGATTATCCAGGAAATGTTAAGTACTGGACCTCGGTATCACTTCAAGTTGATCATGTGTTTGGTCTGTAAGTCCTCTCCTACTGTTAAAGTAGCATTACTGAGGGTGTAGGATTAACTCACTAAACCCTCCAATGCCTTCTCTGTCTTTCAGACATCCACACAGTCTTTAGTGAAGGGCAGGCTACAGTCTGTATTATGACCTGGATTAACACTATGTTGGGTTTGCCACGTACTTTATTGCTCCTCTGTGGTCCTATCAGCAGGTCCTGCCACGTTCACGCGCTATTGGCCTGAAACTGTAACACGAGAGTCTGCTCTCTGAAGTCTAATGTAATCTATTGTCATATTTAATGAATGATTAATGATATCTAATTCATTCAATAGTTTTCTTTTGCAGTTAAATGCTTTGTGCCACAGTGCTGGAGACAATATGCCAATGTGCTAAAAGCTTGAAAATATTTGCATGACTTTGCACATACACTGGAGATTTTCATTTGCATACATTAACCAAATGTACATATCACCTAACCCCAGCCCTGCCACATGAAACCTTGTTGTCTGCACTGACCAATTCCCTTTGAATGGGTTTCAACCCATAAAGGACTATGTAACTCCTGGATTCAAGATAAATGCTTTCACATGACAGTGATGCTGTCTGAGTAGAAACTTGACAATGAATCCACTGCAGATTCTCTAATTTACCAGTGCAAAACTGATCACTGATTAACCATTTTGATCTTCTCTTTCCTCAGAACTGCAGGGCAAACCGGGGGATCACCAGTCTCACAGAGGCCTACAGAGCATGGGAACAGGACTCCCTGACGACAACAACCAACGGCGACCCCTCTGTCAACCTCCAAGACCCAACATCATTTTATTCGGCTTATATCTGCAACATGGGAACCTTCCATGACTGCCTACAATCCTTGTCTATGTATCCAGTGATGGTGACGCACAGAAGATCAAACCTCACCTCACCCAGATGTGACCCCCCTGTCCCGACAGAATCCTGCTTCTTCTCTGGTGGGCACTAGACTTTGCCCCGCCTTGCTGCCCACTAGTTTTACATGGATTCCTCCATTGAAAGTGATTGCGATTGCGAGAACAGATGACACACGAGAGACACACTGGGTCCTCCGCCTGTACCTTCGGCAAATGTGGCACTTGGTGATATTTTCTAGACTCTTTGGCAAACACAAGAGACTTCCTGCGAAGAGCACTCCACTCTTTGGGACGATGGAATTGGACCAAGGAGAAGCCAATGTCTGTATCTGACAGGACACTAACAAAGCAAAAAGAGGTGCCCTTTAAAAAAAATATAGTGGATTGAAACATGGAAAGAGGGAAAGCAAGAGAAAAGAAATTAAAAGTATAACTATATCAAACCCTAGTTTGGGAAGCGAGTGGAGAAAGAAAATATACTGTATACTGTTGTAAAATTACGCTGGACTCTCACAAGAACTGGGAATTTAAGTATTGTAAATGCTATTGTATTGTTCTGCATATTATGTTGTTTCTAATAGATTTTTTAAAAAAAGGATGTGAACTTTTTTCTGTTTTTTTTTTTTTCTGGTTTCTTTCCACACTATGTGTGTGTTGTCTCTCCATCGAATTTGACCTCCTGCCCCTCCCGCCATTAAATCACAATGCATTTTTAAAAGAAAAAACAAGTGAATAAACAGACAATTCGATCAGTCTGTCATTTCTCGCAAGCCTTTATTTGGATGGTAAGAGAGAGTGTGATGGCGATTCAGATGTCCTGTTTTTTTTTTTCCTTTAATTTTTTTTATACATACATTACACAGCCCATCTACATACATGCAGGGTGCAGCTAAGTGTATTACTGTTGCTGTGTCTTCACCTTCTAACTCTAATTTTGGTGATTTTTTTAAAAATATTTTCATATCAGTTGATTATATGTTCCTCTGCTGGTGCAAAGATTTTATTGGTATAGAAAATTCTCTGACTATTTGGGGTCTTTAAACTCTTATAACTCAGTGGATTAACTCCAGACACAATGACATAAAGCTAAATACAGTTGTCGAGAAGCTAACATTTTGGATGTAGAAGGTTTTTTAATCCAATTGCCACTGTCCGATTCATCATTTGATCTATTTTGTACTCTGTTCAAATGAGGACAGACACATAATGTAGGTGTCAACATGGCTAACATCAGGACAGGCTAACAAACATGATACTGAGCTTCAGTCAATGCTCGCAAACAATCTAAAAAAGATCACTGTGGATGGGAAACTACAAGTGTGTGTCCCACAAACATGTTGTTTCCTGTTTTTCTCTGTGTCTATGATTGAGGGCCTCTGAAAGTCTATTCTAGTGTCCTATTGATGTGTTTTATGTCACAAGGCCGAGCACTCGCTTAGCCAATGGATTCTCTTCCCCTCAGTGTTTGATGCGGCCTGATAACAGGGAGAGGCAGAAGCTATGGGAAAACACCATTTATACCACAGTCCATCTTGATTTAACCAGATGATGTAATGCTGATCAACAGACAGGGGAGAATGTAAAAGTCACAATGTGTGTGTGTGTGTGTGGCAGTATGTATGTGAGGGGGTACATGTGTGTGTGTGCGTGTGCATACATCCTTGTGTGGGTTATCAATGCATCCATTATCCATTGCTTCAAACATGTATAACGCACATCTTTAAGGTTCCTTTGAAGACAAGTCATGTTTCTTATGCTTTTACTTTGAAGGGTATATATGTGCATCTGTGTTGTAAATAAATACTTTTTGTTCAAATAACAGAATCAGAACTAGTCTCACATTATCTTCCTCTATGCAGATGAGTTATTAAAACATATATTCATAGTTAAATCTTTTTAACCATATGTTGTAAAGCTAAATTAGGCACAAACATGTTTAAATGTCAAAAAATGCCCACTGAAGAAAACAGAGGTCCACTTCTCTACTTAAAGGAACATGCACTTAAGTCAACCTTCCTCCCACTGCTGTGGATAATGTGTAGCTAATGCATGCGTTATGCAGTAATTTTCTCACACATGGAGAGGGGAGGCGAGGAAAGAGGGGCTCGGCCAGAAAGCGAATTATCCTTCATTTAGCATTAAAATTCATTTAGGTAAAATTGCTACAAACATGTAAATGGGAAGATTAGTTCTCCCTCACGCCTTGTTGCCCGCAGTCAAAGGGCTCCGCTTGAAGCCCAGCGCTCTGCAGCCGATGTTGTCTCCGGGATACACTGCACTTCAGGAGGCAGAGGCTGAGCCGACTGAGGAGACGAGAGGAGAAGGAGAGGAGCCGAGCGAGTTTTGTCTAATTGATACATTTCGGAGAAGCAGTCCTGAATCCCAAAGTCAGTATCTTGTTTTTTCAAAACAACGAACAAGAGAGAGTCTGTTTTATCCATAACAATATACGCGTATAAATCAATACTCTCCCCTTCTCCCTCCCTATCTCTCCTCCGCGCAACTATTGTGTTTTTACTGCCTTTGCCGAATTGAATGATATTTACACTAAAGAAGAAGAAGGAATAAAGACACGCTCTTAAAAAACCCAGGCGACGTTTTAATTGCTTCGCCTCTCCACCATGGCTGGAAAATCCAAGGCTGTGAAATGTGAATTCCTGAGCCTGTGGCCGCTGGGAGCTGTGGAGACAGAGGAGAAAGCCCATACTTGACTGCCCTCTTTAGGGAGGCCTGGTAACTGTCCGGGGCAGCGACGTGTGGAGATGGCGCACAGCACCAACCCTCCTTTTACGCACGGACGTAAACCGCACAAAAACGCGTTTGGAAGTGAAGTGCAAAAGCTAAGACGAGTTACAAAGAGTGTGTTGTTGTTGAGAAAAAAAAAGAAAAGTGTCCTGCAAAAGAAAAGTCAAAGCACAAGTATTTTTACATCTCCTTTTGTCTTAAATCTAATATGGAAACCAGGTTTCTTTCTTTAAATTATTTTTAAAAAAATATTTGAGTCAGGTGAAATAATTGTTGCTTTCACTGCATTTTCATTCCAGGAATTTTGTTTGACAAAGTGTTAAAACAAACAACACGAGTCACTTGTGTCTGAATCAAACACATTTGATTCAATTAAATTCTGGACATAACTTCATTTTAACGTTTTTAAAAGATTTCTAAGATTTAATACTTGGTTAAATAATAATAATTGATTATTTGTATATAAATAAATGTACATAGAGTTTTTATTATGAGTGTAACTCTAGTGTAACTTGTCTTTTGTTTCATCTAATGTAAAAACGTTTACATGATTGTGATTTTGCATTTTGGTCACAGCTGACCTACATCTCAAACCGCTGAGATTTGAATACAAGTTGCCTTCTGACGCTGCTTTTGTCTTTGTGCAGTTTAAAACAGTTTTAATGCACAAAAGTGCAGACGGAGTTTGACTTGTGCTAATTTCAAAAGCTGAAAGTCAAAACGTAATTTGAAGTATGATGCTGGTAGGCCTACACACACACACACACACACACACACACACACACACACACACACACACACACACACACACACACACTGACCGCGGAGTGAACTGTCAGAGTAATGAATGGAGCAGAAATGTGTTCCAGAGCAGTGGAGGTGCCCGGACAGGCCTGTCTTCCTCCCACAACAACGCAGATATTTATGCGCCTTTATGGTTGAAGCGGGGAACTTGGAAAAGTCACCGTGCGCCTCGTGTTCTCTGCTTCACTACAAGCCATGACAAATCTCGGCAGCAATAACGTGTGTAAGCTTATTAATTCAAACCAGCGATTTGTCACTGGTTGCTGAACACCGCGGCCTGTTAATCAAGCTGCTCCTCTCTGTGTGTGCTGAACGAATATTTCAGCTGTAACTGGTTTTATTTTTATTTCACGGTGAAACGTACGCGCACAGAATTTTGTATCTTCTGCGGTCAGTTTTTCACGCTGAGATTTTATTTCAAAAATTAATGTTTTGATGTTTTGTTACAACATCTACAACTGTAGATGCTTTGCTTAAGAGTTTGTTAGTTAAAAAGAAAAGAAACCAAATTAAAATCACAAGTTATACAGTAAATTCAAATATGAACTGAGTGAACACAAAACGAAGTTCTGTTAAATTTTTCATTTTAGCTTTACTCTCCTCCAGAGAGCAAGAAGTTAAATGTTGGTCATAAAATGTGCAGATTATGCGGATGAACTGAACCAGCCTCTGTCACCTTCAGGCTTCACGACTACAAAGTCCAACTGCAGGGAAAAGCGTGAGCGCGCAACAAGACAATATGCAACCAATCAACTTCCCATGATTTCCAATAGAAATACATAATACTGGGATTACACACGTGGCCGAGATGACAAGTCCTTTATGAAATCAATATAGACACAAACACAAATTAAACTGCAGCCTGCAGACGCCTCACAGGACTAACTTTCCAAAGCCCTCAAAAACTCCACCTTCAAAAGGTCGCGCGGCAGCTGCTTTTGAAACAAAAGGAGGAGGGGGGGGAAAAGGGAGGGAGAGAAAAACAAAAAATCTGTTAGTGGGGAGAAAAGGAGAGAGAGAGAAAGAGAAGAGAGAAGGACTGTTGAGTGGGGGCCATTTTGGATGTCATCTGTCTCCTTGGCGACGGGGCCCCGGCCCTCAAAAGCCCCTTGGGCGCACGGATTGTTTGAGAGGAGCCCGCTATTTTCTGCAGCATCATTTATCACTGTCACCACATAATGATTCCCCTCGCAGCTCCTTATTGATGTTTGTAATTGCATTATCTCATAAGGGGGGATGATCAATGGAGCCGAGAGGAGCATCGAGGGGTCAGGAGATGCCGGATTGCTGTTTGTCCATTTAATGCAACCAGGCTCTCATTATCTGCAGCCTCTCTGCGTTCAGGCTAAGTAACGTTTGGTCTGCTCCCCTCTGAGGTTTCACAGAGAGAGGAGGAAGAGGAGGAGGAGGAGGAGGAGGGGAACAGCTCGTTTCATTTGTTTAACCCCAAGCCACTGCAGATAAAAAATTAGAAATGCAAAGGAGAGAGAGAGGGGAGAGTGAAAGTAACGTGATTAAGTGTTATGTTATTAGTTCCATTAAGTCTGAAAAACGAGATTCTGAATTAAAGCGCACAGCTTTAAGCCCTTGGGCATCCGTCTTGTAGTGGTCATATAACCTGTGATGATTTAACATATCTATAACAATATGCCCTCCTGGTTAAAGCGTTTAAATGGACCTTATGCATATGAAGAGAAGAAAATAAAACGGGAGAATCAGGAGGAGAAAACGTTTCAAACTATATGATCCAGCTCAGTTTTAAGTTTGAAATGATGCGTTTGGGTTTATGGAGCTTTGACTTGTGAGATACGCAGCATCAGGGCCACGCGATGGTGCGCGCGGAGGTTTTTGTAGGGGGTATATGAAGTCATGAGATCCAGTTTCAGAGCCCGACCGAGCCCCCCCCCACCCCCCA
>NW_019525109.1:882134-989910 GCF_002814215.2 Seriola lalandi dorsalis | reverse complement strand
ACCATAAGGAATACCGACATAATTACTGTGACGTGGGTAACTTCAAGTGCCCCCACCCCACCCCACCTTCACCCCACCTTCAGCCCACCTTCACGCACACACGAAGCAAATCTCTCATCACAAGTATTCCTCTGTCATACTCATGTCAAACAGGACACAGCGAAGTGTTTTGGGACAAATTAAAGGTTAATATTAAAGTTATTTTCATTATTGTAATAAATCCTGTTTAAGCCAAAGAGTTTGATGTGATTCGCATGAAAAAAGCATGAAAGCAACATTTTCCATTGATGTGAAGAGGCATTCTTCAGTGCTCTTTTCAGATTTCCACATCTTCTGCTTTTGAAAAATAAAATTAATTAAATTTGGCGTGGATTTGAAGGTTCCTTTGCTACTTTGGAATATTTCCCGCGCTTCTTCGTAGCACTAAAACCCTTCTGTAATCATAAAACAAAAATTAAAAAACGTTTTCTGGCGTTTCAGTTTGTGCAGGAGAGGCTGCGGCTGCAGGGCGCTGCTCCTCATCGCGCCCAAAGGGGGGCCTGTCAGCAGGTATGAGTGTGGATATGTGGGCCAGGGATTAGAGACATGCGTACTGGTGTGTGCCAGACACAGGCAGTGGCACAAAGCCTTGCTCAGAGATACATGAGCTGGTAACAGGTAAACACCCCTGTGACTGGTTTGTGGGGGGACTGACTTCAGCTCGGGATGTTTTGTGGTCGCTGGTGAGTTTCTCCGCTCTCCAGCTCATGACCAGAGACGGGACAACATGTTTACTGGCCTCGGTGTTTTCCCTGCTCGCTGCTCCTGCTGCGGGGAGGGGGACGCCGCTGGCAGCGCACCTTTCCAGCGGAGAGAAGCAAACCGCGGCTGGTTCATAACCAGAGATGTTCCTGTCAGCACCTTCCTGAATATCCACCTCTCTCTCTCCCTCTCCCTCTCTCTCTCTCTCTCTCTCTCTCTGGAAAGTCACCTTGGCAGCGCCAGGCAGGGAAGGAGAGCCAGAGGAACAGGGGTGGGGGTGGGGGGATGTCGGCTCTTCAGCTCACCTGGTGAGGCCGGATCCAATAATAGTGACCTCCCCCTCCTCTCAGACACACGCTCACGCACCACAGCCTGCACGCACCCCGCTTCCCCAGCCGCTCCCCCCCTCCCACCTGCTCGTGGATATAATAACAGCAGCTTTGGCACAGGGCAGAATAATCTCGCAGCTCCTTCTTTTGCTTATAAAGTAAACGCTTATTTACAACCACCACTCTCTGCTTCCGCTTTTCTTCCCCAAGAACTCAGTCACTGAACTCAACGTTTCTCTCAGAGGTTTGAGTTTGATCCACTGAAACTTGAAACAGTGACTCAGCTGTTCAGATTCGGCCTTCGAGTCCTGGAGGAAGAGAATCTGAATACAGCAGAAAAAAACAAAAAAACTTCAGTGTTGCTGCCAAGCTATGAGACTAGGTCCGACAAGAATGGCGCCATTGTTTGTGGTTGTGTGTAAAAAAAGGACGTCACCAATACCAAGCATTGGATTTGAAAATCTGAAAAATACATGTTTACTTTCCCTAATATTCTTAAGACATTTAAAGAAATGATTCTGTTGCTCGTCTGTGATTAAAAATAAAATAATCCTTTGAGCATCATTATTTTATTTTTTCTATAATTATTTATTATCATCATTATCTTGAATACAAAAATCTAATTTATATGAATAATCGGGCTCGAAGACGTCAGCCTGTGCGTCAAACCAGCCTGCGCTTTGGAGAGGAGCCGCCCTCATCAATCAGCTCGTGCATGGCTGAGTTTTAATTCTGTTGTCTCGCGCGTTGACTGCGAGAGCCGCCTTCTCTCTGTGCACAGTCGCGCCATTGAGCGGCTGCAGGGACTGACTGCTTGGCCTCCAAAAGTAAACAGTGAGGAGGCAAGTCGAGACAGGACAGAGGGGCTGAATTCCAGCCACAGCACAATACTGATAAATGATTGGCCCAGAGCCACGTCTTTCATTAGTTTATTTATATGTGGAGGCTACTTCCCCATTCATCATATACAATCCAATCTATGCCCTAATCTCACAATGTGTTTTAGGGACTTGTTCGGCAGTAAAAAAGTGAGTAAAATAGTCAGTTTATTATTTACAGAGAGGAGTGCAGCTGCTTGAAAGTGCAACACAGTGTCCTGGAGTAGATCAGTAAGCCACTAAATGTAACATTTCTTGCTGTAATGTCATAGGATTAGTCAAAGTAGTGAATAAGAGAGAAATATTTGACATTTTTCAAATGTTTCTACCTCAACCAGAGCTGGAAAAGAACTCGAACAACATGCATATTTGTTACCATTTATTCTATCTTAATCTAGGAGTCATGTTTTTTACAGACAGAGCTACATTTGCATGTGGCATTTAGTCTAAATAAAAGCTGGAAAGTGAAATAGTTAGTGAAAAATCTGCCCCTCCACACTCCCGCTGGAGCTTGTGAATGTGCTACCCATCTCGCATATTCATCAGCCTCACAACAGTGATGGGTAAAAGAAAAATGTCAGCTCCACGCGCTCTCACCCTGTCAGCCGGTTTCCACCCTCCAACCGTGACAATGTGCGTCTTCATCTCTGCTGCTGCTGTTTTGTCTCGGTTTCTCTGCGTCTGCTATAAATGCTGCCTTGGGTTTGTGTGTGTGTGTTTGTGAGAGAGAGAGAGAGAGAGAGAAAGAGAGAGAGGGAGAGAGAGCAGGGGCAACTGTAACAACGAAAGCAGCTTTGACCTTGTCATTTAAGAGAACCTCAGTTCAAGTCTAATTTGTGGAGGTGGACAAAGTTAACAGGAGATCCCAGTATATTCAGTAAAAAGACACCATGTTCTCCAGGAGGCTATTTTCTGTCAGTCCCTCCTGATTCAACTTTCTTTACACCTTTTTCTAATTAAGTAAAAGTTTGATTACAGTGAGAGTTTCAGCAGGTTCAGACTCTTGTGCTCAAGTTTACAGACAAAAGTCACTTGAAATAGTTTTTTCTTTCTACCGTTGCTTTTTATTCTGTTAATGTCTTTTCAACGATGTTTTACTCCCCCCTCCACTTCTTACACTTTTAGTTGTGATGTATTCCATGATGTGTTTGTGATTAATCCCTGTCCACTCAGCGCTTTCATCTACAACACACTCCCATTTAAACCCAGTTTGCCAGTTCTGTCTGCATCTTAATCTTTGTGGATCTAGTTTGGCCGTTTATTTAAACTGTTTAGCGTAATGCAGATGTTATTCCTGGAATAACTTTTGTTGTTGTTTATTGCTGTGTGTGCATCCTGTTGTTCTCCTTTAAAGGGACTAATGGTCATAAATCTTCCTGGTGGTCATTGGAGGTATTACCGTATAAAAGCACCAGCCATTTCTTAAAAAATTAAGCCTAAAGTCATGCGTCAGTTTTTATAGTTTTAGTTTGGATGATACGGATAGGTATTCGATTTTAAAACGCACATTACCATACTAACAATCCATGTTTGGTAAAGCTGCTATGTGAATGTTGATGTCTTTATATCATCTTTAAAATTATGTCAAAAAAGGAAACAACTCTGGTGACAGTTTTAAGTCAGGGAAGACAGTGGCCTTGATGTATTTACATTTACAGTGAGGCACAAGCCAACTGAATGCAAAAGTATACACAGTATTTGATATTTATGTAATAAAAACATGCAAAGTGAAGTCAGCCCCTTATAATTTTGAGTTCTGTTTATTCACAACAACTGGAAGTAGAAGTTCAGAGCGACACACGTGATACAAAGCTGGAGTTGAGGCTTGTCATCATGTTGTCTGGTAATATATTTTCATTTAAGCACGAAAACTGCTGCACACTAGTGGTAAGACATGGACTGAGGATTACACCATCTATATGTTCTGAACTACCAAATATTGTCTCATCTTTACCAACATTACAGATAGATGTTTTTATATAGAAACAAGTATGAGTCTCATCTGCAGAGTTTTAGGATAAGTACTCAAGTTCGTGCTCGCTCAGTCTCAGAGAGATGGCACGTTTCAAACTTTTCTCCACACCAATCTTTCCCTGTCTTTTCTCTGAACCCGGGGATCTCATCGCACAATTTACTAAGCAAATCTCAGCCAGGGGAGAGAGAAGAGGCGGGGGCCCTGAATGTGCGTGTCCCTGCAGGCCGACACTGTGCAGTGTTATGCTCGGCGCTGCACAATTTATGGACCATGGACAGTTTATAAGAAGCAATGTAGTCTATCAGAGAGGCAGGCGAAGTGAGGACAGGGGGGATTCGTTTCCATGCAGGAAGCTGTGTTTTGGAATAATATACGCCGTGATAAAGATGTTTCCCCTGTGACGTAAAACAGCGGGGAGCACCAACGGCCACTTACTATTCCAACCAAATATGAAAGAGAGTCTTTGAGCTGCCATACTTTTTTCCTCCTGTGTGCTTTGTGTGAAATGTAGAGATGTTGATATTGTGGCGCTTGTGGCCACTTCACTCAGTTCAGTTTCCAAAAGTAATTGTCAGTGGTATTGAGTCAGGATGTAGAGGATAAGTACTGAAAAGAGCATGGCATTGATAGTTTATCATGCAGTGTCTCTGTGTGTGTACATGAGTCTAATACCAATTTAGCCATTAAAAAAAAATACAACCAGTAAGCTACTGCTGCCTGACCGCTGCTACTATATCTTCAAATAATCTCCTTCTGAGTCCTTACAACAAATCAATAAATCCCAGCCAATGCAGATCGACTAAAATGGAGATTCTCAGCACAATATTCTAAGAGAAAGATTTACCTAGAAATCACTGTGTAGAGAAACCGCCAGCTTTACAGATGGTAAAAAGAAAATAGTTATTACAGTTCATAATACATATGTCATATATAATTTATAATACCCCAAATGACTTGTTATCTGAAACCAAAAATAAAACAGTTCTTCCTTTCCAATAAAATCCAGCATGAAACTTTATATGTTCCCCCTGAAAAATGATCCACTTTTACTATGTCCTCACATGATGTTTATGACTGTCAAGTGACTCCTCAAACACGCTGACGACTCCGAGGCAAAGCCTCGATGAGACGTGACTCACCTCAAAATAACAATGTTTGTTGCAGAAGCGGAGAGAGGAGCCACAACAAAAAGAGACAGAGGCGCAGAAATAATGGAAGGATGAGACCAACTTCCCTCACAAGCCTGACATCTGTCGAGGCGTTGGTGTCATGAGGGCGGCTTGTTATGCAAATGGCTGATACATCCCCGTGAGACACTGACGGGCCAAACTGTTAGCTAGCTTGACATCAATGAAGATGTCAAGGGCAGCACATTGCTGCTTACATACTCCACCGTTCAAACGTCATTTGGTTTTTAAATAAACCAGCGCCGGTGTCACAAAAGAGAGAAAAATCGAATATGAGGCCATTTTTCACCAACCGGGTTTATATTGTTTAATGTAGCTTAGGGGAAAGATTGAACTAGAAAGTGGGCGACATAAGAGCACTGAAACAGAACTCCTAAACATGTGAGAGTTTCAACGATGTGCCTCGCCGGTGCAACCTGCCAGTGGTTCAGGGGTTGTTTATGTATATATGGGAAATCCTTGGCAGCAGAGTTATCAAACACATTCATCTGATAAGAGGTTTAAGAGAGAGCTGCAGGCCTCAGGACACACACACACACACACACACATATTGCACACATACTCTCAAGCCTCAACACACACATACATGCACACATCCATGCGCACGTGCACACCCCTCGAGACCCACACAGCAGTAGATCTGTAGGTTTCTCATGAAAAGCTTTTAGCAGTGCAGAAGCAGCTGAAGACGTGGCTATTGTTAAGCTCCGTGATGGATGAAGCAGAGGTATGTTAGTGTTAACCGACTAAAACACAGCTGAATTTATTAGGCTGCAGATAAGCAGGGTCATCACCTCCAAATGGAATGCCAATGAGCCAAATACAATTTCAAAGTAAATAAGGAGCACTTGTGTGAGAAGGTAACCTGAACATGAGCATGAAGTACATTATGGTTTAGTATTACTGTGAAGTGCAGGGGTTGTGGGGGGGGGGGGGGGGGGGGGGGCATGTTTTCCTATAAAAATTAGTGAAAAATGAAGGACAGAATCATTCGAAGACGTGATGAATACAGCAGCACTTTTAAGAAAAACTTTCATTTAAACCAGAGATAAACACAACAAACCTCCTGATTGTAGCATCAGATATCAACTAAATGAATTAAAGTGGATCGTGTGTCATTTGTGTTGCTTTGTGAAGACGGGAACTGTACGTGGTGATACCATAAAACCACTGGCACTGCATTTCACACAGTAACTGAATAATTCAATGCACAATAGTGGTGGGATATACAAAACAGTGAGACATAAAAATACTAGCAAAAATGAAGGTGTGAGACTCAAATGTAGTTTTTTATATTAGATATTTAGATCATGTTGTGGTTGTGTATAACATCAACTCCCATTTATACATTTCTCACAGTTTTTGTGGATAAAACTCGGCTTCTCTGACACACATCTTTCAAAGTAATTCAATTCATCCTGCCTGTTTCTCTGTTGTATTCTTGTTAGAGGGTGACATTGGATCTTTGTGGCCAAACAAACATAAAACAGATTGCCATGATAGGAAATGGTGACAGTTAGTTCCTGGACTGGACAAAACCGAACGCCATCAGCATCATCTTTCATCACCGAGGAGACCGCATTGACTGATGGTACGAGTGCCAGTGTAATCATATGACGCTGAAGAAATCCCAGCACTTAAGACCTACACTGTATATTCTAACATTTCCTCACAGATCATCACATCAGGATACGTACTTACCACCACAGGGTGGTTAATCAAACTCTACATACTATCCTGATTCAATAATTACTGTGTAGGTGCGTCACAGATCACTTAGCAAGTCATTTGGGGCCATTATTGGGGTGCAGGTGACTAAGTGTAGTCTACAACCATCAGGATAGAGCCTTGGATTATTTCAGAAGTATGTATCTATGCTGCCATTACATCTGTACAGTAATGGCCTTAGTAGAATTGAACTGTCTGACCGCTACATCACAGTAAACTGTCTCATAATGACTCCAAGCAGCAGCCACCACTAACTCTGGCTTCATATCAGCTCGTGTGCCTCGGTTTTATTTACAGGACATCAGTCGCTCACCAACTACCAACAACCAATAACCACCTAAAACACGAAACTGATCTAGTGGATCCATGACTAAATGATCAGTTCACACGTGCGTGCTCAAAAACCCAATCCATGCTTAACAAGTGCAACTGCCCTTAAACTGAGGGCCGCCAATATGGCCGCCGATATGCTTGCTCTTCACTCCATGTTCGCGTGCGCTTGATAGCGACAACACATATCCTGCGTTCCATCAGAAGTTAATGCAAGATGGAATTAAGGAAAATAACGTTTCCCATGATGCAAAATCAGAAGTATTCAAGGGAGATATTCTGGTATTGGGAGGAACTGACCCTGATCTGCACCTTCATGGCACACACAAAGTGCACAGTCAAGTATGTGAACAATGTCGCTCACGCCACAACTAACCAGGTATACACGTTACCTGAAAACCCTCTAGACTTTCTTGTCTTCTATCCCTTCCCATTCGACCCATCTTTCTATATCTCTCAAGAGCAGGTGGCATTTTTTGCTCATCCTTTTCCCAGCATTTTCCCCCTCTCTCGTCTTCCTCCGTGACCCTGAGTGCGCGGGGCAGCGGTCGACCTTGGCTTCCCTCCGTTATGGCAGGGAGCCCGTTAACAGCGGCCATGAGTTGTGGCCTGGCGTTAAACTGTGCTCCAGCCACAGTCAATGTTTATGTCTACCAATCAAACACAATGTGTTTATGTTATATGGCATTATGGACAAGGAGGCTCTCTAAAACACACAGGCTGGAGGAGTGCGGTCCAAGACGAGGGGTTTATGGTCTGTTGAGCAGAGGAGAAAAATGAAGCGTCAGTTGGAGACGAAAGGTTGAACAGAAAAGCTGGTTTGATTTTGTGTTTGTCAATCTGGACAGAACTTAAAGAGGGCAAAATAAAGCTAAATGTGAAATATTTCCAAATCAATCCTGCCGGAGATTGCCCAATAAAGAAACTATAACCAGGCCTATTTTGTTAAGGGTTCTTCAAAGCTAAATTCTATGTGTGCTGCTTAAGTGCCTTTTGTTCATATCGTATAAACTCAGTCCACATCCAAAATCTAATCTCTACATTCAGGCTGCCATTAGACAAGCTGGGGGGGGGGGGCTCAAGTGTCCACATTAAAATACTCTGATCCCAGTGTACACTAGTAATCCATTTGTACTTTTATTTCATCTCACTGATAAAATCTACAAGTATAAAACTTGACAGAGAAAAAGCATATAACTATTATATTATCAGAGAAATCTGTGAAATCATAAATCCATCTCTCTCAGTGGACGTGTGCTCAATATAACACTAATGAGGCAGCGCCTCAAACTCATTTTATTTCATTAGTGTCCAGTATTTAAATTCATATGTGGGAGTGATGTTGTTTGGAGGTGAGAGGAACTTGGAGGTGGACCATAAGTCACATTGTCTGCAGAATTTATAGCTATGCTGTTATGCTGATGGATAATGTTGTGGTGATTAATGTACTGACATTTAACGGCAAATCAAATATTATGGCATGCAAAGGTGGGATGAAATGACCAGCAAATGTTCTGCAGATACTAGACAATGGATACTTCTACGCTGCTTCACATTTTCCCTGTTTGGCTGTTGTGTATTTAACTGCAGTTTGAGGACAGTAGCTCTGGCTTTAGTTCATTTAAATGTCCAAGAACACGATGTGCGTTTGTATGTGTGCACAGATTAGGTGGAAAGATCAGCTATCTCCTCCCTGTCTGAGCTTAAAAACGAGTGTCTTTGTGAGGACGCGTGGGGACTCAAGCTGTTTTGTCCTCAGTGCAAAGCAAACACACACTTAATCCTCCTGGATACAGAGACTTGACATCAATTTGTCCCTGTAGGGGAGGGGCCCCAGGCCAAGTTCCCTAAACCCTAACTCTTCTCTGTTTCCTGGCCAAAACTCTCCGTCTTTCTCTGTCTGTCCTCCCTCAAAACATCTGGAAGGACAAGATGGACAAGACACACCGTCTCCTCTTCCTTCAGAACTACCTTTGAGGTGTCCTTGAGCAAGGCACTTAACACCCCAAACTGCTGGTGAGAGGTGAGCAGAAGACTGCAGTTATACTGGGCAGCTTTCCATGAATCAGCATCCGCCTTCTCTGGAAACATCTCTGTCACACTGTTGTCGTAAATGAGCCTTGTGAATTGCCTTGTGATAGTCAGACAGATTGTTATGTTTTTATTTTGGTGAGATCCATGGTGATAGAGGGTCATGGACAGTTTTCGCACTCCTCCCAGTTATATGGAAGTTCATCAATGACAAAACATTTGACGGAGAATAAAACAAATCTGAGTAATCTTCATGGCAAAATGAGCGTGTGTTTGCTTACATTAAGCATTAAGCACAAAAAACATTTTACCCTCAAAACTTGTTTTGTTCCAAATCAGTTCCCCTCATTTCCTCCAGCTGTTTAGTCAGATTCACATCATTTGAGATAATGAGAGGGCACTTACCAACAAGTTTTAGAAAACATCTGGAAGACAGGGTTAGCTAGGACCTTTTTTTAAGTCTTCCGTTTCAGTCTGAGTAGGAATGAAAAAGATGAAAAAACAGTGTTACATGTTACTTAGAACTTATGAAACTTCCAGGTAAAATCCAGTGGACTTTATTCTGCTCTCAGTTTGGATGCAAAGGAACCAATAATGATCACTGTGCCCAGTACTGTCAGCTAAACAGTCACAAGAACCAAAAAACTAACCTCAGGTTTCTTTTCTGATTTGTTTGTGCCACATCTGAAGACGTGCAGAGGTAAGGAGTCTGGCCTAGGGAGTCGGTGTCCTTATGTTGTTCTTTGTTGTTTCAATGAATATGCAAAATGAGATGTTTTTCTGCTTTAGTGTCATCTAATGAAAAAAGGAAGGGAAGGGAAGTCCACTATATATTTATAATGTCTATAAACATTTGAATAAACTTTCCTCCAAGCTCTACTACTGATATCACAAGGAACAACAGACCAAGAACCAGAATTTAAACCCTTTTTGCTCTTGTCAAAATGCAGGAAAAGTTACTGAAAGCTGATTCAGGATTCCTGGGAATTTCATACGGTGCCAGAGGCTGTTCGTCTTCTTTGGATTTTCTGTTGAAGTTTCTGCAGGTAGTGCTCTTGGCTTTCTATCTTGTTATCATGGGTCAATAATGAACGTATAGCTCTTCTATTGTTTACCACATGATAATTCGTTATTGTAGAAATATAAAATGCCTCACTTCCTGTTTGCCAGAGATTTTTTTCCCGAGAAAAGAATCAAGCATCTGGTGGTTGGAACAGCAGATGTAGAAACTCACATGAACCATTTGGCTGAATCACAGTTGTTTTATATCAGCTGGTCGTACAAAGTAGCAAAAGACAAATAATATCAAGAACGAGGGGACTTTTTCTGCCTGACTCTCATTTTTCTCGTCATTCTCTGTCTCCATCTGTAAAGTGGAAGCGATAAAACAAACCCAATGACTTTTCCATTGCTCCCTCTTATACATCTCCCATTTCTCAAAAACATTTGAAAACATCTGTTTCGGAAAAAAATACGTATATATAAGTTCATCAGTCGATATATCTAAAAGATAAAGGATCAACATTTAGTCATTAAGACATCCAGTTATTTATCATCCTTTTAGAAAATACCATTACTTTGTTTTCATCTTTCTATCAATCTTTTTGTGATACGTGTCGCCTTCATCAAAAAGTGAATATCTCATTTTGGAACAAGACCGTATTTGTTCAGTTTCATTCTTTGCCACAATCCTGCCACTGTCCTTCATCCAAATGCTTCTGTCTCAACCCAAAGCAAAATGGATGAATTTTCCTGCTTGTCCCCTTTTCTCCCTCATCCAAATATTCCTCCTTTCTGAGTTGTATGCCACAGTCATAAATCCTCACAAGGTGGTTTCAGACAGAGTGCCGTAACTCATGTCACCACTGGAGCTAAATCTGAGCACAGCGGACAGCGTGATGCAAGCATGTTGGAGATATACACGGGGGGATTTATTGTGGCATATTTCATCTGAGGCAATGCAGGGACTGTTCTGATGTCTGTTTTGCACTTGTGAACTGGGATGTCTTGCAGAGAGGCACACGGCCAGTGCCGTTTGCTGTGCAATGACAAACAGCATGAACGAGAGCAAGAAACATCCCTCCATTTCTAGCTTTCTCTCATTTCATTTGGTTAAATATTAGTGCCTGCACACCTGCTTATTCATGCAAGTATTCAACCAGCCAATCAGGTGGCAGCGGTGCAATGCATAGAATCCTGCAGGTGTGGGTCAGGAGCTTCAGTTAATGTTCACATCAAACATCAGAATGGGGAAAATGTGATCTCAGTGACTTTGACTGTGGCATGATTGCTGGTGCCAGACGGGCTGGTCTGATCTCCTGGGATTCTCACACACACAGAGTTTTTACTCTGAATGGAGGCAAAAACAAGAAACCTCCAGTCAGTTGCAGCGGACAGAAGCACTTTCTTGAAGAGAGAAGTCAGAGGAGACTGGCCAGAAAGAAAGGCTACGATAAGTCAGACTCTTTTCAACTGTGGTAAGCAGAAAGGCTTCTCAGAATGAACAACACATCGACCCTTGAGGTGGATGAGCTACGACAGCAGAGGACCACGTCAGGTTCCACTCCTGCCAACCAAGAACACAAATCTGAGGCTGCCACGGAAAACACAGCCTCACCAAAACTTGTCTGATGAATCTGGATTTCTGCTGAGGCACCCAGATGGCAGGGTCAGAATCATCAACAGCCTGAATCCAAGGACCCAACCTTCCTCGTGTCAACAATCCAGGCTAGTGGTGGTGTAACGGTGCGGGGAATGTTTTCCTCGCACACTTTGGCCCCCTTAATACCAATCAATCACGGTTTGAAAAGGGAGATTCGCAGCATGAACGTGCAGCTGACAAATCTGCAGAAATTATGTCAAGCAGTCTTGTCAACATGGACCAGAATCTCAAAGAAGCATTTCCAACATCTTGTGGAATCATGCAACAAAGAACTGAGGCTGTTTAACAAGCAAAGGGAGGAACTACTCAGTATTAGTACAGTGTTCGGTGAGTTTATACTCTAATCCGTATATAATGATCTGAATAAATGCAGAATGTATAAAATGTGTGATACTAAAAATTAAAGTCCCTGGCACACTGTATAATACGGTAAATGAAAAGCTCTAAGTCGTACAACATGAGGAAAATTATAAAACACACCCACATGGTGAATGTTGCTTTACACATTGTTTAAACTGTAGCACTCACACTGACCTGAATGCTCAACCAAACCAAACTTGGAGCAAGAGTTGCAGCATTTTTACTTATTAATGCGTCATTTGAAAGATAGTTCTCTTCGGGATGTTATTTATTTATTCATGTTAGTAATGTTATTGAGTTATGACTGATAAATCTGTAAGGCATCACAGGAACTGTTTTCTTTATGTTTGCATCATGAAGTTTTGAATTATTCTATAAAAGGACAATAAATAAGCTTGTCATTAAGTATCAACTGTATATTGATCTTATTATTTTGTCAGATGGTGCTCTTTTCAAGTGAAATGAGCTTGACCTCATGCTGTTTGGTTACATATGCTGATGAAGTTTAAAAATCTGTCGCATGAAAGATGAATCAGAGCTTTGTGCTTTAACTGGTCACTGAAACACATGTGGGTGATGTTGAGGAGCGAAAGAGAGAGAGAGAGAGAGAGAGAGAGAGAGAGAGAGAGAGAGAGAGGTCACGGGGAGGCCGAGAACAGGCAAAGCCGTTACAGAGAAAACACCCTTTTTTTAAATTTTCATTTAATTTCCTTGTCATGATGATGAGCGTGTCAGCTGTTATTTACCTGAGCCTTTGCTGTCTGCATGGTGTAAAAAGCAGCAGCACTGCTAACAGGTGAGAAAAGACACTTGTAGCATCGCGACTCATTAACTGAACCCTGCAAGGATCCAGGTGGAACACGTGGATCCTTGGAAAGATATGCAGAAGAATCCCTCTCTGGCTTACCTTTCCCCCCATTTATGCTTTTTACTTTTCTTCCCTTCTTTCTTTAGAAGACTAAAGGAAAAAAAAAAACGGCAATAGTGAACCCGAGGGGTGAGGCAGAGGACACGGTGTCTTGTAAAACATGTGCACTTAATATTAGGGTCATAAAACTTGTAAAATTAAAAGCTATTTTGGAAAATAGAAAGAGAAATATTTATGCGTCTGGCTCTGGATAGACGTCGTTTTATCTTGGGGCAGCGAGGGCCCGTTGGGGCACAGGTAACGACTGTCAACAGGCAAGGAGGTGGGGGGAAGGGGAGGTGGTGTCGACTGCATGCTCTCTGTGTCCAACCAGCTGCATGATCTCTGTGTCCAACCAGATGTCCATATGTGTGATTGGGTTTCCCCTTTTCAGTTAGCCAGAGTGGCCAATGTCGGGGTTTCGAAAGAACGAGAGAGGTAGTGGGAGAGAGAGAAACAATGTCTGCTCCTAATTACGAAAAGAGAAGAAAAAAGGAAAAAAAAGGAGAGAAAGAATCTTGGAGCTTTAGACTTTTGCTTACGTTTAGACTTGAATCACGGCTACGCAAGGGTAGCTACTGACACACAGAGCAGCCTCCCTGACGACAAGGGGGAAAAATGAGAGGTGAAAAAATACAAAAACAATGTCCACCGAGTCGGGCTGATTGAAAAGCTGCAAAAAGCAATTATGATTGTGAGAATGTGCAGACCTTCGTCTTAGCAGCCAGCAAACATCGTAAATCGTGTGGCGCTCTGTGTTTACATTGGGTTGACCTCTCTATGCCCTCTGGTCCTGGCTGGGCTCTCCATGCCCTCAGCACTGTTGACATACATACACATGGAGGCTATAGTCTGTATATACATGAACTGTATGAGTTTTTAAAACTTGTGTCATGTCTGCTCCGGGTTCATTTTATACCATTTTAAGTATTTTTTTTAAAGTTTCCATTCAGTGTATGATGCCATTGGGCTTTGTTGTCAGGGTATCAGGGTAAGCCTGAGCTTGTCCTATGAAAGAACCATGCTCTTTGTACTCCTCGACATTTTTACAATGACGGGAACATAACTGATGACCGTGGCAGCTAAGGGTGGTTTTGACCGATGGTCTTGTTGTGGTCTGGGTTGGACCAGGTTTCTGCCTGGATCTAAGGCAGCAAGAAGAACCTGTAGGGGAAGCCAGTGGCTTGAGGACCATTGTTTCTGGTGTCCACACCTGAAGCTCAGCTGGGATAGGTGAGGTGTGGCAGCCATGATCTGACTAATGCATAATCAGCTGCTAAAAACCTCCAGGTTTTTGTCTGGCACCTGCAGGAGAGCCGAGAAGAAGCACTCCAGGCCATGATATGATTCAAACAAGGTTGAATTGTTGAACAGCATCCGCAACTGGCAAACAGAGGAACATCCATTTTTTAAAGTATGCAGGTTTTGAACCTTTCCATCAGAGCTCTCTTTTTTCATTTTTAACATGTCTACTTCTGTCTCTTTTCATGCCAAACAAGAACTACAGCATGAATGCCCTGGAGAGGCCTGGAACTGCTATGAACAGTTTTGGGCTTTTGACATGGTAGACACTTTGTCTTAACCAGGTAGTTTTAAGCATCCCAGGACTCAACACTGAAGTTGTCAGTGCAGCACATGGAGGCCAGCCCTGTACGTGCTGGTTTGTGGGATCACAGCGTTACTATTTATACGCATGCAGCCTCTGCAACTGTGGACCTCCTGTGCACTTCTGTGATATGTCCACTGATAGTGATATTGGTAGTGGATGAAGAAAAGTGGTCAAGGTCAAGGCTAACAGTCTAGGACAAATCTAGTTCGGTGCAAACTGCTCGTCTGCTGTGTGCATCTTAGCTAACAAGCTATTTCTGTCCTGGCAGACTAACGGCTGCATGTGATGCTGACAATTTACAAACAAAATAGCAACTGAATAAAAGTGAAGAACACAGGGCTGAATGTTTTTTTTTTTTTTTGTCAAACTGCCTCTCAACTCTTGAATACCACTAATGTTCGAGACCTGACCCCGAGGTTACAGCTGACTGCGAAGTCGTCATTTTGAGTGTTTCAGGGTTAGTTACAGGCCGACACACATTTTGAGAAATCATTTCAAACGGCTTTATGAAGACTGTTGAGTGAATAAAAACGATTGCCAGGCACAGAACATTTGGAAGAGTTGGAGCCGCGTGTGAGCAGCAGTCATAAAGTCAGACTCATGTGAAAGCTGCTCATTACCACCATTTGCTCCAGACACAAAAAGGAAGATGTTTTCAACTGTAAAAAGAAAACGGATCTTTTAGGAAAGTAGCTTTTACTTTATCATGCATGTAGAGGAATGAGGCAGTACTTTACCGCCTGCTCCAAGAGAGGGACATAAACATTTTAAACGTACCGTCAGAACAGATGGGAGCTCACTCAGGTACTGCGTCTTCATTGCATGCATCACATACTGGATATAACGTTTAGAGGCACTGACTTCACAAAATATCCTATTTGTATGATATTTTAAAAAAAGGTTGCATAAATGAATAATTTGGAAATAAATGTCTCATGTATTTTAGACATTAAGCGAATCTGTTCACCTGTCCTAGAATATTATGTTTTTATCTTAGCTGATATATTTTAGCAATTGGAAACGCCCATGTTCGCTCCCTAATTTGGTCTCATCAGCCTCGACTACCAGTGGTGAAAGTGACACGGATAACGAATTACAAGCGTTACTTGACCTTGTTGTTTTTGCCAGCAGCTGTTGAGGAGTTAAATTCTGCATTTTAACACGGAAGCTGTCTTTGCTGTTCCTTGTTCATAGTATTATTGCAACTAACCAACTGCAGAGTAGACAATGTGCTTCCTGTTTACACCGGCTCGTGCACGCCCACTGTATGTGATTGCTCAGGTATGTATGTGTTTTCAGGTGTGGTCATTTCTGATATGGAGCTAAAGAGCTCACCTGGACGGAGATCGTCGTAGTGTGGACGTAGAGTGACGGGCAGGGGGACAGTTATACTGTTGACTGAAAGGGGAGTGGTCAACGGTATGTAAATACAGTTGATCTTGGGTTACAGACATGTGGTCAGACAGGATTACAATGGATCAAAAGAGTGTAAGAACAAAAGATATTTTCATTTGGAGGCCTTACATTGTAACACCTAGGGTCAACTTACCAGGGGGCAGGAAGGGCCCCCAGACTCAGTTAGTAAGGTAAGACACTGATGAAATTAACAACATACGGTTAGGGGACGCTGTACGCAGACAGACAGGTGTCAAAGTGTATTTTTCTCCCTCAGTATGTGAACATGTGTTTCTATATGTGCATGGCTGTGTGTACATACACAGGCTGTATGCGCACTAGCGTTTTGCGTCTTGCCACCTCGACACAACTCTGGAGGAACTTTATGTTTTGAAACAATAAATACACACACAGCCTCTCTCTGTGAATCTCAGACACACACACACACCAATGGACATGCTCTTAACATACACCTCTGCACACCTCAGCACGGCCAAAATGCACTAAAAATTTACGACCTTAACATTCCTGCAGGGTCAAGCAATTTATCAAATCCTGCACATTCTGGTTTCAATTACACAGCCGATTGTGGAGAGCGGTTATTTTAGCAGGTTCATTTGGCCCAGTAGGGGAGGTTGAGTCTTTTTGCTTAACACCCCATCCCCTTGAACGCGACTGGGCATTACTTTCTGGACAGACGCTCGCCTCTCCTGATGCTACAGATGGCAGGAGAGAAATTGTCAGGCTGCTAGAAAGTGAGCAGATGAGCAGTGGGTGTCATCACACAACTGTCTCTCTCAATTTCGTTCCTCCTCTTGTCTTCTGACTTTGTCCTCCTTCCAGACCTTTTTCAGCGTCTATCCCCCTGCACGTTTCTTCCTTCAACCTCCCTCATCTGTCTGAAGCTTTACAATGATGAAGAGTTTTCTATCATTTTTTTGCCTCTCTCTTTATCCCTCTGTGGGTTTCTTTTTCTGCTCCTCTCTATCCTTTTCTCTCCCACGTCACCCGTCTCTATCTGACTTTCTTGAGCTCTTCGTCCCTTTCTCCACCTCACACCCACTCCCTCCATCTCTCTCCTCTCTCTCTGTGGTAGAGTGGTGATAAATCCCTATTTTATTGCTGGAGAATTCCTCTCTCCCTGCAGGGCTGACAGCTCCCCACGTTCTAAGACACTGCTAGGACCAAACCCAATCCTCCCTCCCTCCATCACTCCATCTCTGCCTCCATCTGGCCCTGATTACTGGGAGAGTGGAAGGGTGGTGGGGCGCGGCGGGGTGGGGTGGGGGAGACGCTGGAGGGAAGCATCACACCATTACACCCTAGGAGAGGAAAAGTCGAGAGGAAGGAGGGATGGAGGGAGTAGAAGAAGCACAACATGTTGGTATGGAGGAGGATAAAGAGGAGGAAGAGGAGGAGGAAGAACACCAGAGGGGAAAAATTGAGAGAATTAGGATGTTAAAAATAAAAGAAGAAGAAGGCAGGAGAGGTCCTAGTGGTCTGGATGAATAAAAGGATAAGCAGCAGAGGAATTCAAAGAAATTTTATTTCCTTTTTTTGACTCCATCCAGTAGAAATGCTTTAATGGGGAACAAGGCCACATTTTTGCTCTGGCTCAAGTGAAAATCAGCTCAACACAAGTTGCCAAGAAAGAGAAGAAATGCTGCCTTTGGTTTCTGCAAATAAGAAATGGGATGAGCCGAGGAATAGTGGCATGGGAGTAACAAAGTATGTGCCGTCATGTTCTCACTGTGGCTGTAAAGCAAAGAATTATTCCTTCAAGAAAGACAAGAAAAATGTCAGTTTCCAGTGGCGTGAGCAAGACAGACAACAATGACAGATAGAGAGAGGGAGGAGGGAAGAAGAAATAAAAAAGGAAGAGAAAAATAGATACATAGAGAAGAAGGAACAACAGGTGACAGCTACAGGCAACAAGCATGAATTATAAGGGTGAAATAAATGGCCAAGCAGAGCCGACGCTCACTGTGTACAGTGTGTAATCTGCAGTATACGACATACAGCCCACAAGACATGCACTATAGGATGATACCAATGCTTTGTTTTTTTATTTTGATTCTTTTCTCACATTTGCACTTCAGCCTCACATGAAGGATTGGCAAACTGGTTTGTTATTGTATTATAAAATACATTTTGATGAAAGTATAATGTGATAATATGAGTTTAAATTAAATGAGGTTGGGTTCATACTGTTTGGTTGCATATCTTCGAGTTTCACACCTACAGTACAGTACGCAACAGAAGCAACAGCTGAGTCCTGCAAACGTAATTGAAAAGTGATAATGGCCATCATTGGAGTGGAAAGTGGCTAAATGGAGAAGAGATTTTGGAAGACTGTGTGTGCCTCTGTATGTGTGTGTGTGTGTGTGTGTGTGTGTGTGTGTCCTGGCAGGCCAACTCACTGCAGCAGGTGCCAGAGGAGTGTGTAATAAACACAACTGCTTTGGACAAGCTGGCCTCTCACATCAAATAATGTGTTTTGGCGATGTCCACCTCAGCTGTTCACACGATCAACACTCAGCAGCAGTGAAGGCTCTCAAGGAAACACCACTAATTAATATTACAGTTTCTCACAGTGAAGCAGGGATTCACCGCAGCATCTAGGTCTTGTTTTGGTTTAGTTATAGCTCCGTTCGTTCTGTATGGTGTCTATTCACCGGTATCTCAACTCTGGTAACTTTTATTTTAAAACGAGAGTTACAGAATTTGACAATATAAATTATAGAAAAATATGTTTAGTTTTTTTTATATTTCTGTGTCTTAAAGCTTTCTTATATATATGCCAACACTTTCCAGCTGAAGTTAATAAAGTTTATGATGTACGTTTATATATATATTTTAATGTTACCTGTGCATTATATGTTGGAGAAGGATTAAACCCTTTTAAACATAAACACATTTATTCTACATTTGATTTTGAATTTCATTATTTAATCTCTTTCAGGTCAGTATCTACCTTCATTTACTGGCTGGGATGATGCAAATTGTGCATTATGCTTTTTAATATTGAGCAATCTAAATAAATTGAAATAAAAAATATGCAGCATTTAAAGCTGCACCCTACATATTTTTCCCTTTCAACATTAAAGAATATCCATAACACACTGTTGACTAAGCTTTAAGCCTCATGTTAGATTATGAATCACACCCCCTCCTCACTGTGGCTCTCTCGCCACCTCCACCAAAATAATCAGGATAATTTCTATTCATTATTACACCTCCATTTATCTGCGAGACGAGACGTGGGGAGGACGGGGTATAACTCTGAGGAATAACAATACCATTAAAAAGCCTGTGCTGCAAATATCAATCATTGTTGCCGTTAATGTCCCTCCAGCCTATTCAGATGGCCTCTCTCTTTTCCTAATGTCCACCCATCTGTGTGCGTGTAAGTGTGTGTATAAGTGTGCAAGTGTGTGTGGCTGTTATATTCAAAGCCCTTTAATCAACAATCGCTGCATCTGGGCCAGATAATGAATGGCATTGTTTATAACCTCACTCCTGTATCGGGTGATAAATGCATACGCGCCTAATGCTATCATTTGAATAAGAAATGAGATTGTGCTTTATTTTAATATCGAGGAGAGATTGTGTTAATATAAATTTCTTGGTAAAGTTGTGATGATAATGCTGAGGATGATGATGATGTTCCATTTTGTCAAGCAGCCAAAGGATTAAGCCGTGGCAATAAAAATGTGAAGATGCAAAATGAAGTTATGATGCAATTGCTTGTGATTCATGGCCCGTGACAATAAGATATAAACAGGAGTGGTTAAAAGCAAAAGAGAATTGCATTCAAGTGAAAAGTGGATTTAGTGAGTCACACATTTACAAAAAGAAAAAAAAACAAAATAAAATGCTCTGTGAGCATTACTCAAACAGTGAAACAGGTTTCTCTAAATGCACTTCAAAGAATCCCTCGCGCACATGAACACTGATGTATGTGCAGAAGTTCGTGTTTATTTTCAGTTCTGACACATTTAGCAAAACTGCCTTGCCATATAACACAAGATCCACTGTGCGCTTTGTAGCGGTGAAGTGATGGAGGAAAAGCAAATCTAGCTCAAACATCATCACAATAACGCAGGAGCTGTTATGAAAATAATATCACGCTTCAGTTGGATGAAACATTAAATGTGTTGATTGCTAAATAGACTAAAAAAAAGTTCAGTGTCACTCACTTTGAACTATGAATCTTTTTTCTTTTTTTTTTAAAGCAGCAATTTTCATAAGAATTACCCACCAGACATAATAACTCGAGTTGCCGAAAACTGAATTATCATTTATGTAACTTTTAATGAAATAACAGTCAAAACACCCAAAACGTGTTAATAGTCACACTGTGTGAGGCGTTTGCCAAAATGCTGCACTATGTACAATTTATTAAATTTTACTCTGACGACTAGAGATATAAAACAGTGAGGATAGTCGACAGTATAGAGCTGAGGTAGATTTTTGAAAAGGTGACAAAACTATTTTCACTAATGTTTTGCAAAGTAAATTAAAAACAAACAAAAAAAAACATAGGGACCAAAAATCCCTAATCCTGCATATCATGAAGATAAAACACACACACTCACACACACACACACACACAGTGTAGTCAATTTCCTGGCACTATTTCCTCAGTGACATTATCCCACTGGAATAGCAGTGGCGCGGTGTTACAACCCTGCGTGTTGCCACAGTGGAATACAGATAGAGAACAGCTCAGCGTTCGCTACCCGGGGACTTTAGCTGTCCAAATCTTTGACAGTTTCTTAGCAGCTCCCGAGCCCTTAAACTGTGAAAGATTCCAGCGACAGATAGGAAACCCCCCACCAGCCCCCCACCCCCCACACCAGCCAGCCCCCCCCCCCCCCATATCAGGCAGAATCATTGATAAAGACAGCCTTTCAGGGATGACACTGATAGCTGCTCCAAAACCATTCGAAAAGTGATTTGCCTGCCATTTTAGCTGCTGCTGCCCTCTTTATGATGCACACGTGTCTGGGAAGACAACGAGATTGCTTATACAGAGGGAATTAGGTGGGACCTTAAAAGGGCACAAATAGGTTTCCAACCATTTATGTACATGAAATATTAAATGCAATTAATCTTTACATTATTAAACTTTGAATTTGATTGAGTGGACCAATTTAAAGTGATCGCATTTTTCAAAAATCCACTCTATTACAGCGTCATGTCAATTTTAAACGCAAGTGAACGCCTCCAGAATTAGAGCAGTCCCTTTAGTTGGTCCTGTTTTGCAGAAGTGTTTGACTCAACGTTCAGATCGTTCGACACAGAGAAGCTGCTGCATATTTTTAGCCAATCAGGACTCAGCCCGCACATTCATTCAGTAAATACTCTTTCATTGATATTAAATTCATTTGTAAAACAAAAAAACCCACAATTCTCATCCTGTGAAAAAGTGAATAATGGGAGCTTTAAAATCTTAGACAATCTTGATACACGATATAGATAAACGTTCTATTGCTATAAATAATTACCACAGAAAGGTTTGAATTGCTAATTAATGAAAAGCTGAGTGTTGAAGACAGAAGTCGGTTTATAAAAGAAGACCCAGTGCTGATGGTGTCATTTTGCAACGATGAAAACCTCACAGCAGCGGTTTGTAGGATAGACATTTTGAAAGCTGAGATATTTCTCTTCTAAACTGCAAAATGTTTCATGATGGCTTTAATTTAGTGCATTTTGAAGGCCAACTCAGACATGACATGGAGACACTGCCTCTGCTCCTCTGTCTCCTCCTGCTCCTGCATCCCTTCACCCCTGTTCTCGCCTCTATCCGCATCTTCGGTCCAAATGAATGACGCCAGCTGGGGTCGGCCGGCTGATGCTGGGCCCTGCTAGGTGGCATTGACAGCTGAATTATCCCACAGGCCGCAGCAGCTGATTATCAGCGGAGAAGTCATCAGGGCGTCCCAGCCTCCCCTCCCACCCCCCCAATCCCCAATCTCTCTACTCCCCTTGTCCTCTTCCCCGTCCCCCTGTCACCCCTTGTCAAGAGAGGGACGCCTTCTCCGAGCTCGCCGCCTGGGTCCTCTTGACAGGTAATCTCAACAATAACAATTACCGCCATTACTGGTGTCATAAACAAGTGGCCGACCCCAAGCCAGGGCAATAACAAAGGCTTTATAATTCACCATGCAAGGCCATATAAATACATGTCAACAGGTAACAAGTAATCTAGCAGAATGGATGAGGGCTGGTGCTCCCAAGCACTGGACTGAATCAGTGTGTGTGTGTGTGTGTGTGTGTGTGTGTGTGTCTGCTGCAAAGAGCTGTGAGGATGCAGGAGCAGATTGAAGTCGAGGCTGCGGACACACATTTGAATATAATCAAATAAGGAAAAGGATTTTAGTGTGTGAATGTATTTGACCGGACGCGAGTCACATTTGTTTGAGGCTTAAATGCAGCTGCGTGCAGTGAAGCAGTTCTGGCACACTATTGATGAGACCATATTATCTGGGAATGTTATTGATTTTGAGCATGTTATTGATTTAGCAATATAGTGAATACTCCACTGTAAATCTTTGATTATCAGAGAGAAAGATGACACTCAAACGCATCAGATAAATATCTTCATGTGTTGATCATTGGCAGAGGAGCAAAAATCCTAACTGGGGACCAAACAGAAGAATTGTAATTTGTTATTAATAAAACAAATTTGATTCAAGATTGAATTGATGTGAAACTAAATTAAACACTAATCAATATTTCACTGCCTCATAAATATATAGTTATAACAATCAACCAATATTATAAATTGGTGTATTTCTCATTTTAAACATTTTTATTAATTTCAGTATATTTAAAATCTTGCTTGGTTCGTTAATAATTTTACGAATTTGTTTATTCTAATATTTTACGCCAAATAATTCTGGCCGAACCTCTAAGTTTGGGCCAGATTGCCTCCTGTCCTCAGCAAAGCAAACAAGGCGTCGTGGCCCGGAGCGCTAAAATAATTTGAGACTCCCTAATGAGGAGAGCTGAGCAGCAATTAACACGTGTCAAAGTCGACATCATCAGGTGCCACTCTCATTTTCTTCCCAAGACTCAATGGATTTTTTTTTTTTTTCTTCTTCTCCTCCCGTTTCTTCTTGTTTATTCCAGCCCGAAGGCGTCGGTGTAAAAAAAAAAAAAGGTTTCCGTGTCTGATGCGGCTGGACGGAGGCGCATTTAACAACCACTAGTTAACGCCATCGAGATTATCGTGCAGACGTCTCGCCTCATTCTTCGTTTTCTTTCGTTTCTTTTTTTTCCCCCTTTTTTTTTTTGTGTTGTTGTTGCAGCGGCAGTCAGACCAGAATCAGACAGGCCAGTCAGCGGGACACAGGAGTCCTCCAGGAGCGATGCTCGGAGCAAAGATCCAGGCGAGGAGGGGAGAGGAGAGCAGGAGCCGCGGCTAAAGCTGCGGCTGATGTTGCATGGTGGTTTAACAAAAAAAAAAAAAAAAAATCCTCATAGGTTAAATTATTATTTCAGATTAGCAGCAAGTGAATTTGATCATTTTAGATAAATTAAGATGAAAACGATGTATTGTTTTTAAATGTGTTCAACAGGAGTAATCTATTTATTTTTTCTTATTGTGTTTGTGAGCGTAATTTTGCGTAAACACTGTGATGCCCTTAAAAACGGCAATTATGTCACCTAAAGAAAACAAAAAACAAAAGATCATTATTATAAAGTAAATTTAAATTGGGGAAAAAAATGAGTGTATTTAATAAGAATAACTTTAGTTCAAATTTATTTTCACTGACATTAGGCTACTTTTAAAGAAAAATAAATGACCGTTTCATTTTCTAAATTAAGAAATAAAGATACGTGAAATGAGAAGCATTTCACATACGTAAAAAAAATAAGCACATTCAAGACAATATTATGAGCAGACTTGAAAATACAAAAATATATATAAACCAGATTTAGCATCAAATGTGTTAATAACTAACGTTCACAGCTGTATTTTGTAATTGTTGACATATGCATTTTATTATAGAGTAAAAGCAGCAAGTCATTTACTTGCATCTTGGACTATTACATACACTACACTCTGATGAGCAAATAGTCATGTGGTGAGTTTAAATTGCCAAATTAAGTGTCAAAAGAAATTAATGTCAAATTTCTCTAATAACAAAAAATGACTTCCATAAGCACAATTAGAGTTCTCTGCTGTTTTTATTTTTATTTTTACTGCCATCATTTATAACAAATAAAAGAGGAAAGTCTTGATGTGAAACACAGATGTGTTTAATCTCCTGTTAGTTTATCCCACAAATGCCAGTGTGCTTATAAAGATGACAAAAAAAAAAAAAATCTACCTAGCAACTGCAGTCCAGAAATGAAAACAGATCAACACCACCATTGTGTAGCAACACGGCAGCCTTGTCTCTCAGTTTGTGTGTTAACCAGTTTGTATCGTCTCTTCACTCATAGATGCAGGATGAAGAAAAACAAAGGGCAAGAAGAAAAGGAGTAGGAGGGTTTTTGTTGCCATTCTTCTGACCTGAGCCGCTCATCTTCCTCAGAGCTCAGCGGGAGCTCGGCCGGCGCTTGCCTCGCCTACCCAGGGTCCTTTTGGTGTGTGCATCTCATTTGCATACATTTCTCGCCGGCTGACGAGGCCTCTCTCTCATTAAAGCCTCGTCTCACAAATTCCCTCCCAGAATCCTGCTGGTCCTCGCCGCCATGAATCCGTACCTGTGGTGGCGGTGGTGGCCGCTGATGATGGCATGCTGTTGTCCCAAAGCAACCAGGCGAGGGTGAGGGGGGGGGGGGGGGGGGGGGGGGGAGAGCCAGAGAGAAAGAGAAGAGATGTATAGGAAGAAAGGGCAACAGTTTCTGTGCAGTGAAAACAAAAGAGAAAGCAAACGAGAGGAAGAAAAAAACTGGTCGAGAGAGAGAAGATAAATGAGTCATCTGTGCGCCTCTCTCTCCCTCTCTCTCTCTCCGTCTCTCTCTCTCTTTCTGACTCTTGAACCAGGCTCCATTTTGTGTTAAGCAGCTCCCTCTCATGACAGATCTCTGGCGGAGTCAGGGGTCAAAGTTGAGGATGGGGTCAGCTGTATCACAACATGCAAGGGAACTCTGTAAACTCTCTCTCCCCCCTCTCTGAAAATTTCTCCTCTATCACTCTGTCTCTCGGCCAAAAAGTGCCTCACCAGCTCCAGGGTGATGAATTATTGCATCTGTAAAGTATAAAGATAAGCGTATTGTCAACAAGAACCAACAATGCGTCACCTGGCGTTCAGACATAAAGATGACTGCGTTAACAAAAACAAAAATGGCGCGTCGGTGTGTCGCTTCAGGTACGAACCAGAACGTCCACGTTGATAAATAGTTCCACAAGTTAAAAAGGATTATAAGACAACAAAGCACTGCACAGCGGTTTATAATACTTTTACAACTGGGAAAAGTTATCAGTCTCATCTCAGTGATCGCAAGGTAAAAATACAGTGTTCACTTTACGAAAGGATCCATTAGAAATGTTTGTTTGCACATATTTTACAGGAGTGGCACCTTCCTACACGACGTTGCACTGTGCTGCGTAAAAAGCTCAACCAAGATTGATTTTTCAGCCAGACGGTCTCGCTTTTTCTTTTCTTTTTTTTTTTTTTGGAGCACCTCTGCTCAACGCGGTCTTAGTGCGTCTCTCTCAATACTTTCAAACTTCAGCAAGTCAGCAACAAGCCCATTGGTTCCAAATGAAGATGTAAATTGTAGGTCACAAATATTTAGTTTCATTTTTACAAACTGAAAAAATAAACAGCTGGGGCAAGTCAAACAAGAGCTGAATACAGTAAGACATTTCTTAGGGACTATTTTAAGCTGTGCATTAATACACATTCGGTGTGTATTTATGGAAGCGGGACATTCAGTGGCCGTTTTCATGGCAATAAAAGAAGATGTCAACCAGTGCTAGGTGTGGCTCATTGACGTGTTTTCAATCATTTTTTTGTACAACAACGTGCGTCTAACATCTAATATCACCAGGCTTATAACTTTAAAGGTTTGGTATGCACCCATCAGAGGGAATGGGTGATGAAGACAAAACACGACACACCAAAGGAATTTATAGACTTACTGCATGTATAGAAAAGCACAGGCGCACAGGCGCGCGCGCGCGCGCACACACACACACACACACACACACAATGAATCAACACATGTAGTACAAACATACCGACTGACCACATCACTCAAACCTCTACACCACCGAACAAGTGGAGGGGTGAAAAACGGAGAGCGAGCGAGAGAGGGAAAAAATGATGAAGTCGGACTTGAACATCAAACAATAAACAGTCCATTAAGTCTGTGGGTGGAAGGGTTTGGGGGTGGGGGGTGGCAAGGCAGATATTGGGGAGGAGGGGGTAGAGGAATGATGGGAGTTTATTTAAAGCATGGTGACCCCGTGGCCGAAGGCTGCCTCAGTGCAGGGATGAATAAAACTTTAATGGCTCATAAAACACAGCGACTCCTTCTCCAAGCCGAGCTTCACAGCATTTATTCCTGCTGGACCAATCACATTGCTTGAATCTCCAAACACAGAGAGAGAAACAGAGGAGAGTTAAAGGAATAGTTCAACATTTTTGGAAGAACTGGCTTATTCGTTCCCTTTCCGTGAGTGAGATCAGAACACGTCTGTTCTGAGCTGGAGTCCGGACTAACTGACACATTTGTTGAACCTGTGAACTAACAGACGAGTGCAAAACCCACAATTTGAAATGTGTAATTCTGCGCAGCATCTCGGCGTGCAGCGGTTACCAAAAATCATGAGTGATGACAACTTTTGGTGTTTGCAGCAAACCTGGTAACATCACTGTGACGATCAGACTTCAGGATGCTGTCCACTGTCGTTCACAGAGAAACAGTTCAAGCACTGAACTCGCATTAACACCACAAATGACCATATTTTCATTACAACACGTAAATAAATGAGCTGTTGCGGCGCTGGCAGGTGTACTTTGAAACTTTAAACAGAGCCAGGCTAATGACATCCTGACTACAGCTAATTGATTAACCCACAGACATGAGATCGATAATGATCTTTCTGATATCACTCTTTGTAAGAAAGCCAATATTCATAAAATTTTGAACTACTCATTTAAAGTAAGGAAAAAGGGAGCAAGTAAAACGTAGTTGTACTTGTAGTTGAGGCAGAAGAGAGGGAGAGAGAGAGAGAGAGGAACAAACTTTAAAGCAAGAGGAGAAAAGAGGCCACTGATAAAAGAGGAGGATTGAAGTTGTGGCAGTGGAGTTAGAATAAGAGTGAAAAGAGGAGAGCAGGGTGGGAAGAGATAGAAAAAAAAAAAAAAAAAAGAGTAGACCACAAATGAGGCCGTGCTATTTATCTCGGTAGAGTTTCACACAGACATGTAAATCACACACACACACTGCCCCTCGACCTTTTTAGCACAACACTGCGAAGGTACAAACCATCACCAGTGGTTTAATCAAACCCATGTGAACTGTACTTTCTGCCAAGCACCATTTGCCTCTCTGGAAACCGGCCTGTGACAGCCTGAAGCTGAGGTGTCAATCCACCAGCATATCACCCCGGGAGGCTGGGATCTGTAAACGGCAGCTGTCACCTTATTTAACGCTCAGCCATTTTCTTATCCACCACTTCACTCAGTCTGTGATGTTCACTGACTTTTGCGGGAGTCATGTGTCTGATGTGTAGAAGCGTTGTCGTTTCATCCACTTTTCAGCAGGATTGCTTGATCTAATTGTCCTTTAGCAGGTTGCAGTCGACATTTCCCTGAATACTTTTAGTTCGAGCAGCAATGAGGTTCAACTTAGTCGCAGTAGATAATAAACTGTGATCACCTTATGTGCACATCACAACTATAGATGTGTCATTTACCACTGAAGTGACTCACTACAGCTTTAAGAAGATAATGTCCTGATAAAGTGACCAGGAAACTTTTTTTCTTGTTGTCCATGTTTGGGAAGTGAGAGGAAGAGTCAAATCATTTAAAACACCCGAAAACCAAATATAGTGACGCAAAAATGGGCAGAAGCATCTTTGTTGTCAAAGTACATGCGTATTCCTCTTTGTGACTGCACAAGATGAAACATTTAATGTGTGTGTGCTTCAGTACGTGACCCTCCCTGCCCCTCTCTCCCCTCCTTGTTCAGCACAGCGGGTGTCATTCTCAGGTCATGAGACTGTAAATATACACTGTTAGACCCCAGAGCCATAAATCAGAGTGAACAGCCTGAACTCCTACAGGCACTGATAACATGAGACAGACACGACACGTCTGCTGGAATAAATAATAATCACACGTATTCAGCTTACAGAGAGAACGAGAGAAAATAATTACAACACGACTCACAATACTACGATTGTTACACACAGACACACGTGCACATTACAACTTTAGAACTATAAAAAGCAGTGTTATACCACTGTAACCTACTGTGCACTATTACTATGACTACAACTGTAGCATGCATTTTTAATGGCCACTTTTCCCAGAACAGGCCTGGGAAAAGTGGCCATTTTTTTTTTTTACTATTATTACTTCAAATATCACTATGAATGCAACAAACACTGTAAATACCATTGTTATTGCTAGTGCAATTAAAACAAACACATTATTGATTCAAAATCAGTAGCTAGTGAAAGCCGATATGGAGTGAAAGCTCCAAAAAAGCTAGTAAGTGGACTTTGAGTTGAGATTACTTCGTCATAGGCTACACATTCATCCTAAACTCAAGAATGGACTTTTTAATGTTTCCAACGCTTTAAGAGAAAACTGCCATAAGAAATAGCATCACTACTGTATATTCAAATATCATCAACAAATGCTACGACTTACACCACCACAATACCTACTTATACCATAAACAGTTGATGTTACGTCTTCTATTTATAGCATTACCATTGCTAGCGCTACATTTGGTACTGCCTGTGTTTTTAACATGTCGAGACTCCAAGCAATAAATTAAAATAACTCAAGGATACATCTTCATCGTAAGCTGCATAATCAGAACACAGTCCAACAGGACTAATAAGCACGCCACAGCTCATAAACACGTCAGTGTGATGGAGGAAAAGAGCTGAATTCCGGGATGAATCTGTTTAGAGAGTTTTTGATAATGCAGGAAGACAGCTCTACAGCTGGACTGCAGTTGTGCTGATTTTCATCACTTCTTTGGCTAAGTCATTATTGGAAATATCCATAATACATTTTGATTTATGCCTTGGCGATGTGTTTAACGTCTCGCCGTCTTTGTGCTATCAGTACTTTAAAATCAAGTTGCTTTTACTGTCACCAAGATAAATTCTGTCTTCGTAATTTCTAAATGTATCCGCAGTGATCTTTGCCATTATATGTATTCAGACATGTTGTGATTGAAAACATAGATCAAATAAATTGACAAGGCATTTCCACTAAAGACAACAAATACACCCGGAGGCTGAATACTGATGATCATGTTTATGGAAAGTCCTAAAGTAAAAGTAACTTGCTTGTCAAAGCTTGTCATTAACACCAGGTGTCAAGCAATATAAAAATAACTGTTAAGTCTTAAACATAACTTTAAAATGACGCATCTCTCATTCCCACCTTTTTCAAAGATGTTTTACAATCCAGAAGGTATTTCTGCTTCGCTTCAAGGCAACCGGCATCCTTAAAAATTCTTTTTAATCCTTCTTGTAAAAGTCAGAGAAGCTGCCGCTTATTTTCTCCTGCATGTCAAGTGCAAAATGCAGAAACATGAGGAGGTTAAGAATGTTTTGTCATAATCATCATCAAATAAAGATTTATTGAATAGGTTTGGCAGGTTTCAGTGCAACAAAGAGCAAGTTACACACATTGTGTTATTTGTTCTGATCGTCACAGTGAGAGAGAGACAGTAACGTCATGCAGAAAAGGGCCTCAGGTTGGACTTGAAACCGGGCCGCTGTGGTTAGCACTAAGTTTTTTATGGTATGCATTCTACCAGGTGAGCCACAGTTTTGTGTCTTGGACGCTTCATACAGTCTGACATGTAGCTTTGCCTGTTTTCGTGGAACGCACAAATGTACAGAGCCGGCCAGCTGTCGGGTGTGAACATGTGCAAATGCTGAAAAAAATAACGTGTGTGCTCCGACAAATTTCACCAATGTATATAAAAAGGTAAATAAATCTTCATTGCTGGAGCAAGGTCAATATGATCTGCTATTACGGTTACATTAATGTCAACTCCTGTCCAGAAAAATCAGCTGAAGATCCCAGTCGTCCAGCATTTAATGATAATGACTGAGTTCTACTGACCTCACCGGAATTAGTCACTATACACTGGAGTTCCCATTACTAAATTACACAAAACAATATCATTCATTATGTCATATATAATGCCGACTCTGTGGATCAAAGGTGTGAAAGTGGAATACAATATGAATGTATTTCATATTCAACACCCTGGCAACAGTTAAGACAAAATATCATCGGAAGATTGAACTAGCTAACTAAACTTTACATCATCTCCTGATATCAGGGGGCAGTTAACTTGAACCGCATTACATTTACATCATTCCATCTGTGATCTCTGAGGCGGTAAATGTTTTTCCAGGCATTAACGCGTCATCAAAGTGTCCGAAATCCTAGAGGGTTTGATCCTCTGGATCTCTGGAGGGTCCATGGACACAAAGTCTACAATTATCTCTCTGTTATGTCAAGTGCGCTTGAGCCAAAAATTGCTCGCCTTGGATTGTTCAGAGCTATCAGGTTCCCATGTGAAAACACAAGGAATATGACATCACTGCGTCACTTAGCTAGCTAGCTACCTCACACACACTCACACACGCACACACGCTAATCCCCAGTCTTAAGCATGTGAGGCCTACACAGACTGTTTGTCTGCCTGTCTCTGCGCCGACTCCCATTACTGAAACCAACCAGGGGGGTTTTTGGGAAATGCAGTACTCTCGAAATGTGTCACCATAATGACAGCAGAAAAATCAAAACACGCCATGAGACTATACTAAGAGTTTTTAATGAAAGAAACATTTTGATATTCTTTCAAAAAACCGGGAATCAGATTCAAGAAAAAGCTATATTGATCGAGTTTCGTAAAAGTGACCACTGTACAACTCTGGTCTCCTCTACTACTACTACTCCTGCGTCTACAAAATACACTGAAAACGCCATGTGTGTTAAATGTAACAAAAGTGAATATGTTTAATTTTAGCCATTTTCAAGCCATTTCAACTGTTTCCCTTTGAGCTGTAATGGGGAAAACGCCTGTGGAGAAGAATGTGATGTTAAACCTCTCCAGTAAAACCAAATATAATAAAAACTGAAACCATAACCGCTTCTTCCAACGGCCAGTACAGCTTCGTCTATTAATTTGTTTTCAATTAAGCAGTAATAACTCTATGATAGGTGATATTATCTTCCCATACACTGAAGGAGGACACTGTTAAATCCATCCATCCATTCGCCATCTGTACCCGCTTACGTTTCGGGTCGCTGGTAGCTGGAGCCGATCCCAGCAGACACTTAGACCAGTTGTTAAAACCAGTTTACAGTAAAGGTGTTCAGTAAAGGTCCTCTTGTAGTGAGAATAGCTCGATGTGCTTCTAATAATAAAGAGCAAACGAAAAAAGCATAGAGAAATTGTCAGTAACTCGTGAGGCTTGCATTAAGTAAAATTACTAATTGTACTATATTTAAAAAAAAAATCTGATTTTCACCTGGATTTTGCATTATCAAATGATTTATCCAATTTTCCCACAATAAAAATAAGAAGCCCTAAGTAAACATTAGTGTGCACACCCCTTAAAATAAGGGATCCATTACCTATAATCATTAGCTACAAACACTCAGCAAAACTGCAGATGACAAAATAACTGAAAGAGCTAAAAGCCCGACAGCAACTGAGCTAAATGTAGTGAAGTTCATTTAATGTATCAATAAGTGAACTAAAGGTGTATTTCAGGGAAGTAAAATGAAATCCTGAATGAAAAACAACAGTTTTCATTGTCCTATAAATTATAATTGGGTTGTTTTTTTGTTTTTTTTCCCACAAGACAGCTCTCCTGATTCAGTGTGGGTCTCACCTACTGGTCTGCTGTTACAAGTTTCAGCTACATTCATGAGTTTCCATACTAGTGACACAATTAGCAAGGCTGCCACTTATGAACTGAGCACAGGTGAAGAGAGGAAACAGTTAGGAGAGGTGAGAATTAGACGGAGAGGGGGAGTTACACAAAGTCATCACGTGTGAGAGAAACCTGACTGGAAGTGTAAAGGAGACGGTAGTGGACAGTGTTGTTTTGGCATCATTGTCTGGAATCAAGTGACACTTCCTCATTACATTCATAATTGATCTTCATTTATATAAACAGTTAAATACAATTTCTCTCATGCACTCTTTTGTATACAGGCAGTAATCAAAATGAAATAATAATAATCTCAGTTTAGGTTCTTTTTTCTTTTAAACCAAAATTTGATGAACCAACAAATATATACCAGATAAAGAAAACATGCTTATGATTCATGCTCACAACACAATAAATTTTGCATCTATTTTTTTTTCCAGTATCTCAACCACAGAGGTCCATTTCTGAGATTGTCATCTGTGTAAAATAACACTGACATGACCTTGTGTAAAACTTAAGAGGAAGCTAAACCAATGTCGTATCAAACCATAATTCATAAGTTTAAGGCTCATTATTCATTCCCTCTCTATCTCAACAGCGACAGTTTCCCCTGCTACTTTAACTGTCACCATCAACCGCAGCGTAATAACACACACATTCACATAAAAAGGAACACACAGTAATAAATTACTAACCAAATGCAAATAACACAAAGTATACTGCATGATCTTTATGGCTAGAATGGGTAATTTGTCCTGTCTCTGCTGTAGAAACACATATTGGAAGCCAGTGTTTGTATCCTGCTTTAAACATGTCACCTACCCCCATATCTGTTCGCTCACCGTCAGTCTCATAAACATGTGAAATTCCTAAAAAAAAAATCTTGATGCACATGAAATGCAAATGTGACAACCGGACTCAGCCCGGACGCAAATCAAACTAGGTCAAGTTTACCATCATGTGTATCCCCTCGGTGAAATCTTTCACATGTCTGATCTCATGATGAGCTTGTGAAGCAGCCTGCGCGTCACTGCCACTGATCTACTGATCACGGAGGTTTAGATGGGAGAGATAGAGAGGAGAAGCTTGGAGAAAGTATATATATATTTTTTTTTTCTTTCTTTCTTTGCAAACACAACTTTCACTGTGTAGAGATTTGCCAAGTTGAATGACTCCACTGTTTATAGGTTGTTTTATGATTCAACTTCATTTGACAAGTGACCCGGCTCTGAAAGTGAAGTAATGCTCATTCCAATCATGGCCTCAAGTCAGAACGTAACTCAGTTTAGGTGTTTACCTTTCTCTTGTTACAATCACATTATTAAAGTGTATGTAAACTCACTTTATTGGACATTAAGCTGACCAGACAGTCTTTCCTAAACAATCCTTGTTTATTAAGGAAAAGGGGTTGAACTGCATTACGGGTGTTTTTTGATATTTAGATATAACACTTGTGAGTGCAATGGAACATGACTAAACATGTCTTTGTTGATAAGGTGGAAAAAAAAACAGGACAATTTCCTAAACCCTTGACTGATTAGGCCACGCACATGAATAAGGACGAAATCTGATTTTCATCCGGAAGTCGGTGCTTTGAGCCCGTCCTGTTTCAGAGTGACAGATATTTTGTCAGAAGTATTGCCAGTTGAGCCGAGTGCAACTTTAAATGAACGAAGCCGACGAACTGAATGTCGGCCGCGGTTTGGAACGACAGTGAAGACTCAGCAGTGGGCACCAGGTCGGTCAGAGCTCTTTCTCACCTTGTGGCTCAGCAACTTCAAACTCTGAGTGCGATCTTTGACCGACTTTCACTCACTCACACACACCACACACACACACACGCACGCTCCTTGTCTTTGTATAGGCTTTGATAAAAGGGCTGGGAGGTGGGGAAGGGAGCAGCGGAGTGTGTCAGCTCTTGGAGTAGGCTTACTGTGCTGGGAGATGCACTGGGCCATTACACATGACCTCTGACCCTGGCAGGCACCCTGAGGTGAAATGACGCGGGCCTGGTCTTACTCAGCTGGAACAAGGGGAGAGGAGGGAGGCACAGGGTGACTGTGTGTGTGTGTGTTATTAGCGGTTGTGTATATGCATGAGTGTTTACGTGTGTCCATACATCCACTGATGTGTGACTAGTGTTCATGCATCCCACCATTCACAAACGCAGAAACACCACCAGCCTGGTCCCAGACACAGAGCTGCAGGTCTGTCCCGAGGTTATGCAGATGTGATGGGGGGTGTGTGTAAAATATGAATTTTAATCACAGCCGCCTCCCTCCAATTACCAGCCAGCAACCCTGACAAAGGTCCGTCTGCAGTTGGGACGGGGGAATGACAGCACACACATACAGAGAACATGGCATAAATGCATACAGTGTAGAGAATACAAACATCTATTTAGGTTTGGTGGATGTTTTTGTGGACAGTTTTTCAGTGTCATTAGTTTAATAATCTCAGTAATTTAGAGATTCACAATTAAGCTCTTGGAAATGTGGTTGTGATGTTTAGTGGAGCAGCTTTCCTACGTTCCCGTATATAACTCGTGAAATGTTTAATGTCATGTTGAATTATTTTCACAGTCCATAGTGGAGTTTAATTGCATCTATGTAAAACATCTATAGTGAGCGATAGCTTTTGCTGCAAGTCCCTCAGATTCTACAGGCTTATAAAATAAGATAATTTTTTTGCCCTGAATTTAGCCTCCTAGGTAGAATCTCCTCCCAGATCGTGATCTATGACCACAACAAGTTTTATCAGTCAAATGCTTTGAGTTACACAGTAAAATGATTATTATTAGGCATGGTAAGAGCTCACCAGACAAGAGAGGTTTACAGAGTCTGCACATCAGGACCGCACCTTGCCTTGAATGTCCCGTTTGTCATCAGACATACAGAGCAGACCAAAATTAGGACTGCCAAAAGGAAGTGGGATTTACATGTGACGCAAGAAAAGGTTCACCTCTGAGACTAATGGTAAAAAAAAAGTGCCTTGGGTATCATTAAGTCACACAATGTAGTGAAGAACTAGAAAAACTACAAACAAAGCAAACACTACTGCCGGAGTGACAATGGATATCATAGACACACACACACACAGATACACACTAGATACACAGACACATTTACATAAACTCACACACAGCCACAACACTTCATATGAGGGGTTCATAATTAGCGAGGAGTGTCTCTGTCCTCTGGGTGCACATGCCAGTCACCCGCAGTTGTGACAAGTCTGTCCGTATTAGCGTGACCCTCCTCCCTCCTCCTCAATTGCTGGTCTGTTCTTGGCAGCAATTAAGAACAAAGGACTAAAAATTAATGACTGTGTTGCCATCTATTTAATTGTCTGTTTATTTTATTCATAACTACATATACTTTAAATTTCACAAAAACAATTCAGAATTTGTATTTCTTTATTGATCAAATTATTTATTGTTATAAAATTATTTTCCCATGTATTTGCCACTGTTTGGGTTTTCTTTGGCAACTATTGTTATTCATTATTCATTAACAGAATTGTATTGTAAGTTATCTTATGGTACATACATATTATATGTTTGTATTGTTACATTTAACTGAATAAATTAACTAACTGTCCTGGTTAATAGGAGATAATGACTTCAAAACTAATTTTAAAATATTGCTTCAGCAGTTATTAAACACGACTGATTATACAAACATAATAAAGTAGAAATCTGTCAGTTTTAGGACCATTTGTGCCATAAAGAGGTCATAAATTTGTTTGCTGCAGTAGCCACATCTTTTCTGCTTCAAAAACATCAGTGGATCCACGAGACAGAAAGAAGATTAAGTTAATGAGTAAAAAAATGGGCCTTTTAATTCTCAATAATTTAAATTTACTGAATGTAAATCTAAAAAAACCCCAAAAACACACTGAACCATTTCAATGTTAGTTAATGACAAAAAAAATTTCATCACCCGCTGACATACACGCACACACACACACACACCAATGCACACATTTATGAACCTACACACTCATCATATCACTGTTGAAAGCTGCATATAGGTAACAAGTTACAAAATAGGTGCTGACATTCATATGTAAATACCAACCAGGGAGAGCCTGTGTCCACAAGCGCCCACACGCTCCTTTGTTCGTCTTCAGTCAGAAACAATGACAGAGGGGTTTGGGTGAGGGGGTCGGAGATATGTGACCAATGCCAAACCACCCTGTTGCAAAGAGGGAGGTCACGCCACGAGGGTCAGAAGATAGTGAGGAGGGTGAAAGGTCAGCAGCAAAAGAGTGTGTTTGTGTGTGTATGTGGCTCTAACTATTGTGTCCTAACAGTGTGTGTGTGTGTGTGTGTGTGTGTGAGTGTGTGTGTGTGTGTCTTATTTCCCAGTGGTTACATCACGTAAGAGATCGCATGAGTACTCCGTTAACCAAAATGCCAATAAAATTACCAACAATATAACTATTTAAATAGTTATGCTGCAACTTAAAAAGCTTAAATTCGTATACTGAGGTAATTATACACTCAGGAAAATCTGAGGGGAAACAGAGAGGATTAAGGATGTGAAAATAAATGCAACATACAAACGCTTTTCTGTCTCATTCAATCGATGTAAAGGCGGATTTAAGTGAGTAGGAATTTTCTCACATGGTGTAAATGGCCACGTTACTGCACGATTATGAAAGTCATTTGGAGAGGCTCTAAACATCGCCGAGCAATTTAAAAAATACTCAAGGACACATGAGGTAATTGCTTCAGGGTGCCAACTGGCTTCAACATGACAGTTGCGATTAAAAAGATTTCCACATACCAAACGTCCACGTGCGCACACAGAAAATATACACTTCCTGCACATGTACACGTACGGATTCATGCAAATAAACACATATGCGCATATGACACATATGTACACACAACTTCCAACCTCTCACACATCTCAGATCTGATTTGACACACACACACACACACACACACACACACACACACACACACACACACACACAAACACACTCGAGCAAGCTCCTCTAACACACCCACATAGCCATTATAACCAGCATAAACAAGAATGACAAGTTGAGATTAATGAAGGGCCCAGCAGTGACAGACCAATTTAATTGTCAACCATGATGGCTGTTGAACTCCACCAGTGTATTTATACAAGGTTACCGAAGTGCCTTAAAATGTTGCTAATTGATCATGACCAATAAGTAATTAGAAAAACTGATAGTGCGTCCTTCCTCCACACGTGTCAAAGGCACACACTGTCACAGGGGCCCTGAGGAGGGGCAAGCGAGCCTGAGAATAATGAACGAAAAGAAAGAGCGAGAGAGAGATCTGAGATAAGGAGGGCCTGTATACTGTATTTGCATAGGCAGCTGTATAACACAGTGACAGCCAATTTACTGCTTTTGAACATTTTGATTCCACTCAAGTTTTATTCCTGTGACAAGGGGAAACTATTGATGGGATTTTATACATATTGGAAAAGCTAAAAGTTGGGTTGGATTTGGAGAAGAAAGTTTCAAAATAAACTAAACAACTCCCTGTTTAGTCCATCCGTGCACATTACTCTGTGTGGAAATATTGTGATATTGTGTGATATTAGCTGAAGATATACAGTACGCATTAAACTGTGAATTGCTGCACAAAGTGGTATATAACTCCGAGGGTGTTGTAATTAGTAATTTTTCTCTCAGCCAGACACATTACTTGTCAAATACCTTTTAAACAGCTGAACCGATCACAGTGGCACATGACATAAATAGGTCACCAAATGGAGGGAAACTCCAGACTGGCTTTTGTCTAGTAGGTTGAAAAGTGGCAACATGTGACATGAAGCTTTCATGTGCCATTATCCTGCACAAAAAAACAACAAATTTTAATTATGTTTTTGGAGAAACTGAAATTCCTTTCATGTTTTACTTTTTGTGCTATTTTCAAAGAGTGAATCCTGTGTCCTGTCAAAACACAAAATCATCTCCAGACACTGTATAAATAAGTTTTAAATCCAGCTGACTAATGTGTGGTTACAGTCACGACAATGAGTCAAAGTCTGAGGAATCAGGTGTACATGTTATGAAATAATACAGAGTGTTTGACTAACTTCTTCATCAATAATCACAGCCTGATGGACGGTGGATTAATGCAACGTAACGTAAAAATGCCACAGGATTCTGACTTGATTTATATTCAAATATAAAACTACGAACTTCTAATTTTATGAAGTAAAAAGACTAATGAAGGTTTAGAGAATATTAGAGGAGTTTAAAGAAGGTACTGAAACAGTAAAACAAATCGGCTCACTATGGAAACCAAGAAAATGAATTACGAACTGCAGGGACGTTAAGAGAAGCGTGTGAAAGAGTGGGATATCTGAATTTGAGTAGATATCAAACCCTTATAGTTTTCTGATTGTCACGGTTCCTTTCCTCCTCCACATATTCAACTTAGGTTCAGTTACTCCTTCGACTTTTTCTCTTTCATCTACCGTCTTACCTCTCAGTCATTCCCGTTGCCAACGCTGGTCCGATCCCAGCCCGGGTTCCCAGGAGGTTTTACTGGGTTATTCTAAACACTGAGAGCTGACAGTGGCCTTGGCTCCCTGGCTTGACTTCACGTCCTCCGCTGGCAGCCCAAGGCCTGGCTCACTGGGAAGGAATGTGTGAGAGAAAGACAGTGTAAATAAATACTGTAGGGTCGAACAGTGACAGTGAAAGGGAATTTGAAAAAAAATTTTTACAAAAAAATCTTGCGGTTGGAGAGCAGGCTAAAAACCATTTTAGCCACCTGTTATTATTTGTAAAATGGATATTATGCACCATTTGTACCCAGTATAAATATTTAAAATTAAATCACTCTCTTTTTGTTTCCCACATGCACACACACACACACACACACACACACAGACACACACACACACACACACACACACACACACACACACACTCATACACTCATACACACACACCATTAAGTAATATCAGGTCAATGGACAAATACAAATTGTTTAAAGCTAAATGTTAAATACACACCTGCATACGTGTGCATGACATTTACAGAAAATAATAGATACATCCTGGTGATCAGACTCTGTCTTCTGATGTAAAGTCCTTCTAATGGAAACTGAAAATCCCAGAAACTAATTTCAGCAACTAAACCCCAGAGTTTGCATTTCCACTGCATCTCAAGAACCGGGAGAGTTAGCCACGGCTTTTTTAAGTGACGACAGATCAGAAAGTGACGGCATGGTTTGAGCTGTAATCTCTGCATGCACCAAGACAAACAAGCTGTTGTGTGAATGTGATGTTTGAATGTTGGAAAGATGTGCGGAGATGGAGAGAGAGACAGGCAGCACCAGAATGCCAAGACACCTGTTTCCAAATGACGAGTTTAGATTTTTTCCAGGTCGTTTCTACATCTACTTTATTGAACCAGTTGAAAGTAAAATGGCACTCAGTAGAGCGCACTCTGAAAAATACCTTATCTCACAATGTTAAGGAAAGTGATAAAAACAATTCCAGGATCAGCACCAAAATGTAACGGGTTATTCCCTGGCCCATGCCCCATCCCTCCATCAAGTTTGGTGAAAATCGGTTCCGTACTTCTCTGTGTAATCCACCAGTTAAACATAAGTGCAACAGAATGATCTATTTAAAAAGGTACCATGTAATTTTCATGGGAAAATTGTGGCACAACTCCCAGCATTTCCACAATCACAACTGGCTCTACTTGCTTGCAAACAGAGCCAATAAAATCTAATAAAATCAAGTCAAACGACAAACATAAATCATACTGCTTTGTTGCTTGCTTCCTTTTTGAACCCGAGATTTCTGGTTGCGTTTCAATTCACAGAATTTTGGTTCTGTGGACGAAACTGTGACCAGAAACTGTAGTGTACAAGAATATTTTTTGAAAGTTGTGACATCAAGAGGAACAAAACGTCGTGTCAGAGGTTGGAAAATGTGGATTCACTGCCTACAAATACGCACAGTATAATACAGACATCTCATGATGTCTTTTCACCGGTGGCTTTAAAACTTGCAAACTCGCATACACAACTTTATACATAGAATCTGATGTCAACCAAACACCTGAACATCACCCTTATAAGTAGCTATTATTCACAGCAGCAGTCAAATGCTGCAAACTTTATTGCCGGAGAAGAGCTCTGTCTGCAGTGTTACTGTTGAGTGGCTTATTCATGTCAGCATGGCTACACTGGGTATCAGTGTGTGTATAAAAGCTTAAACTGAATGAGACCTAAATCAAGATATCTGAACCGACAGTTTGCAGTGCCAGCACCTCATGCCCATATTAGGTCACGAAAGATGCAGCAGCAATATGCACATATGGACTTTGATGGGAACTAATTCAAAAAAAGACTTCCCTCTCTCCGACTGTTTATAATGTAAATGACAACTTTTAGTGTAAATCAGATGTCATACTCTGCACGGAGCGTGATTTCTGTGTCACACTTTGAAGGTTATGGCCAAATTCAGTGTTTTGTTTGGCTTTTACACACATCACTGCTCAGTGAAGCTACCGCTGAGTTTATATTAAAGAAAAGCGAGAAGGTGTTACAACTGGGATGTGTGTAAGAGTAGATCACAACAGATGAGTAAAAGAAAAATGCCTAGGTATTATTCTAGCACTTTTTTTGGGGACATTAGAAGAGAAACAGGGTTGGTTATGAGAGAACCAGACACTGAGATGTTGATATTGAGCGCGGGATCACATCACGCATCCTAAGCGTTGTTGGAGCACAAGTGAATAATGTGATTCAAGAAATTTAACTGTACCAGAATACATTATGATACTGTTGTTCTCTTCCCAGTGAACTGTGCCGAGAGCCACATAAGGCTTCACAGTTTTATTGATGTGGATTTAACTATCTCCCAGCCAGCAGCTCCTCACATTTCTTCATGCTTTCTGAACTGGCGTAAACGGCTGACGAGGTCACAGAAGTCCACTGACAAAAAGTACCTTGGATTTTTATTTCTTGGTTGCATTTGTTGTGGCCCTTGATACCAACGAGATTCAATCACTGAGCGCGACTTTTTAAAGCAAAGACACACTCAAGTTTACTTCTTTTTTTACATCTGAGTTCAAATCACTTTTGCTGTTTGCAAGATTTGTTCTGATAAAACTAGAGTGAAGCGAAACAAAACTTCTCTGCTATAAAGTAGCTCAGACCCATAAACAAACTGAAGGTGTGACTGCATCCTCAGATGTTATGAATGCTGATTAATTAAAGTGGCGACACATTCATTCCAGAGCAGCTGACAGACACCACCTAAACGCATCACTCTGTAAACATCTTTTCCAATCGGCATCACCTCGGTTGGCGTTTAGACCTCAGTGACATTACTGATATCCCAGCAGCAAATGCACAACGCTCACATTTGCATGCATTGCTAAAAACATGTGCTCAAGAATTGCGCATGACCCTCCTCATTTTCCCAAGTTGTCTTAGAGGCCTGCTGTTAGTGTAAAGGCTAATGATATCTAGGGGGCTGGGTGTGTGTGTGTGTGTGTGTGTGTGTGTGTGTGTGTGGAGGGGTAAAAGGTGTTCACCCTGTCACTTGCTGAGTGGATACAAACCTCTGCAGACACCTAAGCTGAAGAGGGAGGGTGCGACCTCACCCCTGACATAGGAGTTGGCACCTGTCACACACGTTAACACTCGCACACACAAACACACAAAGACATGCATGTATAAATGAGTATTGCACAAAAGGCACCGTCCAAAAATGCTTCCATCCACACACTCGCACAAACACAGACAAACACCACCGCCCCCCAACACTGTCTGCCACCTCCAGCTCTCCTGTTGGCAGCCGGCTGGCGAGCACAGTGGGCAGCGTCAGATAAGAGGATATACACAGGCTATGTTTCAAGGTAAGTGCGGAACAACAGAGGAAATCAGGGAGCTGATTAAAGTCTCGTCAGGTAAATAAAACATTAGGACATTCATTATTAGAAGCCCAGGTAATTAGTGAATGTCTCAGGTTTAAGTAGAGGCATGTACAGTAACAACAGCAGCAAAGGACAAACGCACACTGGAGGAAACTACGTAATGGAGAGGGTCCAAAATTGCCAAAAAAAATAATAAAAATAAAAACCTAATAATCAAACCTCTGCAAGTTTTGGTCATCCAAAGAACACACTATGAAAAAGAGTCTTACAAATCATTCATCAACACTGAAGCCTGAGGACCAGATACGTTAGAACGCCTCTAAGATTTGCACAATTGAACATGACTTAAACAGCAAAATATGTCCATACAGCACATCCAGACAGTAAGAAGCTGCCCAGAATTACACATCTAATGACATAGCAACATCTTGTGCTGAGAACACATATTAATACTTTTTTTTTTTTAAATGATCTGTTTCCCATTGTTGCTCGTTGCTATATTAGTGTTTCCTTCCTGCGTTGCCAATAAAAATGGGTTGTATCAGAAGCCTCACACCAGCTGCGGAAAAGTAACAGAAACCGAGAGGTGAAAAGTGAAAAAGATAGATGAGCCAAAACCAATTCAGTCTCTGTAGCTCTCTTGATGATCCAAAATAAGCACTTGACCAAAGCTAACATCACAGACTGGAGCTATATTTATGGTGCAGATAAAATATTTATATAGTGAGTCATAAAGTCTGGTCCTGGAAAACAGCTGCAAGGGTATTAGATACTGCAAGATTTTGGCAATTAAAATACTTCATTTCTCTAGCAGGATATGCTCATGCACATGGTTTGCCATTTAGGTATTCAGTATGAATTAACAGCTTTATGCAACATCCATTTTGTCAATACTAATCAACAAAAATTCCCTCCTAACATATCGTTTGACTCTATTTGTGTTTCTTTAATCTTTTGTTTTTAGGTGATCAATTATTCATCAAGTTGATATGACAGAAAACTGCGTATTACAAACCAGCAGAGGAACCAAATGTCAGAAAATAAGTGAGTGAAAGGAAACGGATTCAGCATCACACATAAACAAAGCTAAGAGCAGAAAAAGTTCTTTCTGAGAAAATGAGTGCACAGGCAGATATTTGAGCATCAAACAAGGAAGAGAGTGGTACACGCTATAAATAAATATAGTAGTGGTCCTTAAAAAGTGATAGAGGAGCAAAAGGTTCTGCCATATTGTGAGCCGATTCCAATGAATGATGAGTAATTCTTTTATTGTTGGGGGTCGATTTCTGACATCAGATATAATCATTGCTGCCAGATGTCAAAAGGCCGGACGAGCAGCCAATGCATGAGGTTTAAGGGTCTGGACAGAGTTTAAGATAGAAGCCTGAAGATTGGGGACACCTGACATTTTAATCCCTCTGCAGACAGCTATAAAATTCTGAAGGGGATAGACTAAGAAATTTACCAAAAAGCAATGGTTCAAGTAATAAAAGCACTTTGGTTAAGGTTATGGAAAGATTGTGGTTTGTTTGAGTTTAAATAAACACAATGTGTCTCAAGTCACTGTCAACTTTTTCTATATTAAACCAGATGATCATTTCCTAACTTTAAGTGTTAAACATAACTGTAAAAAAGTTTAACAATGACGTACTAAAAGTGGATATTGTGCTGAAAAAGCAACAGTTCCTTATTCTGTTGATAGAAATTGTAATCTGGTCAGAATTATGTTTCTTCCAAAAACATATTTGCTGTTGCAAATCAGTTGTATTTTGGTTTCATGGCTGGAAAAGATAAAGCACATTGTAAAGAGCACCATGCTTAATCTGAGGAAACCTAAACCCGGGATTACTGACTTTGTGCTGGTAAAACTTGTTAGAGAAATCTTTGTGTCTCCTGGCTCTCTAAAACTGCACAACAGCCCTGCTTTAAAACTTGATCTTTAGTTAATAATGGATTGTGGGACTATCGAATACAGAGAGGTGGATCAACCTCGGTATCCCAGACTAAACTTTGGCCTAGTTGCAGGGATGAGTTATGTCTATTCCGGTCTATAGTTTCATGAATTTGAATGAAAAGCAGCGAATTAGAGATGAATAAATCATGGCGGGATATCGGTGGCTGGTGTCGGTGTTTGGTGTCGGATGGATGGATCCAAGGCACAGTAAGTTCCACATTAAAGTTAATAATGGATTAAACTTAAAAAGCACTGGTTCAAGTGGTCATAGTACACACAGTAGATATCCAGCTACACCGCTAACAACACGTCCAGGCTTTGTTACTCCTTGCTAGCATGACAGTGTTACAAAAGTCTATTCAAGGCCAAAAGTACTAGATGTGTCGACACCCTGTGCACATATTTTCACTTAATGCAACCTATACAAGATTTTAGACAAGAGTTAAACAAAGTTAAAGCCTCTCTGGTGAAAAGCTTTCTTAATTTGGTGCAGAAGAAGTTGACTGACTCACACAGAGTCCCGATCTCACCGTCATTCAACACCATTTGAATGAAGTGGAACACAGACCGTGAACCACATCTTATCACCCAACATCGGTGGCCGACCTCACTAACTCTCTTGTGGCTAAATGGCAGCAAATTCCCCGCAGCCAGATTCCAAAATCATGCCTGTGTTTGTTTGGCCATGGAGTGTATTCAAACAAGCAGTACCAAACATTACACTGGATAACATTATCCTTACAGTCATTATTATTATCATCATCATTTTAAAATCACAAAATGTTTTTTGGATGGAAATCAACAAGTTTTACCTGTGGACAACATCTAAAATGTATTTAAATGACTTACACCTTCTAAAGCAGTATGCTTATTAAGTCTGCGTTAAAAGCATCTTCGAAGGACATCTCAGCATTGTATCCCCCAAATTCTCTGTAGCAATGATTCATACATGATGCCCTCTGCTTTTAGATGCAGCACAAAATGTGACAAAATACCACTAAGATCCAGAGGGGCGTTATGGAAATGCAGGAGGAATCAGGTCACGTTTGATATTATGCACAATATGTGCAGAGGGACAGGGGACAAAAAAAAGAGCATTAATGCAACCATTAAGACACTCTCATCCCCAGTCTTATTCATTAAACATACAAAGTTCTCACACTCGCAGTGACTCCCCCCCTTGAGATGAAATTCTAATGTGATATTAAGAGAACTGGGACAATGGCGGCTCATTACCATGAAGCCGAGGCGGGCAGGCGGCCGTGTCCTCAGTATGTAAACACGAATGGAGCAGAACGCATTACAAGATGCAAACTCTGACGCCGTCTCACAGCAAGCACGGAGAGGAGCACGGCTCTCAAGAGTGCAGCGGTTCTTTGGATCTGTATTCACACAGCTTGTAAGTTTGTTTGTACGAGCCGAGGCTGAAATTGCAGCTTTTGTCTCTGAGTGGGGATCAGCTCTCAAGAAGCACTCACGCCACATTAAGCAGACACAGATGAGGGCATTCAGCTGCTTCACCTCACTTTACATCGCACGTCTATAAATGTAAATTGTATACAATATATTTTTTATTTTTTATGCAGGAATGAATCCGTCCGACCAGCGCATACTCTGGCAAAGTTATATTTTTCAAATATTTCTTATTTCCGTTTTACACAAAGCAGTGTGAGCCGATGTGTTTCCCAACCTCTCCTCACCTTCAGAGTGAAAAGTTTATCACCTTGGAAACACATCCACAAGCAACACGTCTCATGTTTTTACAACCACCACGACCCCCCCCCCCCGGAAAAAAAAGCCAATTAGATGAAAACAAGGATACTGTTTGTGAATTCTTAACAGTATACAAATCTCACCACTCTCACCTCTGTCAAGCCCTTTCAGTTGTTTTGATGTACCGCACATCTGTTGTTATCAAGGTGCTTCACGTGAGGAGCAGCAGAGTGCAAAGAGACGTTGGCAGACATACGCAGAATCTTTCTACGGAAAACTTAAAGCTGCACTGATCAATATTTTGTAAATGTGAAGAGTGTCACTCGTAGTTCCTTCAGCTCATTTTTTCTTTCTGGCTTTGGTTCACTCGCGCCACTCTTATCAACTTTGTGTAGCAGCAAAAAGAGCCAGATACTTCCCTCAGGAGTTAGTGGAGACCAAAACGGAGCTAAAAGGAGGGTGAATATTTGAGGTGGCCGGAGGCACAATATAAAACAGGTGCTGATGTTGCTCCACGCTCGCCATATCAGTCTCATAAGGTGATAATATCGCAGTGTTGTATACCTAACATAACATTACTCTGTCTTGCAGATGAAAATGGTTTTAGCTTCCTGTTTAGGTTGAACTATTATACTACAATATATTTATTTATGCCTCTACAACAACTCTCCTGCAACTCCTGCTCTCTCATGAAGCAGAAATCCACCCACAGCATGTCTGTGTCCTCCCCAATGCTGTACCTGTTTTTCCCACTTAACAGTTACAAACCAACCATCACAGTGTTCAGAAAACAGCTTTAGTAGCTTGTTAGGAAAACCTCTTAAACCTTGTGACAGTAGCACTAAATATGTAATTGCACATTAACTGAATTCTTTTTGGTGTTGCACTAGTTTTGTCTTAGCTGAATACCGCAATGTCACCTCTCCAAGCAGGTGAAACTCAGACCCAGATCCGGAGATAAGGAGCAGACATCATCATCTCTCCCGGCTCCCCGTCTACTCGTCTGCATCTCGGAGACTTGTTGCGGAATCAATGACCATCTCCAAGTGTGATAGTGACAGCCAAACGTCAGCCTGCTCTACTTCAAACCCTTCATCCACTGCTTAATTTATTACGTTTAGATTAAATCCGGTGAAATTCAATATTTTAATTGAATGTTTAGAGCCTGAGTGTTCAATGATAAATTTCCATTGGCGCCCTGCACTCCACTATCATGTTTCTTGGCCTAATTACATTTGCATAAATGATGTTCGTCATTATTATCACAGGTTGGGTAGGCGCTACAGGAGTGAAAGCAGGAGCTGTACAGTGTGAAGGGGCAAGGGCATGCTGAAAGGACACTGGCACCAATGGTTTTTTTTGTTTGTTTTTTTTCTTGTGATGACCCAGAAAAAAAATGTTTTAAAAAATGCTGAGGACACACATCTCTCCAGCCGGCGAGCGTGGTAAGTTTTCATCTAAATGAGGTTCCCAAGAAGCGAGCGTCGGCAATATCGAGTCTGAGTCCCTGAACGACCACTGACGTGAAAGACAAAATGGCAACGGTTCACCTCAGACAGAACAGAGTCTGTTGAGGCAAACTATCAGTCTGTGACCTATTGTCTGAGATCAATGAAAAATAAATTCATCTCATCTTGATAATGTCAGGCAAACCTAATGTAAAGACGGTACAGTTTATTATGTGTTGACCTTTACCTGTTATTCATTTATCACAGTTACAGACAGAGGAGCTCAAGGGGAAGCTACACACTATAACTTGAAGAATGGGGTGCAAAAAGTTGCAAAACTTAAAACCTGTTTTTGATATTGGCTCCAGAATGAAAAGTAGAGCCAAATTAACAAGGAACCACAACATATTACATTTAGTTTTTTTTACATCCTGCAGTTTTACTGTGTGGTTTCATCTAAAAACAAACAAACAAAAAAAACCTCTCCCTGGCCTGGTTTGGTTTGCGTCGTCTCTTTTTTCCTCCCCTTTCAGGTAGAAGCCAAGCAGAGTGGAGGTCGTCAGAGAGACAAGGTTCACCTGGGCTGTTAAAGCTTTTTGACTTTGAGACAAAGCTACTGAGGGACTGGAGCACATGGTGGAGCCTTTAGCAGCTTAAGAGCCAGATACTTCCCTCATTAGTTGGTGGAGACCAAGTTAAGATCAAGTTAAAAGGAGAATAAATATTAGACTTACATTTGTCAGGTGGGCAGAAACACGACATGTGCTGTGGTCTGTCTGCTGGATGTTTGCTAACACATTGTCATGGTGGCCTGTGGTTGAGGATGAGTGAGGATCAGACTAACATTAGTTGAGTCCTCATGTGGGTTTTTATTGGTTCACTGTGGGTAGTAGAAACAGAAAAGAACAGCAGCAGCAACAACAACAACCAACACATCACAGAACCACCTCTTATATACCATGCCAGTAAATAATGGTATCACCTGGACTAAACCACCAGCGGGGGAGTTCACTATATACATACACATAAACTCATCCAACTAGATAAATAGATAATTGAAAATATAATTTCTATCACAAATCAGCGAGCAGATGCAGAACTGAACATCCACATAACCACCAGCTTCAGGAAAGCTTATCATCCAAAACACATATATCACCCCCCCCCACCCCACCTTCTCAAACATGGTACAACCAGGAAGAAACACAGACATGAGCTCCCTTCGATCAGTCTGACTTCCCATGACTGCCACACACTGCAGATGGATGATTCCTCACATGCTGCACAAAATCATGCATTAATACACACATGACATCACGCAGAATCTCACAGCGCATGTAAGCTAAAGCAACACCACAACAACTATTTGATATGGTCAAAAGCAGATCAACGCATCTTAAAATAAAGCTCTGACAAAGTACAGAAGAGTCTCACAGACAATGAAGGTACAAAATGGGAATTTCTTTCGACGTCCTACAAAATTACAAGCACATTTGCGTTCTAGGAAACAAATCAGTCTGTTTTAACCATGCAACAGAAAATCCTATATCAAGTCGGGGCAGACAATTTTACAGATAATGTATATACCACAGCAACCCCCACCCTTAACCCACACTGGGCCTCTGTCAGACTTATAACTGATGGCAGTGGGTAAGGTGATCCCTGGTAACAGTAACACCACTTGTGGTCATATGTACACAGTGCTTCAGAGCTCTCAAGTGGGTGTCAACCACTGTTGCAGGCAGGGTGTGGGAACAATATGTTCCTGAAGAGGAGAGTGGGACGGGAAGAGATGAGCAGAGTGAGAGTCGTAGGTGCTGACAAGGGTGGCAGCTACACAAGCTTTTACACGGTCAGAGGTTACTTGAGGTTTTAAACATACGAGTAGATGGCTGCCTACAGCCGGCCTGAAGTCAGGCTCGGGCTGACTCGTTAATATTTTAACTACTCCACTCCATCCTGCTTCCTTTCAACTCTGATCAACTCTTACTAACCTATTTCTTCAACTCCAAATGTGATCCATAAACAAAACACTTTCTATGAACCAGGTTATGGTGAATGATTCTGGCAAAAAGCCGAAGGAAACAAGTGACTGATGAAGTCACAGTCACTTTTTTTCACGTCAGACTGAACCCAACCCTGTCTCCTAGAAATTATGTTCATAACTAATTTTCAAAAACAAATACGTTCTACACAAATACATGCTTTTTAAACAACATGAAGAAGGATCTGTTGAATATATCTGCCAAGTCACAAAACTACTGATACTGAAAAACATTCGCTGACAACAGATTTTATTTGTATATCAGCTCATATTAGTTAAAGCATGATCAAACATTTTTATGGTTATGTTTTGACGCTCGCAGCATTTGGTTTAGATTAGGGAAAGATTGTGGTCATGATTAAATATTGAGAAAGTCAAAAAATGAAGCTTGAAACGGGATGTGTTTACTCATTTAAGTGACACCACAGTCTTTCCCTTATGTTAACCAAAGTGTTTCTGTTGCCCAAACCCTCATCTCTGGAGTCAAAGTTCTGTGCCTTGACACTACGTGGTAGAAAATAAAAAACCACAATCCTGTATCTGGTGAATGTGTAAATAGGCAACTGTTTGCTAACACATTAGCCTTAACGGTTCAGTATCAGAGCTGTGGCAGCTTCTCTCTGCATTCAAGAGAGATCTGGGCGAAGATTGATGGTCGTGGTTAGATTACGGATAGTGGTTAGGAGATTTGTGATTCAATGGTCTGTGTGACATTATGTAAAAAACTACAATAAAAGTTATAATTTTTCTTGTGTTCAGTTTGGAGGAACTCTTTGAGTGGCACAAGTAGGTACATTTGTAAGCTACACTTTGCATGGGGATATGATCTGCAGTTTATCCAAGCATCAAGTGCAATGAAGAAGAAAAAAAAGTGAATGTAAATAATGGAGTAGAAGTCGGACTTTTAAAAGGACAGATTTTTCAGCATGACATCAGCACAGGCTCTTGTTTGTATAATGTCCGCTGCCTCTTGATTAAAAGCCTGCTCAGATTTTCACCCAGAGGACTTCTCAAGAGGAGTAGCCTGGCTTCAGCTTCGGCGACCAGATCCTATTAAGAACTGCCTTGTAAGAGGTTTTCTCCTCTTCACTGCGGAAATAACTGCTGTAATGTCTCCCCTTCTTCACCACTTTGGAATGCTCTTCTCTGCACCCCACCACCCCCCAGCCCCTCTCGGTTTCCCTCTCTTTCTTTCTCTTTGCTCACACGCTGAGAAAAGTAAGTGAGAAAAATGATTAAATCATATTTCGTGGGGGTGGGGGCTGGGCAGGACAGACAGGGGCTCTTAAAAAAACACTAGGTACATCGTCAAAAAGCAATTTTGGCGCTTAGGTTACAGCCACTGACGGGCCGTTACACAGCGCCCCATGGTGTAGGGCCGGTGGTTAAAATATGAGTGAAGCTGAGAGGACCTCCTTATAGTGATTGAGGAGGATTCCCCACTGTTCAAGGCAAGCTGGAGGTTAGAGCCCAGGAAGATTCACTGCACACTGCTCTGCTGGACAGGATAAACCTGACTCCCAGCTTCCTCCAAAGACAATGCCACCGGTAGAGTATCGTGCACTTGGATTAAAACTGACCATCTTCCATTAAAAAACACAATGGATCACGGTTAATTTGAATAGTCACGAGAGAACAAATGTGCTTGCAAATTCAGGTCAACTTTGTCTTGATGGACTCCAAACACATTTCCAGATGGAGAACTTCTCCTCCACTTCAAGGGAAGCCAGGCGATCTCATTCCCCCCAACGAGACCAAGGAAACTGATAGCATAATTTGTCCGCTTAGGGAAGCTCCTGTCGCCACTAAACCTTTTTTTGGAATTAAAGCCCATAGAGGGTGGAGATGCCCAGGGGATGCCGGTGTTGTCTGAAAAGTCGGGAGTAGAGTTACTAGAAAATCCCATCCCTTGAGTGTGACCCCCACTGTGACCCCTTCCCACCCGAGGGATGGTCCGATGTAGGCCCGTACGAGTGAGGAATGAACACGGTGCCTCATGACAGTGAGACAGTAAGTGGTGGCATTGTCAGAAGGGCCATCGAGCAGGGTATCAGGAGGTTAAGTGTCCTGTAAAACAGTCCTATTCTTCCCAATCTATCTAACCTGCCATCCCACCACTTAATACACTTACACACACAAACACACAAAAACTATACCACCTGCTCAAAGTTGCTATGGTGCTTCTTCAACATGACTCCATAATTTGATTGGATTATGTTTTTTCTTTATGTTTTTTTCCTTCTCCCATCACTGCCAACTTCAAAGCGGGGGCTTGTGACAGGTGCTTACAGCGAGAGGCTGTCACTGGCCGACTTCAAACGCTGCCATATAATGCCACATTGTCATAACTAGCTACCTGGGCCCCACGTTATGATGTGAAGATGATATGCCCCCACTGACCTCAAAGTGCCCTATTATAACAAGCATTCCTCTTTTGTGTGTGTGTTCCAGTCTTTTGGCACAAGTTGAATGTTTGAATTTGCAGGCAAATGTCTGAACTGTAGGTATATTCTCCAACAGCTGTACGTGCATTCGTCTATATGGGGAGAATAGAAAAACATGAAAAACATATGATTTCCTTAAAGGTTTCACGAAGAAAAAGAGGATGATAAACTGATCGCAACAGCTGTGTGGAAACAACGAAATTCAAACACACAACTCTTCTGCTGTACACCACATTTTCACCGACATTACCTTCCCTTCATAATGGCGCCATCCAAGGCTTTTGCAGAACAACTTTCATCATCCTTACTTTAAAAAAAAAAAAAAAAGAAATCGCAGAGATTAAACATCTTATTTTATGTTATTTTGGGGATTTAATGTGGTTAATGGATATTGGTTGAACTTAAATTGTCAGTTCATCCGGGCTAAATGTTAACAGGCTTTGTGGTTTATTCTAGCTTGCTCAGACACCCTGTGGGTTCACTGCCTTTTAAGTGGGCGAAATAATACATAATTACTCTCTGTTTTTCTGAATAACTCTGATGCAGTAAAATCAAGTGCTCCATACACTGTAAGTGCTTGAAAAGTTACTGTTTCCATCTGAATATAGTGAGGGTGTGTGTTATGTAGTTAAAACAGCTCCTCTGATCGTTTTGGGATGAACTGGCTCTCTTTTCTTTTCAAGAATAAGAATTATTTGTGGCTGCCTGTTATCATTGCATCTTGCAGGTCATTCTCACTCACCCAGAAAGTCTCTCAAGGCCCAATGAAGATGCACATGTGGACATTTCTCACAACTATTCCTTCCATATTTGTCACCATCCTGTCTTTCCCTCACCCTCTCTCTCTCCATCTCCTTCCGCCTCAACACAACTTTCCCCTGTCACGGCATATTAAAAGTGGTTTACATGTGCATGTCCAATGCGATGAATATGGATGTGACCTCTTTCTTTGGTGCCTGGCCGCCCGCCTGCCCTCTCGCCGGCACCCCCCCCAGGCACAAGACACCACTTCTCAATGAGCACAGCATGCATAGGAGACAGAGTTTTACCCCCGCTGAACACACACACACACACACACACACACACACACACACACACACACACACACACACACCAAGGAATTACACTCATAATCATATCCACACATGCACGCATATATATACATACGTGCATGCACACATAGACACAGAGACACACACCCGCCTCTCTCATGCTCTCGCTTTTTCTCTGCTGCATCTCTCCACTGACCTTTCACAATGTGTTTTACATAAAAATAAAAGAAGAAGGGGGTGGTAAAAGCCTGAAGACTGAGGTGGAAGAGGACGCTGATTTATAATTCATGTTTGTGACACCTCTAATGAAACAGTGGCCTCTGGTCTATGTCTTTATATGTGGGAGTTCAGGACTTATAGGCATGTAGATACATGTATTTTTTGCATGTTAGCAGGTATATCTGATTATATTGGCCTGTGAAATTGAGGATATCTGTGCTTGCGCTCATGTCCTTTGATTATTATGAGATAAAGATTTGTGTTTCGCAATAGTAGTATGGTTCCAATATAAAGACTATAACTACTCAAATACAACAAACAATCAAGAAAAAATTTCTATTTGGCAAATTTGGTGAAAACACTGCACCATGTACATTTATGTTCTTCGGCATGTGAGGATCTAAATATAATATCTTTAAATCTTTAATAACTTTAGAAATAAATTTAGAGTGTTCAATTTTAGTCGCTGAATTTTTTCTTTTACTGTTTTTCTTTATAGATATGGTTTATTGTCTTTATCTATTCTATCTTTTTAAATTTCCCTTTAATAATTTTCATTCACATTTGATTTATATTTTCACGACATATCATGTGTGCGCTGGTCTCATGATGTTTCTCTTTTTATATTTCTGCTGTTTTATTAAGTTATAAGTGACATTTAAACAACACTATAAAGCTGCTATACAAATAGAAGTTTTATTGATCGATTGATCTATCAATTGATCTTCACATCACAGTTTCCATGCATTATCCGCAGACTACAAGCAAACATTTTTTTACATTTTAACAAAACAATACATGAGATTCCTATTATTTTACATCAGTTTGCACCTGAGTAAAAGTCAAATGTGTTTGTCTGTGACAGCGCTGAAACAGTTTCTTTGGTATTTTATCAACACAACAGAGAACAATCCTTGCACATGTCCTGATTTGGTCACTTTAATTGGTGTTCGGTTATCTTGTTAAGACTAATTAGACAGTAGCGAAGGTGATGCCGGGTTTGGCAATTAGCACACAGGAGACAAGCTCAGGCTAATCATCTCAGGCTCCTTAGTGGCACGTAAGATGTGATGCTGGCACATAGTGGCACACCCACCACACTGAAGGGGGAGGGAGTTTAAACATTTGTTTTATGATCAGAGACAAACCCTGTGTGTTAAACTGGGACCAGAGGAGGTGTATATATTTAGAGGGGAATACGTGTTAGCGTAGGTCTTGCTCCTCTGCAGCTTAGGATATAAGGGAGAAGCTGTTATCTTTATTACTTTTAACTCACATTAAACATACATACCTGCACAGAATCACATGAACACACAGAGACAGGAGAGCTTGTTTGGGAAATGAACAACTACCATCTGTTTCCTCTGTGGCACACAAAGAAGGAGACGTTACCGTCACCCACAAGCTTAACAAACCCAGAATGTGGAGGTTAAAGGTTTTGCCAAGTGACAAAAATACACAATAAAGTCAGGTGAGGAGCATTTCAGATGAAAGAAAAATGAATGTTTTTAGTTTAGCTCCATTTTGATATTATCAATCTGGCTTCATTATAAAATAAACAGTACACATGTTACTGTAAATTATTTCAAATAAAAACATGCACAATAAGGCAGCAATTTATTTTAGAGCAGCCACGTTACACTCATCATAACGAAAAGTGCTTTTCTAATTTGTTTTTAAAGCCTATTCATTTCACATTTAAGTTATGGGTTTTCAAGGGGTGAAAGTGCTGAAATACAAATCTTTAGCATTTTCATAAATGAGTAGTTTACAGTTGCTTTTCTGCAATACAGTCAAGTTTTGTCAATGGTACTTTCCCAGATGAAATATCCCCCATTTCCAAAACCCAAATTTCCTAAAAGCTGAATGAGTGGAGGATGTGGAAGAAGGAGGGAGGAGGGGGGAAATTACACATTGTAGCTATTAATGTCTTTGAACTCTGGTCTTTCCCAAGCCTGATGAACAATATACCCTCTATGTGGGTTCGTGACACGGCAGGGACAGAGCGAGGACGCTCCGAGTGCTGTGGCACCACTAGACCAACACAGTGGCAATGGCGAGCGTCTGGGGTTGAGTCATGAGTCAAGCACGTCTTGCCAATCTATGAATGTGTGTATACATAACGAAGGGGGTGTACTACTGTTCAGTTACTGATGTACTAATGTGAGGATGGGGGGGGATGATTTTGGAGCAGGATGTGGTTCAAGTGGACAAGGGCGAACAAGGCCCTGTGTCTTTCTCTCTGAGACAAAAATGTGCATAAACAGACTATATATGTATGTAGAAATAGACATATCTATATCTGGTAGGACTGCTGAAGAATAACAACGCAGGCAGATAGACTGAGGCAGAAAATGCACACAAACACACACACACACACATCACATGCTGTAGGCCTTCGTACACAATACACACAGAAAAGCACAAATACACAGCATGCTCACATGTGCATGGTTGCATACATGTACACACAAACCCACGCACATACACGCATGCACACAACCATCTATATCGACTATCATTTGTCAAACGCTGGTTTCGAGTGGGGAAAAGTTCAAAACCCAAATTCCTTTGGCCACGATTTGTTTTCTTTCCCATTGATCACCAAGCAGCTGCTGACTGATTCTCAGCATAGCCAACATAGCCACAATGTTTTCTTAGCATTTCAGACATGCAGACAGACAGGGTGAGAAAAGAGAGGAGGTGAGAAGTGGGGAGGAGAAGGCAAAATGCGAAGGCAGTGAAAGAGTGTGTGGGAGGGGGAGAATTTCTCTCTGTAGTTTGCTACCAAGAAGCATGGGGACAGCTGGAGCTTGATGGTTTGTTTTGCAGATATTTGATCAAAACCAAATATGAAAATCAGGGTAATGTCATGCTACTTCCAGCTTTAGCAAGACAGGACACTGCACAACTGCAAAAGGTTGCTTGTTAAGAAAATATTGAATAATTAATGATTAATGGCAAAAAGAAAAAAAAAGAAAAAAAACATGTTTTTGTCATTCAGTACATCAAATAAAAGAGCGTGAACCTGCAGTATTGGAAGTCACCATGTCTCATCTCTTGTCGTCTGGTGCTCTTCCCTTCCTACATCAGCTCAGTAAACCTCCACACTGTCTGGCTAAATAGCCAAGAGGCTAATCTAACAAGGCCTCCATTGTTGATGTTAACATGGGACTGTTTGCACCCTCTCCTTCTAATAATTGGTTCTGCTCGATCTATTAGCTTCTGTGCTAATCAGATGTGCTTACAACAAGACATTGATGGATAGCTGTGGATAGCTAACAAGCTAAAATGATCTAAACTCGAAATCAATCAGAAGTATCGGGGTGGAAATGAGCTGTTCCTCAACAACAACACAGAAATCAAACACACCCTTTTTAGATTTTTTAGAAACATACAACCTCCAAAACCCCAAACCCATCTCTGTGTCGAGATAAAGAGCTAAAATATGCATTTGGGGAAAGACATTTTCAATGAATGATATGGAATAAATGTAGAATTTCCTGCGTTTGTTCCTGCTGTCATTTCCTGCACCTATTCATCCTCTGTTCCCTTGGCACCAGAGCCACCATCCTCCTTCCTCCATCTCTCCATCCCCTCTTTAATAAACGAGTGCTGGTGGTAATTGCCCAGTCTGGGACGACGTCATTACTCATTCAGATGTCCAATAATGTTGCAGCACCCCCAACATACACAAACACACACACACACACACACACACACACACACACACACACACACAGGATGGAGGCTCAGTCTGCACATGCAGATCTATATCATTGATCTCTCACCCGCCCTCCCCTCTCCCTCCCATACTTCATTTTTCATATTCAATGAGTGACTTGTAGATTTGGCTGCTCGATACAGATACGTCTCAATTAAGAGGAGCCAAGGGTCTGTATTGACATGTATGAGGACTGGTCGAGCAGCCAAGTGAGGGCAACGGTCAAAGTATAACCTGACGGAAAGTAGTTCCAGCATGAACTTTTGATGAAGGCAGCAGGTTTTTTTTATTCGATGTTTGAACTTGCAAACGAAGCTTGAATCTTCAGGAGGAATGTCTGATGAAGATTTAAAATATCTTATTTCTAAATATCCATTTCTAGAGCAAATGTAGAATGCAATACATCATATTTAATAGCTCAAACTCACTTTTGAAATAGTGTGCACTTAATTTTGAAACAAAATATCTAATTTTTCAGTATATTTATACTGTATCTCTCATTTCTTCCCTCACTCTCAACCTCAAATATCTGCCTCCGGATTGTATGTTCATGTGAAAAGTAGTGGTGACCTAATTCATGTGACTATTTAATGCCCTTTCTCCCCAGTACAGTCACAGAATGGATTTCCTTCATCCATATCAACTCCATCTTGACAAAACTATATATATATATAGTATAATATATATAAATTTAACTGGACTTGGGGATTTGTGGCTATATTCAAACATAATTGATTGCTAAGTTACTTTAAAGACACTCTTGAGGGACAAGTCATAGATCTCAAGCATAGTGGTGAAGAGTTCAAGGGTCAAAGCCACAACTTCCACACAAAAACAGACTTGCCAAACATGAATATAAAATCTAAAGGGGGCAAAGCTAGACATGCATCCCAGTGCAGCCCACTGGATCCAAGCAGCTGATGAGATGTGGTTTCCCTAGTCTCTGTTGTCAAACTCCCCACAGCACCTGAGGGAAAACAGAGCGGCCTGGGAAAAGAGAAAGTGGGCCAGTGATTGTGTGTCCGATGGAAGGGAGTGAGAGTGAAATACTGTTCAGTTCGTTTTTTAAGACATTTTTTAGGCAATCAAGTGTTTTAATACTCGCAGGGATAATACAAATTTAATTTCATTTATGTATTTGTTTGTCATATTGCCATTATTCTGAATGAATTCAAAACAAACCTAAATATTTGCCACAGCCAGAGGCTCCTTCCTCTGTGGGTTTGCCTTCTCATAGATTTAAAAAGAAATAAACCATAAAATTAAACAAAATATGTAAAGTCCAAGATTTCAAGGCCAGTTTTTACATTTATCAACATCTTTATTTATTCAGTGTATTCCACAAGTGTTAACATATTGATTTATCTGGCTTTATCAATCAAACTACAGAGTTTCCATTAGAATCATCTTTGAGTGAATTCATGAAAATGTTGAATCAAATAAACTCAAAATTTCATAAAAACCTGAGCAAACTGAAAAATGATTTACAAAAGGTTGGTAGGTTAGAAAGCACTGGAGTGTGTGACCAAACAAACACAAGTGCATCATGTTAATTATGTCTTCTGTGCATCCACCCAGCACGCTTGTTTTCCTGTGTCTTAGAGGCGGCTGGGGTCTGATTGTTGACAGTTTGTGAGGCACGTATTTGACCAAAAGGACAAAAATCAAATTGTGAAAATAAACAAGTTAAATGTTGCACTGCAAATCATTATGGAGAAACTGCTCGTTTTTTCTGTCTTACTTGGACACAGAAGTCAGACCAGGTTGGAGAGGAACAAAGAAAAGAGCCGGTCTTCACCTAAACCCTCGAGCCAGACATAAAAGGACCAATGGTTGAGTAAAATGTAGGAATGTGCCATCTTTTTAAGTAGAGGTGGAGAGAGCAAAAAGCACTCTGCTTCATAAAAAGCATGTATATACATATATTGGATAACCGTACACCTCGCCGCTGTAACTCATAAATCTCTGGAGCTGGGACCGTAAAAAGGGCCAGGATGAAAGACCTGATTGGCTTATTTTGACTGATCTGCGGGGGAAGAGTTATTTTTGCCTGCGGACAGACATTTCTGGCAGACGCTGGGGAATTCACCGTCAGCTGAGTGTTAATATTAACTGTCCGTAACAAAAGAGTGTTAGTCTGAGCAGAAAGGTGGTGTGGCCTGACACTGTGCAGACACCTGTGTGATATCACAGCAGAAGAAGTGTACATTGTGTACGTCTGTGGTTATACGTTATGCAGTAAAACGTGTCTTATGTCTTTCACTTAGACAATACAGTACCTGTGCAGGACATTTTAGTTCATTCACACTCATATATGGTCTGACTGGGTTTTTGGCTCAGATGCGATTGTGCAAGATCAAACTTCCTCCCAATGTGCACCTGAAAGTCTCTGTGCTGTGTCAGTATGATGAAACAGCGGCAGCTTTTGTTTTGTTTAAAACAGCAGAATAAAGTAAAATCGCTGATTACATTTCATGCAACACTGCAAAGAGAACAATCAAGCCTACTTATCTTTATATCTACTGGCCAGTGGGTCTCCAAGGCTTTAGTTTCTCACTGGTTTCAGTCGAGTGTCTATAGAAGTAAAAGAATTGAGAGGCTTCACACACACAGGAAACAAAACTACGTAATCCTCTGGCTCTGCAACCGTCAACGAATATGTTTTTGAACTTTCGCAAAAGTATTCATCATCAGTCGTCATAGTTTAGACTATGAAACAATGAGACATGATGTTGAGTGCAGCTCCTCATTCTGACCACTCTTCACTCCTCACACATCTTCACTTCAGTTCCCCTTTCCTGTTCTTCCTCTCTCTCTCTCTATCTCTCTCTCTCTTTTACAGTCTTCAGGAATGTGAGGTCTCCTTAGTGATTTATAAACATACACATAATAAATGGGAGGCTGTAGTTTAAGCGGTGATGAAGCATTCTCTCTCTGGGACACAGCGCTGGCCTGCGTGTGATTTAAAGGGCTGACATTTATGGCTTGCAGGCCTATTATTCAGAGTGACTGTCTGTGTACAGACCAGCGTTTTACAGCGGCTACACAGAGGTGAGCCCAAAACTAAACTAGGATCTGACACAGGCTAAACATCCAGTCAGAATACTACGGTAACATATCACGTGGTGCTAAAGTGGTGGATGTCTGACATGGATGTGTGGTCACAGCCTCAGTTAATCTTTCAACGGAGTGATCTCATGGCACTGTGCAGGGATTTATATGTCAGATTTCACAAATTCTGAATTCTATTTTCTACTTCCTCAAAAATAATATCAAATTCTCCCAGTGACAATGGACTGTATGTTACCATAACTGAGGATATGCACTGTGTAACAGTACGCTTACAGCAGTTCAACATTAGCTGGTTATTTAATCATGAACTGAATGCTCTGTTGTTGCCGTTCTGCTGTATTGTCTCGCGTGCTGCATTAATTATAAATGTTTTGTATTTGATTGCAGTGCAAAGTAGGACAAAATTATCCATTTCACAGTTAACTGCTACTTTGTTTTCACATAACCCATAACCTGCCCGCCTGCCACCAACGTGCAGTGGATTGCAATCGACGACTCAGCGGCCGACATCACTATCTGTCCAAGATAATAGATGACAATAATGGGAAACTGTCCCTAAGCACTCGTTTGGAGTCTTCCTGCCCATTTACTGATACCCTTCATATTTAATTCCCCTCCTATAGCCAGGAAAACAGACACTTTAAGTCCATCTAGAGGGAGCACATTTACAATAAAAGGCCAGCTGAATCCTCGGCTCACGTTTCCTTCTAACTGTGGCAGGACATAAACCTTCGAGCCAGACCTCATTTTCTCGGCGCCATCTCCTGAACACTGCTACAAAAAATCAATAAGGCTGCACACAATCCTCTTAACTTTGGAAGCCATTGTGAAAATGTCTTTGTCGAAAGAATATGGGGAATATCTTTCTTCTTCTTGCTTAGGTTTTTTGTGTCACTCTGATTTCCTTTTAATAGTCAGACGGAGTGTAGGCCCTCACTTGTTGCTAAATTAGCATCTAGCCGTGTGTTCTGCCCGTATTTTCTTGACACAGGTCTATAACACAAGCAGTCTGTTGTTGTGCATTATGGTCACTGTAACTCAATTCCTCCAGCTGAGCAAGGAGAAATAATTCAATCGTGTTGCAAAGATAAAGATCCCTGGAGCAGGGCGGAGAGATCTGCTCTGCCTGTATCAAGTTATACTCTGGAGATTAGCGCATAGCATGTAGCGTTTAGCTGGTAGCTACACTGAATCAATGCTGACTGTGATTCACATAGTCAATAAAGAAGGCTGGCTTATTGTATCACACCGTTCACATAGGTTAAACTGTCACAACATAACACAAGTGCTTTCATAAAGACTGGAATGGCTTCTGTGTCTGTGTGATATGAAGTCTCACACATCCACAGGATTTGAATGTTGGCTTTGAGGTTTTGAAAATGGCTTTGTTAATTCGGGGATACGAGCATCACACGCATGAACAGATATAGCAAAAGATAAGATATGATGAGATAAGAAGCCACCAGAGAAACTCACATTAAACTCATTCTAAGACAAAAAAACTTGTTTTAACCAAATTCAAAAACAATGGTATCACATATACCATTTCACGAAAACAGTAAGGGTTAGTAAACAGTAGAAAGCAGCATGGAGGCCAGTGACTATTAAGCTAATTTTCACCGGCTAAGGGCTGAAATTTAGCGTGTCCACCTGGGTGTCATGTTTCCATCACTGCTGATCGGAGCTGGAGCCGATAAATACCCGTGACTGCTGCAGAGTGATTTGACCTGGGATGCTGATTGTACCGTTTCCCACTGAAGAAAAACAGTCAGATGTTAGCGGGTCTGGGTGGGTTCAATGTCCAGTGTAAAAGGGGCTTAACTGACCCTTTGAACATTGATCCATATGGGATCCAATTCTATTCAATATAAATAAGATGCTGAACTTTGATGTGGCTTTTTATAATAACAATAACGTGATGGGCCTTGTTCGCAGCAGACATTCAGACATGTCACAGTGGGGAAACCACAGACGTAGTTAATAACATGATTAATGGCTGCATGTCCATCAGTGTCGTATTTTACTGATGGACCAAACTGAAACAGAGCCATTATTAATGATTTTAATTCCACTTGTGGATTTATTGTTCTAAGAGGTTAAAACAAGTGGTGTGAAGAAAGATCTACTGCAAATGTTACTTTAAAAAAGTGATATTTTACTACCGACCACTGTTACAATTGACAACATGATGTCTGAGGTTTGGCATCATTAAACCCTATTTCTTAGATTTTGTAAGTGATGAAAAAGTATTTTAAATCAAGCTCAGAGCAAAAAACTGACCTATCTAATGGCACGTATAAATAATATATCTTAAGCAGCCAGTGGCATAGATTTTAAAAATAACCTTGCAAACCTTGCGTGGAATGTGTAAGATCTCGAAAGGGGAGCCTGGGCTATATATGTGTGTGAGCGTGTTCGCATGTATTCGTGTGTGTGTGTGTGTGAGTGCATATTTTTCCCCCCAACAAAACTCCCTCCAGTCTCTTGCACCCTCAGCATCTATTGCCTTCTGCTGTACATCACTCTGACAGCAGGGACTCGGGCAGAGGCTCCAGGTGGACGAGGTCTTCGAGGCTGCCTCGCGTGATGGACAGGAAGAGTCTGGAATTCCCCCAAACGGAAGTAACCTCAAACTGACCTCATCCAGTCACGACTTGCATGACCCCTAAACTTATAACCCTTGACCTCTGATGCCTGATTCCGCAACACATAAACAGAAGAGGGTCAAAAATATTTATGAAACAGCTGCATTTGTCTTCATGCAGCTTTCATCTGGTTTTAGGTTTAATTCCAGAGTAAGAAACTTACATTTAGTAGCAGATATTTTTGCTTGAACTACAGTCGTTTACAGATTACTTAATGGGAGCACTATCTCTTTTATGTGTTTCATCTACCTATCTTTTTTTAGTTGTTGCAAATTTTGTTTTATTTCAGAATGAACTACTTAATTTTGGCCATTGACATGAATAAACCTGTGTAACGTTTCATAAACATGTCTACAGAATATATTCCTTTACTCTTCAGCCGCAGTAAATCTCTCTTAGTCTATACAGGGTTAAAAGCAATATGTATGCTGCAAGCAGAAGCCACTTCTCCCCAGAGCTGTGCAACAGTGATATTCTTCCCCCAAAAATAAATGACAATGCAACCAGAGGTGGCACATAAATTAAAGTGGCAGCGTGATTGATGACTTGGAGAACAGCACAAAGGGTGTTTGAATCGCTTTTTGGTAGAACTAGGGAATATGCATGTGCACAAACACACCCACACACACACACACACATATATATATATATATATATATATATACATATACACATGTACATGTATACACACATCATAAAAACAATCATGTCCACACATACACACACAAGCTCAGACACCATTTGCCATGTGTAACCACATCAATCCAAAACCCTTTGCAACATCCTAAAATACACCCTTGAGAGCTGGAGAGAGGGAAAATAACAATAGAGAAAGTGCGTTTGCACATGGTGTGTCCATGTGTGTGTACTGCAGCCCAACCCCACAACCCCTAAATGAGCTCCATGCAATATTAAAGGATGCAAAATTAGTCTGCAAGCGAGGATGTGCTTGGAGCACCATTGGTAAGTGACCCACCAATGGCACCATGGGAAATAAGCAGACTGGGCGTACAAACGCAACAAAGACCAGTGGATATTGTTCCCCCTATTCAGCCTATCCATCACTTACTCCACAACATGTTAATTCTCCTCTAGACCACGAGCCATCCACAGGGTATAGCTATACAACCAGAGGGGACAGCGGACCTATTGACCATATCACCATGGTGACCATTTTCAACCTACGTCAAACTCTGGGTGTGTTTTAAATGGTCACTGCTTCATTGGCAAACTGACCTACACAGGGATTTGGTCACTAAGAATAAACTCTGACGAGTGACGTGCCAAACCTATGTACTAGACATCTGCAAGTATCTTGAGTAAGCATTTGTTCTGATTAACCTTCCTTTCACAGTTATTTCCCACCTCAAATGTAAAACACATTCAAAAAGAAGCCATGGGAATAATTTCCAGAATAAAGTTCCAAATATTCTTGGACATTGATCTCAGTGTTCATGTTGCAATAGCAGAGAGGATCATGAAAAACTCATGAGTGAGCAATAGCGCTAATGTGAAACAAGTTAACTATGAGAGTTGGTTTTAGGTCTTCGGGGGCGATTCCAACTAAAGTCTCCAGCCTGAGAGCCAATTCCACGTCAAGTCTTAAGTTCCTCAGAGGACAAGTCCAAGTCGAGACACAAATCTTCAGAAACAAACTGAAAGTGAAGATGTAAGCCTCAAGTCTGAACGCTAACTATTACAGTAGATGACTTGGCATTTGAGCTGACGTTCTTTCAGTGCATAGGTAATATTATTAAATATCCAAGGTGAAACCCCAGTGCAAGGCTGTAATTTCGTAGGAATCAAGCCCGTTACAGATCTCAGTCTCAAATCCTCATTTTTGTGACTTCAGTCTCCCTTGAGTCCAAGTCTTAAGTCACCTCTCTGGAATCAGAATAATCACTTATCTGACTTTTCCTTGGTGATTTAATACTACAACAAACACAACAAAGTGATTTAAAAGAGTCGACTTGGAAGGCAACAACATACGTAAACTATTAGAAGTCTAATGGGGTGGGGGGGCTGTTGCAGCCTGAGATTGGAGGAGCACTTTAACACAACACAATGTTCCACGCTGTGGGGGCGTGTAGTGTTAACGAAGGGGGCAAGTCAGTATGAGATCAGCCCTCACCTTGGAACATGACAGGGTCTGGTTTTACTGCAGCTCTTAGTGCCACTGAGGTGATAGATAGATAGATAGATAGATAGATAGATAGATAGATAGATAGATAGATAGATAGATAGATAGATAGATAGATAGATAGATAGATAGATAGATAGATAGATAGATAGCACATGGCGCTGTTTATATTTGTACATCATGGTGGAAGACGGAAGAAAGAGCAGTGAGAAAGAGTGGTGAAGAGGAAGAAGAGGTGGAGGGCGAGTGTACAGTCCAGCATTGTCTTTTATAGCCCCATTCCAGCAGATGAGCAGCATCAATCTTTACCTCACCACTGGGATAAGGCCAGGCTGCTGCTATCAGCAGACTGGGAGTGGGAGGGCACATAACAAAAACACACACACACACACACACACACACACACACACACACACACACACAGAGGCTTTTGTACAGCTATCTTTCTGGGGACCCGTCATAGACATTATGATTCCCTAGCCCCTAACTCTAACTGTAAACCAAGTGTTTTGGTCCCCACAATGCTCCATGCAAGTATAGTGGGTTCACAGTTTTCAGACCCTGCAAATATAGTAAAACAAAAACACACACACACAAGCGTAAATACATACTGTACATTTATGCCTGCAGCGAGACAGACAGAAACAAGAATCACACACAGTGACCAGTCTATAGTTGCGTTCATATATTACTACTCTGTTTTGCGCAGTCTGTTCCGGGGAAACATAATTCCTGCCAGGATTAGATTCAGTCGTAATGTTTTTCCAGTCAAGGTTGTAGCTATTTTCTTGTACCACACGCAAGTGCAATCAATATCAAACCACAACAATGATCTTTGGCTAAACTTAACTAAGTGCTGGAAGTGCCTCAACAGAAAAAAACTTAATTAATGTAAAGCAGACATCACAGGTGAAACAAATGACTTGTCAGTGGATGTTTTCCTCATACGGTCATTAAAAATGCTGATATAAAATTCAATTCAGGTGGCATTATATTTCTTTCTAATGTACGTGCTGATGAAACTTTGTAGTGTATTAACATGATTTTCAGTAGACAGCTGCTCCGTCTCCCCCCCCACACACACACACACACATATAAGCAAAGACGTGTGTCTCTGAAAATGGACATGCAAAACAAGAAGACGACAGATGTACATGAATGCAGCTCACTCACTCACTCACACACACACACACACACACACACACACACACACACACACACGTGCAGAGGAAACATTACAGTAATTGACAAATGAGCTTCAGAAATACAGGAAGAGAAATGTTGTCGTGCTTCGGGAACATTCTGTCACGCACATATCCGTCATGTGACGACACACGTCACAAACATACAATGACTCATGTGCCACATTTGCCTTAAGACACACACTTGTACATGCAGCAAATTAATAAGGCACAAGAGATGTTGGTGTGTGTGGTGATGGCGGTGGGGGTGTTAGAGTGTGGGGGAGGGAGGGGACCAACACACAGCAAAATAGGAAATGTTTTGAATTATACATTCCTGCCATCAGTGACAAATTGAGAGAGGGATTCGTCATAAATCATAAGCATGCCGCGCTGCCTACCGAGAGAATTGCTTGGTGGGCAGCAGCCTGAGATTTAGGAGTGTGTTGTTGCCTGGTCTGTGGCTCCAGCCTGCAGCCACACCTGCACCTATACTACTCTCCTATGAGGTGTATGTTATTTTCGACAAACATCAGCTGACAGTGTAAAGAGACAAGTCTGGAGTCATTCCTCTGTAGTGCTCCTTTGTCACCACAGCAGTTTATGTGCAGTTTATTTATTTCATGTATTTATCATTATACTTATAAAACATTGTACTGTGTACAGCTATATACTATAAACCTTTTGTTTGAAACGCAGAGTAACACTTTTTCTCTTTGCTGTTGCTGCTGCACTTTGAAAAAAGTAATTTTTTGTTACTCTCTAAAAAGCACATTTTAATTAACGCGTCATGTTGCACAATCTAAGATTACAGCTGTAAACACAATTAGCTCTTTTTATTTACAGCCAGCTGTAAACCGCAGTAAATTAGTCATGGACTAATGCAACCTTGGTGCACGAGCAGAAAATTGTTTCTTTATCATCAGCAGCGAGGTACAAGTCTTTCAGGGCTTTTTTTCAAGCTATGATGACAACATGCATGTGTGGTCTAGAGCATGTGCTTGATGTTTTTTAAATAATCATGATATGTAGTTCAACATTTGCAAAGGCAAAATTTCCCAAGAGATAATAAAACGTCATCTGCAGAGGGTGTGAACAATGACCTAATACTTAATAAAGGCGCACTTCATACATATGTTAGTATTTTAAGACACAAGTCATTAAAAATGATAACACAATAAAAAGGATGATTTAGAATTTTTTCGCTGTAACCCATAAGGTGACACTTTGTCTCATCACACATACTGACATGTAGCCCACAGGACAAAACAACATCAGCTGTATCTGCACATACACCGCAGCAGCTCTGTCATTCTATTTAATGTAGGTTTATGAAGAGTGGTGACTTTTCTCACTGCTCGTGTTTTGGTTAACACCGGAGTAACTGTGCAGCGCCTCATGTCTGGAGCATGTTCTGTAGGCAAGACACACCTTTAGACAAAAAAGGGGGTAAAGCTCACAAAGAGGAGGCCAAGAGAAAGACAGACTTCATCCATCACGGCAGCTAAACAAACAGCAGCACGACGACTGAATGGGGCAGGGTAGAGAGAGCAGAGATGACCACTGTGCTGTAAGGTGTGTGTGTGTGTGTGTGTGTGTGTGTGTGTGTGTGTGTGTGTGTTGCCCACATCTGCAGGGAAATGACCACCAAGCTATATTGTATGTTTTAATGTGTGTATTTTTGTGTGTGTGGTCATCTGCTGTGAACAGGAATGATACAGTGCCCATAAGCTGTTGACTAAGATGGAAGTTTCCTATCAAAAATGCAAGAGTCTGCACACTGAGTATTTACGTAAGATTTACGTACTGAATATCAGCTTCACAAGGTGTTTAAACTCTATTCTGTGGATAAAAATGTGTATAAACCAGGCTGAGGTTAGTTTACCCCCCACTGCATTCACGGTAAATCCAAAACAAGGCATCCACCATGACACACGCTTGAGTTCAAGCGTCAACAGAGGCTGAGGATCTCTGGTTCCCAGCACCCAGTGGTCCATACTGAACGTCTGTTGTCAATAAATAAATCACCGATGAAGTCAGACTCCCGTATTTGCACAGTGATTAAAACTCACGAGCCGAAGCGCTTAAATGAACCTAAACAAAACAAACGGGCGCAAAGGTTTCACACACACACACACACACACACACGCTTGCAAGGTACACACAAGTATGTGGACGAACGCTGAGCTAATCTCAGAAAAAAGACGTGCATAGGCATTTACTGTGGGCACAGAAACACACTGTAGAAAATAATAGCAAAAAGAAGCCAATATTAGTTGCTCACAACACACTTTTTTAAATAAAAAGAAAACAACAAAAAAATGCTATTGTTGTTTATATATGTCACCTATACGCCAGGTGTGATGACTTTACACAGTCCATTATAAACACCATAGTACAGATTATACTGTGTTTATTATTTCTAATGAATTATCTCTCATTTTGCAGAAGAAAGTGTGACGTCAGTTTAGAGAATAAAGACATCTATCACAGTTTTTTGCAGTTTTTGCCTGAGCACTGCTTTAGCCCTCTGTGCCCTGACGCTCCGGTGCCAACGACAGCGTCTGGCACTCTTATCAGCTCCAAGGTTGTTTCTTAGTTAGGAATGTGCATTTCTGACTGTGAACACGACTGTCTACATGATCCTGTTTTTATCTGGAGTCACTTTTTATCAGCAGCCACTAGCTTTACCATCCATCAAAATTAGCAACTTGTGTCGCTGTTTTCCTGATTCATCAAAGCCAAATCTCAAGCAGCATGAAACTGCAAACCCCAGATATCCTGTAACATAAAAGGACACCAGCTGCCTCCCTGTGTTAGAGGAGACACTTTGTATTTTTCTCTTTATTTCTGATTTATGTGAAATTCCAACACCTGTGTGTAGGGCTACATTTCAGTTTGAGGAGATGCTACACTCTTTCCAGTTGCAGCTGTATCAAGCCTGGACTGAGGGTGTGATTTCCACCGGGGCAAGTATACGCACTCACAAGGCTCTTTGTTCAGGAAAAATAAAATCTTTCATCATATGACACTTCATATTATTACTTACAGTAAAGAACTTCAACAGATCACTAGAAAAGGTGAAAATATTTCTGCGCCGCACTTTGAGTTTATCCAGTTTTATTTGAGTTTTATCAAGTTTTATCCAAGACTTTTTCTAAGCTAATTAAACATATTGCCCGAGAATGTAAAAATCATTTATATTGAAGAGCTGCTGCTAAAAGTCTCCACATCTTCCAACCAGACTGCGACGCAATTTGATGAGAGGTGCGTCGACTGGCAGATGGGAATATCGCACAGAGCGTTGAATAAACGTCCCTGGGTAAATAACCGACTGCAAGACACACCACACCTTCCACCCGCCCAACCCCGAATCCCACTGACTTAATCTCCGCTCGAAGCCTCATCCAAGAGCACCGTCTCGCTAACTATCAGAGGGAAAATCAAATATTTTGTTTTGAGCTTCACTAATATCAGCATTTTTTACTCCACCCCTAATGGCATTTTTATTGATCGGCTTCTAAATGGCGGGCCCCATATATTTGACGGCACTCATTTAAAGTAGAAGTGAGTAATAGCTGTCTGAGGAAAGGCCGTAAAGCTGCGTTTGTGTGTGTGTGTGTGTGTGTGTGTGTGTGTGTGTGTGTGTTTTTTATCGTGCTCTGTCATTGGGGTATGGTAGTAAGGGAGGAGAGAAAGAAGAAAGAGAGGAAGGAGATGAGGGGAAGAGATGGAGTTTTTAATTTACTGAGCACAGGAGAGTAAAGGGGGAGAGGGGGAGGAAGTGTGAGCGAGGTGGAGTAAGACTTTAGGAAAGGTGGGTGAAGGATAAGCAGTAAAAACACATTTTCCATACCTAACAAAATTCGTACTAAAGCATTTCTGCAAACGCAACCCGTTTCACCTACACACGCTCATACATCACCTCTCCGCTTCGCAAACAAACCTCACAACCCCCTTTCTGTCCCCTCCTTCATCTCCCTCTCTCTCCATCCCTCCATCCCTCTCAGGTCATCAGCGAGCGAAACCACAACAAAGGGGGGCCGTTGCCGCGGTGACCTTGGCTGTGACATCATGTGGCGGCAGAAAGAAATGAAGCCATTAGGCCGAGGCAGTGCTTGCCCATAAATCAGACTGTTTCCAATAAGCTGCCTTAATGGTCATCCATCACCCCGCCAGCCAGCGCCCTCCGCGCCCAACCGCCTGGGGAACGGCCACAGGGACGCAAGGAGCGGGGGGTGGGGTGGGGGGTAATAATGGGGGAGAGAGAGGAGAAACAGCCCGGGTAAAATCTGGGGGATACGGGAGGAAAGTGAAAGGAGAGGAATAGCAGTGATACGGGAGAGAGAGAGGAGGGTGAGGAGCCGAGCAGAGATGGGGGAGAGAATGAGGGGACAGACATGAGGGGCTGAAGGAGAGGCCTAGATGCAGGAGAAGGGGGAGGAGAGATGGAGAAAAGGGGGTGGGGGGGTCAAAATGGGGAAATGACAGGCTAAGGAGGGCAGTTGAAGAAAAGAGATGGAGAGGAGAGACAAAGGGAGCAGAGGGGGAGAAGAGGAAAGGTGCAAGTGGAAGAAAGGAGAGTTTTAAGGAGAAATGGGGGGAGATTTGGAGAAGAGATAGAAACTGGGGGAGCGAAGGAGAGAGACAGAAGAGTCCCGTATCAACTGAGGTTAACAAGGAGAGGAGGAGGTGGAAGAGAAGAGAGAGAGGACGAGAAAGACAAATATCAGAAGAACAGAGGGACACGACGACTGAGAGGAGAAGGAGGAGATCAAACAGGCGAGCAGGGAGAGAAAACTGATGATGAGAGAGCAAACAAAACAAGATGAGGGTGATGATCCAAGAGAGCAAACAGAGAGAAACCTTCGGTAATGAAGGGAGTGAGAAGAAAAAGAGGGAAAGACATTGGCCGTGTTTCCATCTAGGTGTGTTATACAAAATGTGATGTGTTAAACTAGATGTCCAGATGCTTCGTGGTCCCACAGCGCCAGGCGAGGTGTGAGCTTCGACTGTTGCTATGCACCTACTCATGATAAACGCATCATCACCTAAACATGTTTTTACTGTAAATCTTCAACCCTGTGTTCTGTGGCTTTAATCAGTCAAATACCTGTTACATAAAACTGCTTTTCTAGTTTAGTCCTGGTGTAAATAAAATAGTCACCAGCCAAAATTAAATTAGAATAAAAATGCTTTCAATTTCCAACCACACTGATTTTTTCTTATGTTTTCTATTTTGGGCAGAGGTCACTTTTTGCGACTTTGCCTTAGTTGTAAATTAAGCCAACCTTTTTGCACATTTTCTGTTGCGTGATGTAAAATGTGTCCAGTACATTCTGGCACAAAAGTGACAGTGACAATCTCCCCAGTCCTAAGTGCTAATTGAAAGAGTTTTTCCACTTTCCCTTTTCATTTAGTTTCTGTCTTACTTGACTTAATTTGCTACTTATAACCATTTCTTTCCTCTGGGTGTAGTTTTCATTCATGTCGCTACATATTCCGTTCATTAACATATTTATTTGTTCCAACCCAGGCTGACAGCATTTTATAAATTGCAGCATTTTAAAAGTTCGCTAATATTCACTCGACAATCAGATGGAAAATTACACAAGTGAGACAAAATACATAGAAACCCACGGAGTGAACAGAAGTATATCACATGAAAACATCCTTGTGCTGTGGAAACATCCGTGTGTGCCAAACCCCAAACCCCTGGTAGCTAACCATGGCTGCAGGAATTACTCCACACACTCCCAGTAGTCATGTCATCAGGAACCTGGTGTAACAGGCCCTGTCTGTAGCCCACACCACACCAGCCTCTCGCTGAAAGGTTCAATCTGACTTATGACGCCTGCAGTCTGCAATTGTGGTTCGGCATCCTTACTTTCTCTCACTGGGTTGTTGTTTTCCTACCTTTTTTTAGTATCTTCTATCACAAGGTTTGTTCCTGATCCTCACTCTGTTTTCTCAAGTGCTCTGACTCTCTCTTGTTCTCTCATATTTTATCGTTTTATTTCCCTTCTACACTGCTCTTTCCACTCTCTTCTCCCCCTCTCTCTCTCTTTGTGTGTGTGTGTGTGTGTGTGTGTGTGTGTTGACCGTATTCTCAAGGAAAACGAGAGCCCATTTTGGCCAAAATCAACTCACCCAGAAGTCACTTTACAACCCGTGCTCTTATGAGCCCTGTAAATGTAAGCTGAAAAATGATGTGTGTGGCGCGGCTCTCCTCTTAGGTTTCCCCAAGTACAGCAGCCAAATTGTTTTCGCTAGGCACTACGAGAGGCATTATCCATCATTTTGAATGAGCTCTGTAATTGGGATTATAGGAGCAAAAGTGCAAAAATTGACTTTGAGAGTGATAGCATTACAAGTGGGCCTTTCAGATGAAATAAGAGGGTGAGTGTGCACTGTATGCTAGTGTTTTGGCACATGTTGGGTTAACACTGTGTGTGTGTGTGAGTGTGCTTGTGTGTGTGTGTGTGACAGCACTTCAAGCACCATGTCTTTGTATAAACATATATTAATGTGTATGTGTCTTAAACTGTATGTTTTTATATTGAGCACATACAGGCCGCTCTGGATGTATATGTATTTACGCAGTGTTGTGTCTGTATATGCCGTGTATTTACTGAATATAAGTGTGTATATTTGTATTTCTAGCACACTTAAGGTTTAATAGTCAGTGAACCCCCACCTGCCAAATAACTGATCTTTGTTTAGTGAACATTTAGAGGACGGTTTAGATGGACCGCTGACAGTACTTAGGTAGATTAGTTAAAAAGCTGCCTGCATGTTTCTGTAGTTTGTCTCAACTGCTGTGCTCATTCTTGGTGGATGAATTTAGTTCTTAAATCAGTCTCTTTCGAGAACAGGACACATCAGACAACATTACTGACAGAGACGTAACTTTACAAGCCTTTTCTTATTAACAGTACTGCAACAGGTCAAGCGGCTAAATCACCTTTTGAACGAGAGATATTTTGGTCAGCGAGCGGAGGAAACTGTTTTAATAATCAGTAGATTCAGTGTGTGCTCCCTCAGACACATGAAGGTTGCTGAATAGGACTGTACATTGAAAAAATGTCCACTCGTTATTAAGTTTTTATCCGTTGTCTAAAAATGTAATACATTTCGCCATTTACTTTCTTTTTTTGCTTTAGCCTTTTTTAATCTAATTATATATATTATAAATTTTCCAACAGAGATACAGACACACACACAAGCTCCAGCTCTCTCACTGCAGCACATTCATTTAGAACGACAAGCATCTTCATCGATGGTATTCAGTGATATTCCATTACCAGACATTAATGGACGTCTGCCAATCAGAGGAGAATATTCTTAGTGACCATGGTATGAATACACAAATAGGCCATGTTTGCCTCTGTGTGTAGTTTTTGTCCGCAAATGTATGAAGCTTAAGTGTGTTTACCTCTGTGTTTATGTGTGTGTGTTTTACTATAAGTGATCTACTGTGGAGTGTGTGTACAGAGCAGACAGGCAGACAAACACCAGCTCAGCGGGTACTATTTTATTCATGGTGGGTAATCCCTGCTCTGCACCTCCTTAATCTGCTGCCATGGAGTTTTTGTCCAGAGTTCAGCCCCACTTCACCTCCACCGCCTCCTCCACCCTCACACTTTCTCTGCCCTCCCCTTCATCCCTCAAGCCTTAATATTAGCTTGATCTGTCAATTAGTTTTCCTGACTTATCAATTATACTTTTTAGTGTATGAAATATCAGAAAATGCTTCTTGATTGACATAAAACAGAGAAAAATAGCAAATCCTCAAATTTGAGAAGCTTGAGCCTGCAAATGTTTGGCATTGCTAACTAATTTTTCAGCTATTAAAATCTTTGTCAAATGATTTTCGGTTGCTGATCAATTATTCAACTAACTACTTCAGAACTAGTTTTTCTTCAGCATCAGCATGAATAATAACGAGACACAGGAAAGACAGATTGTCAATGTGACGCCTGAATTCAGTCAAATCTGGAAGAAACAAACTTTTACTGAAGTGTGTTCAAAATAAGCAAAGAACTCAACTAAAACAGATGTGATTTCTTTAGTTAATGTGTACACGTCTTTTCCACACTGGTGTCGGTTTATATTAGTACTGGATGTGGCTTCCGTGGTAACACACATTTGAACAGTTATCCAAAACTATCAGATGTGGCGAGCACCTTAGAAAGGAGCAGTAAAGCTTGAGGCCTGCAGTGTTGGCTTTTATTCTGCCTCTTTCTCTCAACCACACTTTTTCCTTTCTCTCATCTCTCTAGGCACCAGTCTTCAGTTATTATCCCCCTCACACACACACACACACACACACACACACACACACACACACACTGGGGACCTTGGTGGCCCTTCTCAGCTGGTACAGAGCCCCATATGCTCTAACTCCTGTTGTTATTGTTGTTGTTTGGCTCCCCGGCTCATTTGACGTGTGGACCCATGACAGTGTCCAGGACCCCTTCCAAGTCCCGCCTGGTGCCCCTTTGTGAGTGAGTGTGTGTGTGTGTGTGTGTGTGTGTGTGTGTGTGTGTGTGTAAATCAATGAGCCTTGTTTTCTAGTACAAGGATATGATGTTGTATCTAATTGCATGTTGTTGTATCTGTGTTTTTAGGCTCTGTGTGACGGTGTGTGTGCTTTATAGATTTAAAAAATGTATGTTCATCAGTAGTCCTGTAAATGAAGTTATTTGTGTGTGTGTGCTGTTGAACTCTTTCTGAGGACCTTGTGTTAGACCTTCAGAGTGAGGACATTTTTGGAAAGTGAAGATATTTTGGTCCTCACCTCTTCAAAGGGCTGTTTGGGGGTTAAGACTTGGTTTTAGGGTTAAGGCTGGAATTAGGTCTAAGTTAAGTTTAGCACTAGAGAATGCAATGTGTCATTGAGTGTGTGTCTATGTAGGAAATAAACTACAACAAAAAGTATTCACACAACCCGGTGTGGATGGGAAGCCACCCACGTTGCCACCACTCTCTCTCATACACAGGCAAACACGTACAACACATAGAGTACATTATATAAAAGGCAATATTTTAAATGATTTGACACCGATGATAATTTTACAGTCACACTGATATTTTCCATAACCGTCATGCATTTGATTTATGGTAAGTGGGTAAACACCACAGGCTCGTTATAATAGCAAACGCTAAATAAAGAACGGTATTTTTTAAAGCTACGCAAACGCTTATCTTACTTAACCTTTGTTAGTGTGCTTAAGTTCAGTTTCCACAGTAAGATCCAGAAAATGTTCTTTATGAAGCTACACAGGAATGTAGAATCAAGAGACATAAATAGGCTAAAGGGTGACACCAAAACATGACCTTACAAATAATTTGTGCTACTGTTTGGAATTCTCCCGCATGTAAACCCAGGGAGGTGAGTCTGCACAGGCTTACATGTGATTTTTGGCCATCTGTCCACTGAGCATGCCGCCCACATTGCCTCTCCACATTCTGATGAGCTACAAGGACACATTATCTCCACTTAGCCCTTCGCCACTTGGCAACTGCAAGAACCATAACAACCAGTCTTTATGAAAACCCACTTTGAGCCACAGCTCTTATTGCCTTTGGAACATGAGGCAACACACTCAGGGCTTTCCAGACCTTCCTCCCTTCCTGGTTGTGCCGAGCTGCGCCCTTTCCAAGACCTCCTCCCCTAAAAAAGTCTTTGGTTTTCATTGCTGTAAAAATGTATTCAGGGAGACATTTATCAGTGAGCTGCCTGCCACTGGAGACCGCATTGGCGGCCATTTTACTGGCCTAGTCAGGGAAAACAGGAAAAGGGAACTTCACTGTAACAGAATGACATTTACATGTATATTTACATTTAGTCACAGCTGTTGCCGAATGAAAGCAATCCCATGCGACTGAGTGGGAAAACTAGAAAGGTCACAGCCTGCTGCATGCACTATGAGTTTATTAGCTTAGCTTTAGTGTTAGCATCATGCATAATCAGTCGGGATTTAGCTCTTTAACTTTTGTTTTGGAAATGGGAAAATGTTTCACAGTGACATTACATCATCACACACGATTTTACCATATTCATCCGCACACTTTTTAAAGATACTAGCTTTGAAAGTTTGAAACGCAGTTATTTGAGAGCCATGCTTATTGAACTGAGTAATACTTTTCTGATTTTAGGTTGACACACTTTAAACAAACGCAAACAAAGAAAGGGTTTTTCTGGGGCGTGTGAGGGTGCGGGAAAAAAACGAAAGAGAAAATTCAACTTGTTTTTGAAAAATATTATAATATCAAGAAGCAGAATCTCTGGAGCAGCCAGGATGTTATGATCTGGACATGCTGACCTGTTTTAAAACTAAACCAGCAAACATTAAAATTCATGACCCTAATATTTCTGTATCTTCTCTTTAAGTGCTATTAAATATTAGAGATGAATATAGTACATGTAGGAAGGAACATATGGAGAGACTTATTTTGGTCTGTTTTTTTATATTGGGGTGAGATTTCCTCATTTTGCAGCTTCTCTCCTCTTTAAAGAGTAAAGTGACATTTCATAGTTTTTTCCTCAATATCAAAGCAATAAAAACTGACTGTTGAGTGAAAGGAATGCAAAATGCCTGCTGTGTTTAAGTCTGAGATGTGATGCTCATTTCCCTCATTTAATGTGTTAGTTACATAATTACTTCTTTCCTACAAAGAACTGCAGCTGTGATAATTCCCTGTTAATTACATTAGCTAACACATTTTTTTTTTTTTACATTTAAATAATTCTCCCAAATACATATCTCATCTCCAGAGATGCACATGGCAATGATTCAATTATGGAGTAGAGATGAGGAATTTAAAAAAAAAAGAAAGAAAAGAAAAGGAAAAATACCGCTTGATAATTCAGTTGGCAAACTCTGGCTTCACCTTTTAGGATATTTAGGATCTGTACACTGCAGTTTTCTATTTATTTCCTTTTCTCATTGAATGCCATTGCCTCTGGTCACTGGAGTCTGAAGATACAGTTGTATTCGCTCTGATCCAGAGCTTTTAATGTTGCTACGCCTGCACACCGCTCCCTTCAACGGACACTGTCAATATCTGTGCAGAAAAACTCCCAACAAAATGATAAATGATGACTTCCTATTCACACATCCCTCTATGCATGCACATAAATCCTGTACACACAAACACACGTCAGCTTTTACACCCAAACACATATGCATATAAAGCACACCTCCACCAGGTTCCCTTCAAAATTATGCTTGGCCGAGTGCAGGCGCTGGCCTTGGAAACCACAGCTTCCACTCCCCCCCACCCCCCCTCCTCCCATCACCACCTCCAAACTCCCCTTCATGTCCCTCTCAGGAGCCAAAATGGCGTCCATAAATCAAGGAGCTAGATGTAATCTGCAGTGTCCAGAATGCAAGGGGCGAGGCTGCAGAGCATAATGCGACTGGTTCTCCATTGTCATTCAGACGCAGGCAGCAGCACAGAGAGCCTTGCCTGCACCTGATAAGAGTCCGCTCCGAGTGAGCCATAAATCACACACAGTGCCAACGGTCTCTCCACCGATTTCACACACAGGAGGAGAGACGGAGTGTGTGAGAGGCGAAGAGAGGGGAGAAATCAAGCACAAAGAGTACGGAGAGGGTGGTTTAGAATATGAGCAGTAGATGGGCAAAGATGAGGATGAAAATGTGAACATAAAGAAGAAAGAGAACGCTTTAGAGAGGAAGAGGAAAAGAGAATGCCAAGAATGAAAGAGATGACTGTGGAAAGGGGGGAGTATCAGGGTAGAGAGGAGGGGGGAGGGAAGGAGGGGGGGGGGTGATAGATCTGCAATTTACTCCCCTATCTCATCTGGCAAGAAGTTTCTCCACACAAAAGACCTGACCTTCAGGAAATAAACACCTCGCTCTCCCAGAGTGCTCTGCTGATGTCTGTGCTGCATGTCAATTCCATCACCGAGTCTCAGGACAGAACTAAAACGAATACACAGAGTTCTCAGAAAATAAACTCGTTCATCCACAAACAGTCCATGAAAAATACAATTTCATGGTTTTAATGAGTTGCCTCACACTTCATGTTTTGACCAGGTTTAGAATAATATTGGGGTTTGGTGGTGTGTCAGGTTATTTAAAAGGTTTCCGCCCCGACCACAAACCAACAAGTCCTTCAAATTAAATGACAAAATACACTCAAACATGTAAATAATTGATAAAGATACAATATGTTTGTACTTAAACTTATTCTGTAAAAATAAATCCCTGATAGGCCCGGGGCCCAGTCTTTCACATTTGGTTTTGTGGTCACTTGAACACCTAGGCTACGTCCACACTACTACGTTTTACTTTTAAAACGCATCTCTTTTGCTACATTTACACCTGCCATTCACACTATTCCAGAGTTTTCGAGTTTGTTTCCAGGTGTTTTGGACGGAGATCCAAACGGACGTTGGACGTTTTTGATACAGAGCTAAAACGGTCGTCTGAACTGAGATTGTTTTTGTTTTAAAACAAAAACGTATTTGTGTGGACGTAGCCCTGGATGACTGATGAAATTGTGGCACAATCACCCTGCAGTATGACAATAGAGCTAGTTAATTATTCACTTTCCATTGAATAGATGTGGTTTTTCTTAAGAGCCCTTCGTAACAAAGTTTAATGGGTTAAGTTTCGTTAAGGGAGTTCTAGCGTTCCATCAAGATCCTGAATCCTAAATGAAAACAGCCAATGGTTTTGGGTATATTTTATTCTTTTATTTAAGTTTTATTACCTAATAAAAAACTTTAAATAACAGACAAACTATTTAAAACGTGCCATGTTATTTTGAATTTAAAACCCAATGTGAACGTGTGCATCCTGACTGCGAACACGTTCTTCAAGGCCAAATCAACCTTTCATGAACAATCATAAAAACCAACTTCCCTGGAAACCGAGTCAGAGAAAAACATTCAGCTGAGAGCCATCTTTCCTCCAGCTCTTCCATCTCAACAAGAGGTTTAGGTTTTTGTGTCTCATCCTAATCACTCTACCCCCATCTCTCCACCTCGAGTGGCAGCTCTCACTCACACCGTAGCCTCTATTCAATCATCCCCTTATTCCTTATTCATATGCTAAACCCCTATAGCAGAGCCCCTTTGGCCAAGCGCACTGTGAGATAGATGTTAACATGTGTAATCCCCCATTAACGCATACGAGACAACGTATCCTCCGCGGACGCCCACTCTCCCCCTGGGATTAGCTCTCTGAGAGTGGAGGGGCTGATGGGTAATGGTTCAGAGAAGCTCCTCTCAGTTTCAAAAGGCCTCCTCCCTCCCGCCCCCTTCCCCTCCACGCCTGGAGTTTGAGTCGAGATCACTGAGGGTAAGTGTGTTTGCCTAAAGGATTTAACTGATTGTGAGGAGTGCTGGAATTCATAAGGCATTCATTTATTTCTATCCAAAGCCCGACAGGAGCTGTTTAGATTTGTGCTGTAACAACAAAACACAGCCATTAAATGCTGCAAGTAATACAAAGCAGTTAATGTAGCGGCTCACTTTGCAGGTAGCAAATGTGACTCTTATGCTGGTAAAGCTCTACAGTGTCTGTGAAACATGTGTGTTACATTTGTGTCACCTACTTGAAGTTTAACTGCTCTGGCTTAATAATTACGTGAAAAGTGCAAAAGTTTAAAACCCTGTAGCACTAAATGACTGTTACTTCATGGGAGTGACGCTGTTACTCGTTAATGGCTATTTCTATTTTATTTTTTGGAGGCGATTATGCAATACATTTATTACTCATGACAAGAAAAACACTGAAGGAAGCAGGTTATTAGTATTTTGGATCACGATACCAGAGATGATACTATATAAAAATACAACTAAACTGCAACAGCAAATACATTTTGTAGGAATGTAATTGCAACCAGCTTAAGATTGCTATAAATGTAATGTTGTTCATTTGTGTAATTAGAAGGTTGAAAATACGTAGATACAGAACATATCAGTAAAATGTTCAAAGATGTTTCCTGCCAAAATATCCAATCTTGCAGTTCAATATCCACTTATTATTAAACCTTCTTCATGGAGATGTGTCGGCACTCACAGCACTTGGTTATAGGTTCGGGAAAGAAAAGTGCAGGAAACATTTGGTGACTTCAGACGCAACATGTTTATTTACATTTAACCCTAATCACATTCATTGCCTCATCTCATCTGAAGTGCTTTTGTTGCCTGAACCTAAACACAGACACAACTCTGCATACAAACCCTGGTCTCTGGTGTGACAGTTGTGTGGCTTGTACACCTGATACACCCCCCCCCCCCCCCCCCCCCCCCCCCCATCACCTCCATGGCCACTCTGCTGCTGTTAATAAATGTGTGCTTCAGTCATTGAAAAAACTGCACGTGATCCAGGCAACGAGTTTCCTGCAAAACTTATTTGCTGCTGCAGTTTAGTTGTATATTAATGTAATTTCTTGGGGACAGGTTGACGACATGTCTTCTAACAGCAATGACAGGTGAATGCACAAATGCAAATTATTGCAGGACCGTTTATTACAGAAAACAAGAATAAAAAAAAATGGAATTAACCTGAGGTTTTGCAGAATTTATCGTCGATAGATCCGAGAAAAATAAACGATTTTATCACATTTGCTTCCTGGATTGCACATCTTGGCTACTTGGAGTACTTCTTCTGTCTGTGCGGTGTCTGTGTGTGCTACAGGTGTCAGATCTGTTTACTGTGAGGCAACAAGGCAAATATATAAATATATATATATTTCCATGATGATGAAACCTGTCCTATCCTAACTAATCAGGATCCTAATAAACTAAACCCTTCTCAAATAAAATAAAACAACCTCCTGCAAACACTGATTATGTAGTACACAGCACTAATACTAAACTTTCAAGACCCACAATGGGGCCATTGGCAACACAAAAATGTTGTAATGTGTTAGGGATGCCGTCACATGACATCAGCAAAGTAGTGGTGTCCAAAAACCTGTTAATTGCAGTTGCCCTTTCACTGCGAGCCAAGTTCTTCACACATGAAAGACTGCACATCATCTGCACTGAGGACGAGCTCAGCTCAAACGGCGGTTACATCACGTCTGTGGAGTGAGACGCAGTTTTAGGTTGGCCTGTCTGCGCATGGGACCTGCAAGCATGCTTCATTGGGTTTCACATTATGTACCCTAATCCGGCCAGAGACTATCAAAGGAAACATTAGATGGAAGACCTTGAATAGTTTTGCGACATTGTAGTGCGCTCCTCCTCTTGGATTGCTTTCAAAGCACAGGCATGCCTGTTTCTGAGAGGAGGTGCTGATTTTCTGGCTGTTGGGTCGCCTTTGTCCGGATTGTCTGAAGAATTTCTCGTGCTGGAGAAAGTTTTTTCATAATTTCTTTATGATTTGAGTGAATTCTGTAAATTCCTTTAACAGTTTTGGGGTATTTTATCTTTATTAATGACATAAAAAAACTGGAATGATTAAAAATGATACGCAGAAGAAAAAGATAAAGATGACAATGTTCATTTGAAATTGTAGAGTAGTGTTGGTTTGGATAAGTTAAAATGAGGAATTACCTGTTAAAATCCTCTTATAACAGTAAAAACATTTATAAAAATTTGTAGGAAAGCATTTGAAACCCCAGAGGTTTTGTGGTGGAACCGCCCATAAATGCTCCCAAATCCATTCAAAATGACATCAACAAAAATATGAAAGTTTGAGGGTGTTGCTGCCTCGAATTGCCAAATTCCTTTCCTCCCTCCTTTTATACCTCCCTTACTCTCACTGGAAATGTGAAATTAGCTGAAACATGAGGACAATTACAAGAAGGCCTAGCATAAAGACTGAGGGACTGGGAAAATAAACTGATCACAGACCCCTGAACAAATCTGGTTTACTTTACAAAGCCTCCTCTGAACTCCTGCCAACATTTCCCCCGTCTAGATAATTCCTCCCTGAGCAGTTTCATGTTTACACCTTGAAAATCGCTGGATGATCAAGAGGAAAGAGACTCCGATGCATTCCGCTCCTTTGTTCTGCCAGAGGACGCTCGGCTGAGCATCACACCTCAAAAGTAACATTAGAAATATCTAATTGGGTAAAAGTATGCAGGTCATCCTTTTGAAGTTTTTTTTTTTTTTCCTCTTTGTGGCTTTGGCGCTCCCTCCCGTTTACAGTAAATCTGTGGGAAAAAACACCCAGTAAGCTATCTTCTTTGGTGTCTCTCATTTATGACTGGGTCCAGGTTTTTTTTTTTTTTTTTTTCAGTAGCAGAGACCGTTGAGGCGTTTTATAGCTTTTCTCATTACTGCATTTTCCAAACAGTGTTGGAGAGGCAGTGGTGCATGGTTGAATCGTTCCGGGCTACTGGGGATAACGGCAGTGCACTGCTCTAAGGGGTCCTGCAAGGGACATCAGAGGACTGCCATGTCAGAATGTAAACCAGCTTTTATAACATACTGAGAGATGGAAAAGAAACAATAAAAAGAGATGCAGACGAAAGCTTTATTTGTAAAACAGAAGCGAGGGAAGGCAACTCTGGTCTTAATCTGTTTGGTCCACGTCTCCGTGAAGACCCAATCTGTGCCGTGTGACTGATTTTTACAAAAGCACTGGATTATCGGACAAATATTGTGACTTACTGAGCTTTTCGTGACACAGCTGAAAGCAGAATGTAAATACAAGCTTTATATGAGATTTGAGACGGGTAAGTTTATATAAAATTACTGCTCAATTAATCAAACACTTTGAGAGCAGGATATCTCAACGTTTACTGACCCAAGTGTCAAAAAATTTGCCATCAGGGCCCTCAAACGATATACTGTAATTCTCAATGGTTTTGGTGGCCACTTGTCCTCTCATCTATAGCACCAGCAATAGACCTGAACAACCATGTGTTCACAAACACAAATATCAAAATCTAGCTGTTAAAAAACTGCACACGTTCATGCTCCCAAGAGGATAAAACCTTTCCAATTTTCAAAACACGCGAATTTTCTTCGTCCATCCTTCAGCCAAATTTCTCAAAACATGAGAGTGAGGTTTGCTGTGAATCATATTCACACTCACAACGCACTCCCTGACACGTATGAGTTATGTTCATATGCATCTATAAATTCCCAAATTATTACTCAAAGCAAAGAACGAGGAAGACAGTCCGGCCATCGCGACGCCTCATGTTGTTTTGTCATAAAATATTATCTCAAAAGAAGAGCAAAAAGATTTGTTTTTGTTTGGCACATTCACTATTATTATTGTTTTGTCTTTCAAGCAAACTTTTGCGAGGTCAAAATGTTGTCTTTGGCTTCTCCCACAAGCCCGGTAATGGAACATGAACGGCCTGCGGACACATGGTGCTTTGAGGTGTGCGAGTTGAGGTGGCAGCATATGGCTTCAGTGCATGGCAGTCGTGCACAAAACCTACAGTGTATGCCATATGTGAGTGTATTTTGTATGCTCAGTGTATACAGACTCGGAGCTTAATGGCTATAACAATTATACATACCTCCTCTGATCTTGTATCACAGAAGATTGGTTTCACTCCAGCATGATTCAATCAGTTGCAGCGTGTCTGCCGTCTCTGGAAAGATAAATTATGCCATTACTGCTCTGAACTGGAGCACTGTGCGCTTAGAAAACAATATAGCTACACTGGGCTTTAAAGGAAATCTCACTAATTACCCCCTTTTTGTTTAGGATAATATTGTTAAGTCATTCATCATTGCAAGGGGTGCCACCGCCGCTGAAGGATTATGAATAGCCATGTTTTTTGCTTTTGCTTCATGGCACTAGAGGTATATCCCGTATGTTTTGGCCTCTGGAGGAGAACCATCTGCAAAACTCAACAGCTACACTACAACTGTGAAAAGTACTGAGTGTTTACATTCAACACAGTCACATTTTACAAGGAGTTACTTATTCCTTTCCAATAAGGTGCAGTATGAATTTCAGATAACATGTTATTTTGTCATGGCTGTGTGGGATTTTATAATGACTATTACAACTTAACAGTGCAGCTCCACTGTTCTCGTTCATAAACACCAGATTTTTCAAATCACTTTACTACTTTACTTTATTACTGTAGAACCTGCATTGCAACATTTTACTTCCCCTCTGTGGCTATAGAAAACTCCCCTGACCAGCTCTATTTTTTTTCACACTCCTACTCATTTCATTTTGATGCTAGCATGTGATGGCGGCACAGCGTGGCAGCGCTCACATTTCCAATAAGGTTGGCACAATGTGGCTCTGGACTATTAATATCCCAGAATGCCATGGCCACAGTGGTGGCATCTGTCTTCTTGGGCCTCCCTCTTTCCTCCACCTCTCTCCCCCCCATCTCCCCCACCGCCGCCTGTCTCATCCTCCTCACCTCTACTCATCCCCCTCTCATCTCCTCTCTCTTCCTCATTCTCCATCCCGCTCAGATGGAGTGTGCAGTCTTGCAGTACGACACACAGCTTGGTGAAAGGCAGTTGAACCGTTGCCAGCAGCCACATGCTGCTCCGGCTATTTCCATCTCTGAAGAGTAAATGAGCAGAAATTGCAGAATATGTGTTAACTTCCTTGAAAGTCAAGGCAGCTGGAAATCTTTAAATTTAAAACTCTAAAAATCTTTAACAGACGGAACAAGGCCAAAATGTCACCTTGGGTCACAAATGAATATTCATGTCAGCTAAATGTATTAATTTAAAGTCTCATAAATCTGCAAGATACTTGTTTTAGTTTTGCATGTGTGTCCATCAGGGATCTCTTTCCTGAGTTTTATTAGCCTGTGCTATTATTTTTTTTCTATCTCTCTTTTTTGCTTGTGTCTTATCCGTGAAATTCTTATTGTGTTATTATATCAGCTTTATGGAGCAGCAAAATGGACATTTATTTATGAGTGAATGCTGCACATTAGAACTGTAATATGAATCTGGAATACATTGGCTTTCACATCAAACAAATATTCCTTTACAAAGGCCATCAACACCAGCGTTTTATGTTCCAGCCAGCACTTCACACTAATGCTATCTTAGGACTCAGTTTGCATTTATTATGAGAAACATTTTGGACAACTGTCCGGCTGCTCGTGGTGCTCGCGTTTCATTAGTTTCACTTGCGCTTTAATTGATCTTTATTTCCCTTGATTATGATCATAATTAAACACCAGAAAGCTGTTCAAGCTACCAGCCATCTGCCAGGTTGGATGATGGGCACCATGAGTGTGGGTATATGGGTACAAGGCCACCATGGTGCACTCTGCCGAGACCTACGCCTTAAAATGCCCCCTTGAGTGTGTTATCATGAGGTCAGCTGGATTTGTACTCCTCATGATAACAGCAGTGCACTATGTTCCTAAAGATTATATATATAAAATATACTTTGAGTTGCTCACAGATTATTCAGGCCTTCAAAATGCTTAATAATTACCATTATTTTCACAATCACGTCTTTTTTAAACTTTTATTTTCTTTTAATGCCGACCACCATCTTTACCAGAAAACCATTCTTCGTGCTTCTAAGTGCCTGCCTGCTTATCTGATTACTGCAGTTATGTTTAAAGGCCTTGCAGCATGGACTTGCCATCAACTCTTGACCTTCTTAATTGAATAAGTTGAGGTAGTCAGAGCCCAAGGTTAGGTGAGCCTAATTTCGAGCATGGGGCCGGACTACCAACATATGGCTTGCATAGAGTTGATTGGGTTGACTTTACCCCCCTGAAAGCATAAACAACCTTTCCCAGCTGATAACTTTGTGAGATTTCTCCACAATGTAGATGAATATGGAAAGGATGTGATAAGCTGAGGTCATGTGACCTGCACAAACAGGATGTAAAAACTGTACCACCAGCAGAAACCCCTGGCTTCAACCATCCAGTGGAACTGATGAAAAAGGCTTAGCTGCGGATCAAAGATATCAATAGTCATCCAGTCAAAAGGCCACATTCTCATGATGAAAAAAGATGCCATTAAAAACATCTACTTTACATTTTGATTTTCTTCGGATTATGTCCTCGCATTAGATTTATACTCATTCCGATTTTTATTGTCCGGGCTGCACACAGCTCAAATCGAGTTATGAACTTAATCAATCCGTGCTCTCCTGCATTGACTGTTTTATGATTGGTCGAGGTCACCAGGTTTTATTGACCCGATAACCTTAGATGAAAATGGCTCTGTGTATTTGACTAGGAGTGGGAGAAATGGCCAGGGCAGAAATATAGAGCTGCAGGAATCCGTCTCCTCTCGGTTGCGCCTACTAGTTAAACGCATCATAAATGAGAGCTGACGTGGACTAATTTCTTCCGGTGCGTTCTCTGATCCCTTCACTAGAGCTGGCTGACGGTGAAGAGCACGCCATAAAGACGATCATATAGGATAGCTGGAGTGTAAATCTGGACTGGGGCGAGGAGGCAGACCCTACGTGAAGGGTGATGGATTAGGTGGGAATCCTGCCCTTTCTATCTTTCTTACTCCCAATCTCTGCGGCCTATTCCATCTACTTCCACTGGGACACGGAGAGACATGCGAGCATTCCTGACCTCCATAAGGAAACAAGGCGCTGTTGCTACAGCTGCATGCTGAGCAGGCCCTCACCCTTTGGGAGCAGGCAGGAGTCTGTAGCAGGTTCGAGGAGTTTCTGTCTCGGTCAACAGATCATTGAGCAGCCACTTCGTTTGGCAGAGGTGAAGATCGGGAGGACAGGAAGGGTCACAGCGCCTGCAAGTTACAGATGAGAAGATGGAGAGAAAAAGAGATTAATTAATCCAAAAATAGAATTTGGATAAACAGATTGATAGAGAGGCACACAGTAGAAACTTCAGTTACATAATCACACCTCACCCGAACCATGAAAATTAAACATGCTTGAAATCACAACGGCTCTGAGGTCTGAGGTTTATTTGGCAGGAGATAGACTGAATCCCAAATTCTCCCACACTACATTAAAACGTATACCAAATATCTGTGCTGACCACTGTTCAGTTACTGGACACATAGATGTCTTCGCTGTCTAATCACTCTGTGAATGAAGATGTAAAGTAATTTGTATCACGTCTTTTTTCTCAACTCTACTTCAACAGCAGGAGCGCTTCAATTATCTTACACTTAAAGTTTGGTTTGCTCGTCACAAGGAGGTTGATTCAATCTCAGAGGCTTGAGACTTCATTAAGAGAAAGCCTGCGTTAGAAAACAGAGGTGTGGGGTTTGAGGAGGCAGCTGGTCAAATGAAAGATGAAGTGTTTTCTGAACTTGACTCATACTAGAAGGGTGGGGGCCACAAATCAGGTCTTGGGCTCTGCTGAATGAAATTTGACCATTAATGAATTAATCTGTCTCTCAGAAGCGCCCAAATTTGATGGGAGTTCTGCTGCACTGTGAGGATCTAAAACTACTTCCTGCTTGGGCAGTATATGCAGGCAAAGGTTGGCAGGTTTTTACAGATGCCATGAAATCTCCAATCATGATCTCATGCTACGTTAGTGGGCGTAACTAAAAGCTTCAACCAATTAAAGTTATTAAAATGTTCCTTTCTGCCTGTCCTATCAAATCAAACTGCCTTTCTCTACATTGCCTAAGCTTAACATGTATCCGTCACAGTTTAATGTCACAGTCTGCAACACTGCATTTGACCAGGAATTACACACATTATCACATTAAAGAAAAAATGATACCATTTCATTGGGCTTTTAAATTGTTTAAACTACGAATGCTGTCATTTTTTTTTTTTTTTGGCATACAGACCAGAAAATATGCAATATTTAGATTTGGCCACCACGTTGCATGAGGACAGTGAACCCATCGTGTAGTTTTCTGCTGCACTGCTGCCGCCGCTGTGGCCCCTTCAGCATTAACGCATATGGCTTTCCTTAGATCATTACTTCCATTAAGTCATTAAGCCTCGGCCTAAGCGAAGCCTGTTAGTTAGTCACATTAAAGAGTTAACACCTTCCGTCTCCACAACCCGATGGGCTGACACGTCTGCCGTGGCAACTGACACATCGCTCCATCCCCATAATTAGGAAAATTGCTCTTAACAGGTCCACCGTTTAGTAATGGTCTCATTTCTTCCATCTCGCTCTGACGAGAGCAAACTGCACAAAGATGTCCCCATTAACTCTTTGCACCGAGGCTAAACCCCTCCTGTGTCCATTCAACATGGTCTGATCTGTCACTGGACCCCCCCCCCCATACACACACACACACACACACACACACACACACACACACACACTTCTTTCTAATGGTCTTAATGAGCCAACCCATGGCCTGTTCCCCTTACAGATCTTTAACATATTTTTGGAGACCTTTGATCGAACAGCTATCATTTTAGACTTTTGGTGGGAGGGGGGGTTAAGGCTATATGTGAGGAGGGGAGAGGGCAATTTGGGAAGAATGAAGGATGGTGAGACGATTCGGCAGAGAATAACACGCCAAGCTTTCATCTTGCCGCCCCCCCCCCTCAACAAGCACCCAGTCCTCTTCCCTTCATCTCACCCCACCTTCCCTTCACCACCACCACACTCCCCCCTGCTTCTCTGACCAAATTAAATTGAAACCAGATGGAGCAGGGCCTGGACTGTGCGTTGTGTCAGATTGTCATGGCGCATTAACCATGATTTCACATTGAGACGGTCTGCCTGGCCAGCACAAAAAAAAAAGAAAAAAAAAAAAAGACGAGAGACAGACAGAGTGAGAAAGACAGACAGATAGAGACGAAGAGAAGAGCGGCTTGGAAAGAAAAGGGAAGAGGAGAGAGAGAGAGAGAGGTTTTCACAGAGACAGAGGGAGGGAGAGAGAGAGAGAGAGAGAGATGAATATGGTCCCGCTGCCAACAGATCAATCCCACTGATCGCACAGCTGGCACAGGCTGATGATATGAACGCCATATGACATGGAGACAGGCCTGCATCAGGGAGGCTCAGGATGGTGCCATACCTTTACAGATAGGATTTAACACCCCACATAAATCTGAATCCAAATCCAATAATCATTTCATTAACATCTGCACATCGCGCTGAAAGTAAATCGCCTTTGGATGAAAAAGTTTTTGTTTTTCCTTTACTTGCCCACCTTTGGCTGAGGTTGTCTTAGAAAATTTAGCTGTGTCACGGTTGTCAGTAATAGCGGTTTCTTTTGTTTGGGCCACTTCAAAATTGAAATCAAACACACAGTATAACAGTGCATGCAGTATGAACATCAGAGGGAAAGCCAGGACAAAGGCTTAAAGAGTTCTTCTAATACTATATATGGAGGTTTTACTAAATATTGAAAAAGACATAAGAATGTTAAATAGTTTAATTCTTAGCTGTTCTCTTCCCTTATATGTACAGTGTTTGTACAGTGCATCATATAAATTAATTATTTTTGACTGAAATACGAGGACGGACTCATTAGGAGAGAGATAAATGTGTGTCAAATTTAGCTTTTTATTGCAATCTCATCAACCCACATGTATCTTCAAAATTTTAATTTAAAAGAAAAGCAAGCCTTGAAACAGCAAATACAGGCTTTTAAACATCATGATAATGCATTTAGATTCTTAGATAATTCACTGGGCAGTTAGATGTCCAAGTAGGAGAGTTTTCTCAACCCATTAAGGAGAATTTGATCTTTAAAATTAAAAAAATATGGAGATGTTGAGACACAATTAGTCAAAAGCAAATCAGCAGAGGTCGGGATATCCTGACTTGTCTTTTGCATGAGTCAAGCTCAAAAAACGATGGATCCTACACTCCCCATGAGGCTAAATAGCATCTTATGTTAGACTTCTCTCTCATCAGCTCTGATGACTTCACTGTGACATCGGAAAGGTTGTTTCTCTAAATAAATACCTACACCACGGTCAAAATGAACATACTGCTCCAAAACAATCCTTCACTCTTTGGAGAAACATTTCCCACCACTGCTTTCAACTTAACTTTTATTTTCCTCTAACTTTGCCCGACGATTGCGTGAACATAATACTCTCAACCATAGTGAAACATTTATCTTCTATTCGCCACCCAAGGATCAACGCTGCACTTAACCTCTCTGGGGATGGAATTACAAGTTTGACTTCAACCAGCGATATCATCTCATTGCAGGTGTCATTACCCCAGCTTATAATTGACAGAAGCATTAACATGTCATTAACACATAAGCTTAGACTTATATTTGAACCTTTTAATGAGGCCATCATTCAACATTAATAGATTAGTTATCATGGGTAATGACTGAGGTGTCTTTGCCTGTCCCCACAGGTCGGTGTAAGGAAAACTCAGCATAATGTTTTTGTGGGGAGGGGGGTGGGCTGGGGAGGGTTGGCGTGGGGGGGCTCCTTCAGGAAATGAGAGGAGAGGTCGTTCAGGGCAAACCTAGGGGAGACAAGAGTGGGTACTGTCATCCATGCAGGGGTCTTTAGGTGAGAGAGATAATGAATGAGAAAGACCATTCCTGTTGCCAGTTGGTTTGAGAAGATTTAATCTAAAAAGTCGGACTGTGACTGAAAGTTTTGTCCTTGTGCTGCTCAGGACTTAATCTAACGTGACACCTGCTCTGACAAAACAGTTGTTGGCATGATAGTTAGACCAGCTGGAAATTATTCTAAGCTATCTTGAGTCCTTTTCTCACTAAACAGTGGCCATTTTAAATGTATTCCACATTGGGAATAGAAGGCTTTACCCAGAAGTTGGCATTCAGTTGTTGCAGGGGAAAAGAAATATTCAAGCTGTTGTAGTTTCTTGAGATTGTTACTTAAAAAAGTGTGAAATCCATCTGAAGCCTTTATGTTCATATGTTGAATAAACACTTGTTTAAATATTTCTAACCTCCCAAGTTTCCCCACTCAGTTTAAATTTCAAAATGGCCACCAAGGGAATAACGTAAATATCACTGAAACATTTTTGAACAATTAGTAACAGCTTTTATTTTCTCAAAAAGGATTTTCTCATAAAACCCTCCTGACAATGACCTTGAATAAACAGCAGCCTCAGCGGCGGGATACATAATTTCTTTTATTACACACACTTAAATCTGTGTGAGACATGATAAAAAAGGGTTTGGATTTACTTTTTTTTTTTTTAAATAGTTAAGAGATGATGACAGCAGCAGTTTGACAGTGTGGTGACTGTGAGTCTTGAAATATATTTTTTTCTCACATTCTGGATTAAAATCAGTCTGGTGTCGTCCTTGAATGTGCATTTGTATTTTATCGGAGGTTTCCAGAAATTTCCTTATCTGCTCCCGAGCCCTTTAAACTACATAAACACCCACAGCCTCCTGTGTCACATACTAATCACAATAAGCTAGACTCCTTCCTTGTTTACATCAGGCCTTGAATTAAAGACTACAATTAATCTCCCAGAATGCCTGCTCCCACGTCAGCCACAGCCGATGATTGATTAAAGCTGACTCTGGCGTGGCAGTGGCTGAACCTGGCTAGAGTTTCACCAACAGGAGAAGCTGTGTGAACGGCACAGCCCCTTCAGTGCCGGACTCGTGGCTCGTGGGCCTTTGAGACGCCACAAACCCCTCTACAACCCCCCAAAGTTCTCTGATGTGAAAACCAGGTAGCCCTATAACCCCCCCCCCGACTCTCCGGCCTCCTGTCTTTCCTCCTTCACTCCCATTTCTCAGTCCTAGTGGACTTGGTGATGGATTGTATTTTGCTCCTCAGAAACACATTGTTTTCTTTAGCACAGCAGGGTATTCTATTTGCAAAGGTCTGGCCGGTGAAGTATTGTGGATATCTATCACTGCGGAGGTGCCTCTGTTAAACATGTTCTTTCCTTTAAGAGGAGGAACAGTTTTGAGCGATGGATAGCTGGAGCTGTCTGGTCCTTGCAATGCTCCATATTGATACAAGACTAAAAAAAAAACTACTGCTAATACAAGAACACTAAAGCTGGCTGGGTGAAGGGAAACTTGGATCAAATATAATTTGTAAATATCTCTCAGAGTTTGTTGTAACCTGGTACCAGATTGGCTGGATTTACCAAATTAAGTTATTATTAACCAAATGAAACTGTACCAAATTGAATTTGAAATATTTTAACAGGATCTGATAGAGGCCCAGGGTTGTTGGAAATTATGAAAAGAAGATAAATGAGCTGCAAAAGGAAAAGTTTATCCAAAGCAGTTGGACCATTGAGGCAGAAACCATAAACTCATTGTAGTTGGACCACACCACTGACGGAAAACAAAAGCAGCTTATTGTTTATAGAGGAAAGGTTTGTCCAGTGGTGCATTTCACACACTCGTCATCACTGTACAGGACAAGTCTACAAGTTGGACTCAATCATTATCAGTTACTCAAGAGGCAACACAGAGAAAGTCATAACCTCACTCAAGAGTCTCAGCATCGGAATATCTCCTCTAACGCCAGCTCCTTTGTGTTTCTCTCAAGTTACAATATCACAATTACACAAATGGACGCTTTCCAAAGAGGGATTACCCGCTCTAAATCTCCTTTTAGCACCTCCATGTGAAAGTCAAACAGCGGTGGCGTTTTGAAGACGGTGACAGATGACAACCTTGAACCCATGAGCGTTCGTCGGGCAGCCCGATGGAGCGGTTTGAAAAAGGGCCACCACTGCCTTCACCTCAGGAGAGACTGAAAACATATACAGAGGTCCTGATATGTTTTACATACTGTCCTCTGAGGGGAACCGGGGGGTATTTGTAACGTAGCTATTTCAGCGGAGCGATGATGTACACACCCCAGCTATGTTGAAATAGATTGGAGATGATGTGAAACGCAAACAGGATCAGCGACTCCGAGGCTTGAGGCCAGTGATTTGAAATGAAATAAATAAATAAATCAATCAAGGGTTGCACATCATAGATTTGTGCCTTTAATCATGTGTTGTGGTAATCCAATATATCCAACACATGCCTGGTTGTTGGTATTAAGTATCTCAGAATAATCTTTGCTTTATTGCTACCTATATTCACACAAAAACTCTCTCTAACACACACACACACACACACACACACACACAAAGGGGAGGCCCAGGATTCCTGTGTGACCAGAAGACGAGGGAGTTGAACTTGTGACCCCTCCCTGGGGCGTGAGGCCCCGGGGGTTGCAGTATCACAGAGCTGATCCACTCCAGCCTGCCTGGCTTGGCTCGAGCTCCGCCTGCCCACCCACTCCCACAGCTGGCACGTAACACACAGCACTCACTGTACAGCCCAGTGCCTTAGAGCAGCGCTGCATGAGCTCACACTATGATGCAGCATTAAAACACCACTGGGAAAATCACACACCGAGGATTTGATGTGATCCTGGAAACAGGAAACTACATGAAAGATTAAAAAATGCTTTGATGTCACTGAAATGATTTTTCTTGTCAATCTTAAAAAATAAAAATAAATAAAATAGTGCTAGGTGCTATAATCTTGGGAAGCATTTCAGTTTGTTTGCTTCACTAAAAAGCATCAACCTCAGTTTAATTTATCATCAAAACTGGCAAAGAGTACAGGATGAAATTCAAAAATTAACCACAGTACATTAATTATAAGCAGCAGCAGGTACAGATAACACAAAAATGTCTTTTCCATTTTGTTTACCTGCTGCTGATTTGCAGTAATCACAGTAAGATTAATTTTCACACTATATGCAGAATATATTTGTCATATAACTCACCCTCTCGCTGCAGAAGCTAATGTGCTTGAATAGGCCTCAGATGAGCTCATACAATATCGCCACAGTACAGCCGAAAGTGTGACGGAGGAAATCTCACTCATCACATTAAATGCAGGTAATCTGTCACCTTACTGTGCGGTTTACGTCTCTAAACGAGCCCAAATTATCCTTCAGGTGTAATATTGAGATAATATATCAATTAATACAAATACACAAGAGTTCAGCTTGTACAGCTCAATATTACAACATGAGCTCACATATATGAAATGACCACATTTTTATTCATAGTCATTTGGAAGTCCGGTCCTTTAAAATACTGCAATTTATCAGGGATGAAAGCCTACTGATATTAATACATTATAAAAGGCATATGCATATAGAGGTGTGTATAAATTATTAGCGTGGTAGTTAACATGCATCTATCACCTAAACCTGTCCACAATGAATTAATCAATACAGTGTAGCTCCACTTATACGTGTGAGTGTAGACTAACTGCAGAAAGACAAGGACGATTCATAGAGTGATATTTTAAAATAAAGAAATATTAAAAATACTAAATGTTTATGATACATTTTAGGAATTATATACAGGAAAGGCATTAGAGGTACTTTTGATTATTTATGTTAATTAACTTTTCCGTTCTGTAATAATTAAATGTATTATTTCTAAAAAAAGAAGTGATTTTTATCATAAACAGTGTCCATAATTATTTTTGCTTCAATTATTATCATTAATTCATTTCTATAGTTCTGATACCCAGTTGCTTTAATCAGCTACATTAATCTTATGTTATATCTTATAAAATGTCATTAAGACTCGCTGGTTAGAATAATTCAGACTGCAGAGGTGTCTCAGCATCTCAAGCCTGAGCTATATAATAATTATGATATTAATTAGGGAATTATTGGTGGAACATCAATACTATTTAATAATTGGGGCATTTCAGATTAATAATTATTATTTCATAATTAATGAAACACTTCAGTGGTGAATATGTGACCTGTTATTTCAACCTATTACCATGTGCAGTATGCACAGTGCAGGAGACATCCTTCATCATTATATTATAATCTCTGATAAAACACTAACCAATTTTTACCACACACAGAGGATCATGTGATATCTAACAAATTATTGAGATGAACATGAACTCACATCTTCTCTACCTGACTGAAAGAAAATTAAAAAAGATTCAACCATACAGAAATCACAGAGCGACTTAATGAAATGAAAAATGTGCTTAATCCCCTAATCATACTTATTCCAACTGGATTCGGAGGATGTGGAAAACAATTTATTAGAAGTTAAACTGTAACAAAAAATCCTGGAGTGAAGTGTTGCTTTACTTTTCCCTACATCAGGCTGGTTTTTGCAGCGTTTAGCAATATGCTCTGTGTCAATGCGCAACACACTGCAGTCGGTTTACACTGCGACTGTTCAAAGAGCTTCAATATGCACAGAGCCAGAGGAGAAGCTGCGGACCACAAGTCACATTCAGAGAGGAGGAGGGGGACAAGGGGGGAGTTAGCACATGGTTATCAGGGTGTCAGCACCCCCTGCTGGTTTTGGCTGCTTGACTGGGACATATGCCCTCTTGTCGACCCCCCACCCCACCTATCCACCAAACTCTCTCCTGCCCATTCTACTACAGCACCTAAATGCTACACGGTGCTCCTCGGGTCAGGTTGACTTATAACATGACTTAAAACATTGGGTGTAGAAGAGAAGTTCGGAAAATGTTTTCTTTTGTTAGAATCAGTTTTAAAAAATCAGTGTTGAATCCTATGTTCACAACTGAATTAATACAAATTTAAATCACACCACAAAGTTCTGCTGCATGTCCATTTGGATAATTTCTTTCTATTGTAATTTCAGCTGAGGGATCACACTGCAGGTTGAGAAAAATTCCACCAGACTTATGCCCATGAAACTACTTCAAAATCCGACTGGAAAAAGTCACAAACGCATGAAATGTACAAGGTTTTCAGTGATGATGCAGAGTCTTCATCTAACCAAAAATATGTAAATGTGCACCCATTAAACGCACTGTGTAAGCACTGACTCACTTTACGGAAACAATTTCATAAACAAACGGCTCGATGAGAGGTTTTCATACGCACACATGCATGAATCACTGACTGACACAGAATGGAGAGATGAACGAATACCTCTCCTTTGAGCCTTTTGCTCATTAATTTAGGTCTGTTTGTCCCTGTGTCCCATGTTTGATTTGAGTGTTTGTGTAATAATTCCTCTGTTAATATCAGACATTACAGGCCGTAGAAAGGGACATGTTTGCTTCATATATCAAGTTACATTTCTCAATAAGCTTCTATGTGATGAGTGACTTGGATACTGGTTCATGTCTTGGCTAAGGTCATTCTCATGATAAGTTGTTTATTAATGCAACTTTAGATCCCACTTACACTGATGCCTTTCAGTATTAATACACATAATGTTGTGAATATGAGAGACTATAAAAACCAACGGACTATGAGACGTGGGGTTTATATACGTTAATATCCCACTAAAATTGTCATATTCTAGCTTTCTTTTTACAGTCTCTCATAATTGGAATATGAATTTAGCAAGGCGGTCATAAACACAGTATAATGTCTGCACTTTTATAGTGTCAGAAGGAAAACTGGACTACAACACAGCTGTATTATTCCAGTTCTATCTGTGACTCATTTTATAAATTCATGCTAATCATAAAATTTTCCTCCTGGGTTGGTTTTTATATTAAAAAAAGCGTTGGGACTGGACCGTAGACACTTACACAAAAACAAATACAGGCTAAAAGGTTGACTACCTTTCGCCCAGGTGAAATAACAACCAAGAAAAGTGTTTCCATTGTGACAGTAAATGACACCTGCTGACTCAAATAGGTAAACATACTTTGTGGCCTAGTAGTAATGTTGGGGAGGGAGCAATGAGAAGGCACACAGTTATTTAGTCTTAGCAGTAACTGTTTTTTTTTTTTTACTCACCTATTGCTTCACATCACACTGTGAAATCTTCCACCAGGAACCCGGAGCCTTTCCGCTGCAGTGACTGGAGCTCAGCATCTTAAAGCTGCAGCTTAGTCGACCACGTTTTGTTTTGTTTTTTTTCTTTGAACATTCTTAATTTATCCAAATTAGTCCAGTTTAAGATAGTGGAGAACAAACAATTAACATCACACGATAGGCTATTCTAAAGTCAGAGTTTATCTTTCTTAAACAAGCCCTGTACAGTCCGAGCCATGCATCATGTAAAGCACACAGACTTTGAGAGGACGATCTATCACAGTGAAGGGGAATCATTAAAAGCTCTGTACACAAACGCAGGTGTTTTTAGTTACACACACTGATTAAACCTCTTCTCAGAAACATCTCTCTACATCATCTACTGTACAGACAGGGCTCAACATAGGACTCGCTCTCGTCTCGTTATTTTTGTTTACGCGTTAGAACAAGACAAGTGGCACCTTCATGATGCCTTTAGTGTTTGATAACCTCGGCTGATCTTAAGCATAGCTAGCAGAAGCTAGAGCCTGTTTGATTTGGATTTTTCTTTGTAGTTATAAGCTTCTCTTTTAGCTTTGCTTCTGGTATTTTGCAGTTGAGAGGATTCTGTGCATATCTTACATTTGAATGTGACACCAACAGAAAGAAATGAAAACTTCCATCAAGAAATCCCTCTTTTCAAAATTTTGATTTCGCAATATCACCTTTTATTTAGAACGTCCTCCACTGCCAGGACAATAGACTAACTTCACTATTGCAAAGTCTGAGTTTTAAAAAGATCCCACTGTGGCATGCATTGCAAATTGAGCAGGCAAAATGGTATCTACACTCAGACAGAGGTAAATGGGTTACAGCACAAAATAAGACCAGTGCCCTCCTTTAATTTACATACTGTATAAACACTCTCACTTCCTAAGTGTCCACTGTCTCATCTTCGTCAATTGGAAGATCTAACCACAGGAATACCAAGGTCTCAAATCAAAGGCAGGAATGTGAAAACAGAGACGGTAACAGCGCATTACCATGACACCACCATCTCCCATGTGGACATATGGGAGAAGGGTGACACTACAGGGGGCTCTGGGTCTTGTCGTTAGCCAGGAACGGGCTGCTCTCTCTGGGTTATCAGCCTTCTCCCGTGACCCCCCGGTGGAGCAGCAGGGCTGTTCTGTTGTTTCATTATCACAGAGGTTCACGTAGCATGGAGAGGCGCCATCATTATCCATCAGGCTTAATGAGACTATCTCGCTGCCGTAAAGGTCAGGCAATTACTGCTGGTGCAGTTTTCAGCCTGGAGACGCAAAGAGGTTGGAGAGGGATGGGGGCGAAATAGATGGTGATAGTGCACACAACAGACCCACACACACTCACACACACAAACAAACACACATAAGGGATGCTTGCATGTTAGGTATTCATTTATCATCACTGATGAAAATCTTGTGTCACCACAATTCCAGCTTGAAAAATTAACTAAGAAAGCATTGTTTTTAACTCGACTTCCATGAATTTGTGAGTTTATCCAACAGGTTTAATGTTAAGGTTTTCAATAATTGTGTTTGGTTGAATTTTCCATTTTTACCTAAAAAAAAAAAAAAAAACTTCTAAGTTTTAGTTTGGCTTCTAGTACAGCTGCTGTTTCTTGCACTGATTTGTGGACAAGTCTCAGAGGAAGAGCAAACCTCTGTAAAATAATAGGTGACTTTCCAGTCATCTGGATCATGTGCAGTATATGACAAGCCTATAATTGCATCAGGCACTGCACCTTTGACCGGTGGCATATGACATCACCTACAGGCTGGGTATATGTGCCTCTCACTGCTGTAACCATAAGTAGCCTCAAACAACAAGGTCTCAAAACATACAGGATTGCACCGAAACCTTCATCCATCTACTACCAAGAAAGTTTATTAATGTCTGTTAAATAGAAACCAAATTACACACTGAAGGTGTTCTGGAGTCATATATTTGTAAAGTCACAATCATATCGCTCTCCTTTCAAAAGAAATAGACCTTTTTTTCCATCAGATTAATTGAAACAACTTCTGCCAAAATGACATTACTTTTTAAATTTCTAATTTAGAGTGAAAAGCTGCACTTTTCTTTTTCAAGAGCTTTCAATCACATCTAACAGTCTTAATCAACAGATGCAATTCAGTTGCCAACTCTGGTCTCAAGTCTGTCTTCAGTGTCTGAAATAAATGACCTTCTTCATCACTGTAACATGTAGTTGAAAGTCTGGAAAAACACTGGTAAGTAGACTTTGAGTTGAATCATCGTTCCCAACATTTTTTTTTCTGTTGTTTAGATGCTGACGCTGGATTTGTTCACACTTGTAGTTAAGCTCTCCTTCTCACTGAGACCCAGTCAGCCTGTTGTGATATGGTTGTGACAAAACAGCTCATTTTACATGATCCCTTCCTTAATATGCCATGTGCCTGCATAACCTCACAGATACATCCTCAAGTCTTCATTAGCAGTGAGGAATGATAACTTCTCCGCTGCCATAACAACAGTAAAAAATGTAGGAATGATCCTTTTCTATATTGCCTCAATTTCCACTTCAACAGATGTCTAAGAAATGACAAGATACCTGCAGAGAAATGTTTAAGAAAAATATCACCTCTCTTTCCTCTATCACAGCACCACCTTGCCTCCAGCGCCACAGGCAATCCTGGGACAGGTTTATGCTCCTCTTGCACAGAGTTTGAGCCACTGGTTACAGTGTTTTAACGGCTGGATTAATGGGGTGGCAAGAGGGGCCATAAATTGATAATATAACCGCTGAACATACTTGCCAGGACAATTAAGATAATACAACTGGAAATAGAGGCCTCATGAATCGCCATGGTAAAGAGCAATGGCTGCCTTACAATGATGCGCACCCTTGAGGCCTTTGGCTGGAAACTGTATCTGTGTTCTTCCAGATATGAGCAGCGATAAACTCCTAACAATCACGCATGATGACTGCTAAAAAGTTAAAAAAAATAAATAGAAGATATTTTGAAAATATGGAAGATGGTAATTTATTGCTCATGCAGACCTCATACACAAGCATTTCAATCTGCACTTTACTGTTTTTTGATGTAAATGTAGTGACGATACGGTCACAGGTGTTATGGGACTTCATGCATCTATGTCAAAGAAATCTAAAAGCTTTAAAAGAAAATGTTCCCTCAAGTAATTTGTCCTGTCAAAACACCATCTACAGGCATATCCATAGTTTATTACAAGGGGGTTGACATTTCAAATAATATTACAGTGAGTATAGTGTCCAAAGGTCAATGGTCTTGTCCGTCATTAATAATGTGGCTGCGTCGTTGAGATGGAGAGCTTATGTGCTGAATGATCTGAACCCAATTTGCTTAATACCTCTTTCGTCTCTATCAGGCTGTTTTGAGAGCGGAAAGACACAATAGGTTTTTTATCAATCCATGTAAAGCTGAATAAAAAGCTCAGTACCCACCCACTGCCCTCTAAATAAAATAATAAGTGGCTTCAGTGGCATCATCATCAGTATTTTCTCACATTAGAGCTTAAAAAAAAGAAGAATCTGGTGCACCTTAATCACAGAAAGTGACACCGCTTGTGAAGATTAGACGGCCGAGCCGAGAGCGTCCTTCCAGGATCGTTACTCAACATACGTAAAAGATGGCCATGTTTTTCTTCCTGCCCCCGACACCGTCGACCACCATCCCACTGCATAACGAGCATGCGGCGACAAGCGGGTAACAAAAACAAAGGCGTAATAAGAGAGTGAAAAATGATGCAGAGCGGTTGTAATGAAGATGAAAAGACTTGCTCTGATGCCTAATGAAGATACATGCCCGTATTTCTCTGACACAGTACTAATTACGAGCTGGGTTTCCATTAATATCTCATGAAATATTAAGTTCCATTAGCTAATAAAAGCAGGCTGCAAAAACTAACGCAGGCTCACTGGAGCATTCTGAGCAGGTAAAGAGATACAGTATAAGGTCTTGGTTTTATTGCCGGGAGCACAAGTGATGAAATGTGTCTCTCCATTATTACATCTTAACACTTATCAAGACTGAGGCAGAACTGTTCTTTCCCCTGGTTATTACAAAAACATAAATTTGTCAAACCTAAGTTTGAGGTGTTAATAATGTTTTATCATAAGGATTCCATAGTTACTCTACTTGATGGAGCAGAATATCTTTTAGAGATATTTTTTTTTACATCCTTTTCTTTTTTAAACCCACTTCTGCACAGTTTGTCTCAGTTGTCTCATAGCTTCAAACTCTAATCAGTTGGATGTAATCAACTAGAGACCATTGAGCTATTAGCTTTTAGCCACATTGAAAGAGCACGGCAATGCTTCTCAAACAATATCTTTATTGAGTCAATTCATTTAACCGAAGATAATACAGATGCACCCGCCTCTCCTACTCTTCTGGGTCTGAATCCAAGAAGAAATTCAGGGAGAATTAGTCAATTAACTGTTGGCCAGTAATGATTCTGAGACTTGGCGTTATTGGTAAATTATAATGAATGATCATAAAGCTTGGGGCCCTTCAGCTCCAAGGCCCCTACAAATGAGAACGGAAAAGACCCGTAGCCAGTGAGTATGTGCAGCCCTGCCAAGTGCCCGATTGATTTTCTTATTTTTGTGCTGGCAGCCTGGCTCTGAGGAATGAGTTTTAATTCTGGCAGTGCATGATTAAGTCTGCTTGTGCTTAACGGCAGCCTGCTCGACTGGAACAGTGAATGCGGTAGGAAAAGGAAAGAGACTGAGGGTAGTGATGGTGAGGAATGTGTGCCGGTTTGCTTTAGTGAGGGCTTTACGTTTGTGTCTTAATGGATGTCTGTGTGTGTGTGTGTGTGTGTGTCGTGTGTGTGTGGGTGGTGGGAGCTGCGGTTGTTCAGAGGGCCTGAATGGCACCTGTCAGGCTCTTGATTAACGGGGCCCTCTGCCCTTCAATTCCCCAGCCTGTCACTCAGAGAGGATGCATTAATCTTCATCGCCCGCTTGTCAGGTCAGGGCCGGTCCAAGACACCCACCAGTGTGTGTCCGTATGTTTGTGCACTTAATGCGTGTCTATATGTGTTTGGACGTCTACTGCGTGTGTTTCAGTCGGTGTAAGTGCATGTATGTGTCCTTGCTTGTGTGAGAGATTAAACGCACGTGTGTGTTTGCGTGCATGTGTGAGATTGCTTGGGTGGAGGAGGTGATGCAGGAGGGGGAGGTGTGTGGATTGAGGGAGTTAAGTCGAGTAACGTGAGGCTGGACTAAAGTACAACGACAAGACCGCAAGGGAAAAATTTAGGAAACACTAAAAATACAGAAAATGCTCATAATTAATATCTGGCCCTTCAACAGTCGGCATTTGCATAATTTATTAAGATTCACAAGAGCATGTGCACTCTGTAACACCCACATCATTCCCTCGAGTGAGAGGTGAGAAGAAAGGCTGGGGTGATGGGGGGTAGGTTGGTCATCACTAGTATCAGCGTGTGTTTGTTTGTGTGTGTGTGTGTGTGTGTGTGTGTGTGGAGACAGATGGAGAGCAGGGCTGCCTTCCTGCCAGCCGCCACTCGCACTCATCCAACCAGCACCCCACCCCTGAACCCTCAACACGATCCATCCGACCAATCAGATGATCCCAGCTGCATATGTGCCAGCCAATCCCAGAGCCGGCAGTTCAATTAGAGCATAATAAAGGGACATTCATCATTCAATTAGGCATCTGTCACCGAGCCACAAAAGGGAAAAAACTTGGAAGATGCAAAGAGGGAGTGGGGGAAAGAAAGAAAGGGTGAAACAGAAAAGAAGACAGAGAACAGGAGAGGGGGAGAAAAGCTGAGAAAGGAAAATGGAAAGGCAGCAGGAAAAGCAGGCAGTAAATAAACAGACCTCCAGAGCAACGGATGGATAGAAAGAAAGAGAGACTGAGACAAAGTCGGAGATGCAGATAACAAAAGGAGAAAGAGAGAGTGAAGAATATGAAGGGTGCAGAGACAGAAAACGAGGCAGGGATGCAAAATATTCATAATGTTAATTAGAGTGCCATCTCAGTGACACTGTTATGACTAAAAGCGAGCCCTGGTGTAATGACAAGACATCAGAGACGTATCAGGGACATTATCTGCTGCTGTGCAAGTTATCATCAAAACTTTTCCCATCAATAATTTCAGTGCTTCAATAATCAGCCTCCAAAGACGTTATATTCTCATCCTTTTCAATAAAATATGGAAATACAGAAATATGTGCAGCTTACAACACAGCAGACCGCAGTTTCCGACGGCGCTAATGCAACTTAAAGCGATTACATATGGTAATTTTAAAGCATCTACTGCACAGGTATCACCATCTAAAACAAATAGATCATACCACTGCTCAAGACAACTGGGTGCCTCCATACCACACCAGTGGTTTGTCATTTATGCTTTTCAAAATTACGATAATTTCCTTGTTGAGAGAGCGACGTCTCCACTCCGAGTCGTGGTTGTATTTGTTTGTTTTTCTTTGATTATACAGAAGATGTTGAAAGAGACTGAAATCTTTAGCTCTGTTTACTCTGAAACTGCCCTCCAATCTGATTGTAGCTGTAAAGCGATTCACATCAAACCAGTGGCTCACAATTTTAATTGCAGCGTTTAAGGTCTGCCAGTCTTTTTTGGTGACAGTCTTGGCTGTTCCTAGTAATTAAACTGATGTGAAGATGAATGTGGTAATAAATTATTGACATTAAAATATTAAACACAGCACCGTGATAATACAGCCTTACTTATATTGCTAGCATGACATTGCGTGACATTGTATAACGATGAGTGTGTAAAGCTGCACGGGACAGTGCACCTTAAAACAGTTAATAATGATCAATCAAAGCTTGTTATACTGGCCAGTCACATTCTTTTCTCTACATCTCTTATTGTACATATTCTATATGTCATATACTCTATATATTGATCAGATGTTGGCTGGGTTAGGTCAATAAGCAGTTAACTGATTGGTTAGAGCTCTAAAGAATAAGACTGGCTCTATGATCACACACATTCCATTGATTATTATACCGGTATGATAAAGCTTAAGATGCAGTTTTGTGTTTTGATCTCATGCTTTCCTACCAGTGACAAAGAATTTAATTTGTCTGATATTTTTATACAAAAACCTTGAATAAACACTGGTCATAAAAATCCTCATCACTTCAAACATTGCTCATCACATTGTCTCTGTCTCGTCGTCTCTCTCTCCTTGTCTCTGTCTATCTCTCACTGCTTCTCTCTCTCTGCCAGCTGTCTCCAAGCCCCTGTGGTCCTCCCTCCCTCACCCCTCCTTCCTCTTCTTCCTCCTCCTCCCCTCCGTCTCTCTCACCCCAGTCCCTTACCAAGTAGGAAAATGATCCCTAGTAAATAATATATCAAGATAAATGATAATTGCTCCGATTTTTTGTGTGTTCCGCGTCACTTAATGAGCGCCATAAATTAGCAATGAATACGGCTGACAGCGTTTGTCGGAACACGGTCGATGCAAATGCGCCCTGGCATCCCAGTGGTTAAAACTTTGCATCTTCTCTCTGTGTTCCTCCAGCTTTGAGACGCTTCCTTTAATTCAAATTATACAACACATCATACAGATTCATTCAGAGTCCCAGTTCACTACGGGGACTCACTTACTTCATGTATTTTGCAGGGAGAAATGAATCCACTGTGATCTGCTTTGTTGGATCCTCTGAGGATGCAGGCGGGGGGACACTGTAAGAGTCAATGAGAAAAATAGTTTGTTTTAAAAAGGTCAAAATGAGAAAGATACTTTGATTGTGATTTAAAAGTGAAACATGCACGAAAATTCATTCCCCTGCATACAGAAGCCACATGATGTATCTGGCTGTGATCTTTCATCACAAAATCAAGACCACTTTGAGGAAAGAATCATCTGTAATTTGTTTCCTGATAAATTTCAGGAACAATTTTGCTAAATATTACAGCTCATTATTCCTCATTACTTTTATAAATGGCTGGAAATAACTTGCCATATTATGTCATTGTAGAAAAAGGAAAAAAAAAAGAAAAAGCACCTTTAAAAGCAGGCACACACACACAGACACACACACACACACAGTACAGTAATTGTATATTGGCTGTGGGTGAGCACCCGCACTTAAGCCTCATCCCTCCGTCCCTGTCAGACATCAAACGGGGGGCCTTGGCCACAGATCGCACACACGGGCTTCCCCAGAGACCGCCTGATTGAAACCTGGCAACAGGACCAAACAGCTGCTTCAAACAAAAGACATCTGCATATTTCAGATTTGTTTTTCATAAATTAACACCACAACCTGCCAAAAATCTGGGCGAGGGAGTCTATCGACTTGTGTATAATTAGATAAAGTTTACAAGCTTTGAAAGTTGGAAATTAGCATGAGGTAAAGGGTTACTCACCAGGGAAGTGGGGGGGGTGTGGGGTGGGGACCTAGCTTACAGGCATGTTCCTGACTTCTTTTGTAATGACGGAGAGGTGGTGGTGGTGGTGGTGGTTGTGGTGGTGGCGGTGGGGGTGACTGTTCAAGCTAAGGGAAAACATACAAACACAAGTCCTCTGGTGTCTGTTGAAGCCACAACAGAAGCTCGGGTTTGTTGTTCTCTTCGGAGGGTGAAGGTTTAGCACGTCAGCAGCATGTTGACAGAAGGTGATGGCGCTGGCTGCAGCCAATTAAAAACTGTCTGGCTTTTTTAGGCTCTGCGCACGACCTAATGACACCTACTGTTCATCTGTGTGCATGTGCATGTGTGTGTGTCTGTTTGGCTCTGATAGGGCCCTGTGTGTTGCCTTTATGGGGTCAGATAGCGAGCTGTTTCACTTGTAAAAACCCCTTCAATTATTCAGTGAAGTCAAGTCTCCCCTTTATCTCCCGCTTGTCTCCTGATGTGTTTGGGGACAGCAGGCAGACAGTGAGAGCGATGGCAAAGGAGAGGGATGGAGGAAAAAGAAAGGAAGGGAGGGAGGGATGAATGGATTGATGGGAAGGAGCGGTTGTCTCCTAAAAAGCATTGCTGCCTAATTACTAGCTCATTTAGATCAGCAACCACAGTTATAAATAACCCAACAGCTGGCGCGATGGAAACAGACAACACCAAACACGGAAACGCAGCACAATATCACAGTCAGCTGAATTAAGCGTCGGAATGATAATGGTGTCTGTGGTGCCCAGAAAGACTCCGATGTGCCTCACCATGGTTGTGCTATTTACAATTTTAAACCCTCAAATGGGCCCAGGCTAAGGGTGAAGTTAAGTTACAAGAATAGATGTTTCATTCCAAACTGTGTTCGTTCGGGAAAATGTTTGTTGCCCAAACATCGTATCTCGAATGTGAAAGTTTTCCACACATTAAAATGCTGCGTGGGAAAAAAAATGAGTTTTAACCTTTTCATTTAGAATTAGAGGGTCGTTTCAACAAACACATTTCCTTCCTTTTTTTTTTTTTTTTTTTTTGTCCTGGCTTTTAGATACCTCCAACCCAATACAAACCCTTTAAACTCTTATCTACCAAGAGCACCGACATCTCAGTAGGTATGATTAAAGAGATGAATAAAAACATGAAAGAATGGGAAATAAATCACCGGTGGATGAGTCGGACACCATATTTTCTCATGTTAGTCAGGTGGAGGATTTTGCTCATGGAGCACATCAAAAACATCCTCAGACCAGGCTGAGAAAAGGCATCAAAGCAAAAATGCTCTGAAATCAGATGTAACATGTAAACATGTGTCTTTAAAATGTTGTCATCTGTGTACCCCCGAGGATAAAAAATGATCTAAAACATTTCTTCTTTTGTGTCAAAGTCCCCACAAATACAGAGCTGCTTCTTCTGTTAAGTGATTATACAGACAACTTGGGAGTGATATAATTACCTCAAACATGGCAACCCTAGTGGTGGAGCTTGTGGAGGTGATAATATATGGTAATTACCAGTTTCTAGGGCTGAACAATCTGGAAAGAATGTATTTAAGATAAAAGCATGAAAACAACCCCAGCAGCGCTTTTACTTGTACAGTGTGGTGTTTGCACTGTAAAGGAAGACAATCGCTGTAAACATTTAAGAAATGGTAATGAGGTAAGTGCTGTATCCCTTCCGGAGTACACATGTATTTTTGTTCATAGACGTACAGTGTAACTGCCCTCACAAGGAAAGGATTTAACAATGGAAAGATTAAAATCTTTATCCCCAGAAAGCAAGTCAATAAAATGACTGTCTAGACAGTCGTAATTAGGGTTTAATTGTAATTAAAAGTTTATTGTTATTTCACTAGTTCATTCTGTTCACTTGAGGGGATGTAAAATCACACATATTTGTTTGTTTTCAGCCCAAAAATACCGTCGTCTTACAGCATTTTTAACCAAGAAACCCTTTAAAAAATACGAAATATTCCTTTTTACTGTAATTTCTTAGCGTATCTACAAATAAATGACTTGTCCCTGACATTTATCAACTTCATTAACTGCTGTGTGGCGAGTGGTGACTGTCAAATCTTTGTCCCATTCACACAAACCTTCACAAGAGAAACACAACTCTCTGACTGAACTCTCCGTGAGCGTCAGGGGAACATCGGTTTTCAAAAGGTATTCATTCAGTCGGAGCTCTTTGACGACAAGCCTGTGATACAGTGGATCTGCTTTGGTCGTTGTCTCCTGACGGACATTTTGGCAGCAGATGACGGCTCCTCAGTTCGAGACGAGGAGACCAAAAGACTGGAGCTCTCTGTTAGCAAACAATGGCCAGGCTTCTGTTTCAGTAAAGTGAAAGACCAGAGCGAGAAAGGTGATCTTAATGTCCCAGAACCCACTTGCAGAGACGCAAAACCTGATGGGCGAATCCAGTTTTCCATCCTTTTATTAAAAGATATTTAATATTGCAATTTTTAATATTGTAACTTATGTGTCATCTGTTGGTTCACTTGGATGACCGCCTACATGGAACCTGGTCCGGAATAAAAAAGGAGCCGGTGGGTGAGATCAAGATATCAATTTACTGCAGTTATTTTTATGTTACTCATTTTTCAGGTTTGCTGACTCTCGGATATTTAAAAACCTCTTGAGTCAATTTAAATAAACTTTGCCTCGTAAGCATCGCTGTCATAGCTCTACCAGTGTAACTAATTTCCAACATCTCTAAACCCAGAGTGATGGAAGGACTCGGGGAATAGAAGATGTTAAGAGTGGGCGGTCCCTCCTGTTGTAGGAAACTCTGGTGAGGGGTGTTCGCCATATGCTTGCCGGGTTCCAAGGGAAAAGGGCTCGGAGGATAAAAGTGAATGCGGCAGCGACGGGCCCTCCATCAGTGTGTTCAAAGCCTCCATATGAAAATGACTATGTACAAGACTTCTACCGAGGCCAAATTTAGATCAAAGGCAACCGCGGGCAGGAGGGGAACAGAGGGAAGGGAGGG